>NC_057717.1:76263993-76291521 GCF_004010195.1 Chiloscyllium plagiosum | reverse complement strand
GGGGAGGAGGGTAGACAGGTTGAGGCGGTTAATGTCCCAGCGGCAGTTGGAAATGAAGAGGTCGAGGGCAGATAATAAACCAGCGCGGGGTGTCCAGGTGGATGCAGTGTGTTGGAGGTGGGCGAAGGGGTCCTCGGAAGGTGGGCGGGAGTCCTGATTGTGAAAGTAAGCTCGGACGCGGAGGCGATGGAAGAATTGTTCGACGTCATGGCGTGTATTAAATTCATTGATGCGTGGACGGACGGGGATGAAGGTGAGGCCTTTGCTGAGAACTGATCGTTCGTCCTCAGTGAGGGGAAGGTCTGGAGGGATGCTGATAACTCGGCAGGGCTGGCAGCTGGGATCTGGTGTGGGTGTGGAGCTGGGAGTGGGGGCGGAGCCTGTAACTGGAGTGGGAGGAATGGAGGTGTAGTCATGAGCAGGGTTCCACCCCCATTCCCCCCACGTTGACGTCATCATCCTAGGAAAAATACTTCCACTGTCTTCCTTTCTAATCCTCTGATCATCTTGTATGTCTCTATAAAATCCCCTCAAGCCTTATTCTTGCCAATGAGAAAAGTTTCAAGTCTCTCAGCCTTTCCTCACAAGACCTTCTCTCCAGACCAGGCAACGTTCTGGTAAATCTCCTCTGCACCTTTTCCAATGTCTCCAGGTCCTTCCGGAAATATGGGCACCAGAACTGAACACAATATTCCAAGTGTGCTGCACAAGCGTTTTGTATAGTTGCAGTATGGTATTTCAACTTCGGAACTCAATCCCTCCACGAATGAAACCTAACACACCGTTTGCCTTCTTAACAGCACTACCAACCTGGGTGGCAACTTTCAGGGATCTATGTACATGGACTCAAAGATCCCTCTGTCCACCACACTACTAAGCATTTTTCCATTGACCCAGTATTCAGCCTTACTGTTATTCTTCTCAAAGTGCATCACCTCACATTTACTTGCATTGAATTCTATTTGCCACCTCTCAGCCCAATTCTGCAGTTTATCCAAGTCCGCTTGCAACCTGTAACATTTTTCCACACTGTCCACTACTACACTGACTTTAGTGTCGTCCGCAAATTTCCTAATCCATTCACCGATACCTGCAGTGGTCCCAAAACAAATCCTGGTGGCACGTGACTAGTAACTGGACTCCAGGCTCAATATTTTCCATTAACCACCACTCGCTGCCTTCTTTCAGAAAGCAAGTTTCTAATCCAAGCTGCGAAATCACCCTCAATTCTATGCCTCTGCATTTTCTCCAACAGCCTACCATGTGGAACCATGTCAAAGGCTTTACTTTTGTCCACGTGTACCACGTCAAATGCCCTACCCTCATCTCCAAGTTTGTTGACCTTCTCAAAAAACTCAATGAAGTTTGTGAGACATGACCTGCCCTTGACAAAACCAAGTTGACTATCTGAAATCAAATTGATGTTTGCCAGATGATTATAAATCTTATCTGTTATAATCCTTTCCTAAACCTTTCCAACAACAGAAGTAAGGCTCACTGGTCTATAATTACCTGGGTCATCGCTACTGCCCTTCTTGAACAAGGGCACAACATTTACAATCTTCCAGTGCTCTGGTACCAAATCTGCAAACAATGACAACTCAAATATCCAAGCCAAAGACTATGCTACCTTCTCCCTAGCTTCCCAGAGAATCCTCGGATAAATCCCATCCAGCCCAGGGGACTTCTCTATTTTAACTCCTTCCAGCATTGATAACTCCTGTCCGTAACTAACCTTGATAATTTCTAGTCTAATATCTCATACCTCATTCTCCTCCTCTACAATATTCTCCTTTTCCTGAGTGAAAACCGATGAGAAATGTTCATTTAGCGTCTCTCCGATCTCCACAGGGTCAACACTCACCTTCCCATTCTGTCTGTGATCGGCCCTATTCCTCCCCTCATCATCTTTTTATTCTTCACATACCTATAGAAAGCTTTAGGGTTCTCCTTTATTCTATTTGTTAAAGACTGCTCGTGTCCTCTCTTTGCTCTTCTTAACTCTCTCGTTAAATCCTTCTTAGCTGATCTGTAATTCTCCATCGCCTCATCTGAACCATCTTGCCTCATCAACACCTAAGCCACCTTCTTCTTCGTAACAAGAGATGCAGTTTCCGCAGTAAAACAAGGTTCCCTTACCTTATCACTTCCTCCTGCCTGACAGGGACATACCTATCAAGGACACGCAATATCTGTTCCTTAAACCAGCTACACATTTCCATTCTCTGCATCCCCTGCATTTTGCTACCCCATTCTGTTGGAGTGCATGTTCATAGTTCCTTGAAAGTAGAGTCACAGGTAGATAGGATAGTGAAGAAATTGTTTGGTTTTCTTCCCTTCGTTGGTCAGAGCATTGAGTAAAGGAGCTGTACAGGGCATTGGTTAGGCCACTTTTCGAGTATTGTGTGCAATTCTGGTCTCCCTCTTATCAGAAAGGGGCACTGAAACATGGAAGGTTTGAGAATTGATTTTTTAAGGATGTTGCCAGGGTTGGAGGATTTGAGTTGCAGGGAGAGGCATAATAGGCTGGGACCATTTTCCCTGCTGTGTCATAGGCTAAGGTGTGATGTTGAAGAGGTTTATAAAATCGTGAGGGGCATGGATAGCGTAAATAGACAAGGTGTTTACCCTGGGGTGGAGCCCAGAACTAGAGGATACAGGTTTAGGGTGAGAGGGGAAAATTCAAAAGGAGTCGAAAGGGCAACCAAAATTGTAACATTTAAAAGGCATTTGAATAGGAAGGGTTCAGAGGGATGACGGTCAAGGTTAGAATATCTGATTGGCACAGATGGGTTGGACTGGAGAGTCTGTTTTTGTGCTAGACATCTCTGACTGTGGGATCATAAAAGTGAACACTGCTCTGATTCACCTCTGGGCTCCTTGATGTCCACTTGTTCGTTATCTCGCTTCCTCAGTCTCACATAAGTGTATTTTTGCCATGTTTAGTATTTTACTAGTACGTTCACAGACCTTTTTGTAAATGGATTGTCCACTGCTGCCTGTCTCCTGACCGTATGCTGCTCCATTATCAGGTTATTTTTTCCACACTATTTTTGACAGTCAAGAATTATTTTTTCCAATAGTGAGTGGATTTTTCTTCCATTTCTGACAGTCAAATTCTGCACCATTTTCATTCCCTATAATTCATATTGCACTCCCTGAAACATCATGTGTATTTCTCCTTCCAAAGATACCAGTGATCATTGCCAAAGCCCTGTTGCCTGTGGAGAGGATGATGTTTGACTTCCTTGTACAGCTGCAGTTTGAATGGTGACGGCGCTCCCACAATGTCGTTGGGTAAGAGACATTACAGATTATTCACTCAACGATAGTGAAAAGTGGAAGAAATCTGTACAAATCAACATGTTTTTCATTTCACAAAAATATTGAGAACTTTTGACATAAGGCTACAGCTGGAGAATATTATGCTCAGTGACCAAAACCATTGCCAAATAAGCAATTTTTCAGGAATGCCTTAAAGGAAGAAAGTAGATCTTAGCGGGTGGGAATTCCAGACCATGCTGCCTTGGAATCTATAGAAACAGTGACACAGCTAAACTCAAAAATAAACACATCATTGGGAGTCGAAACTAAAATGAGTTATTGATTTATGAAAGGGTGTGTGGTGCAGAAAGATAGGAATGATTACAGCCAGGAATTAAGTCAAAGGTGTGAAAGTACATTGTTGTTGTTTATAAATGGGAGCCTTTTGATGGATCAGCAAGTTCTGGTACAAGTGAGCACTTGGGCGGTAGAGTTTTCAATATTCTGGAGATTATAGGGAGGGTGATTGTGGCCAGGAGTGCGTTTAGATAATGAAATCTAGAGTTAACAAAATGAATGAATGAGAGTTTCAGTAAATGAGCTGAGACTGTGGTGAGGTCAGGTGATACCACTGAAGTCGAAATAGTGGTCTTGAAGTGGGACTGGGCTATCACCCTCACTTCACCCCTGGAATTCAGCTGTTTGTCAGTTTTTGAATAAAATCTGTAACAAGATCAGGAACTGATTGGTCCTGGCAGAACCCAAACTGGGCGTCATAGAAGTTTATTGCTGAGCAGCTGCATGACAGCACTGTTGATGACACCTTCCATCACTTCACTGCTGAGTGAGTGTCGACTGATGGAGGGAAATTGGCTGGGTTGGCTCTGTCCTGCGTTCTTGTGTTGAACATCCCTGGGAAATGCTCCACAATGTCAGTAGGTGCCAGTGCTGGACTTGTCTTGCTGGGCAGCAAGTTCTGGAGCACAGCCATCAGTATTATTGCCACAATGTTGGCAGGGCCGACATCCATTGCCCATCACCATTCCTGACCTGGTGTGGCAGAACTGCAGAGCTCAGATCTGATCCATTGGTTGTTGGATCACATAGTTCTATTTGGTGTTGCTTGCGCTGTTTGGCATGCAGGTTGGGTAGCTTCCCCAGGTTGGCACCACATTTTTAGGTATGCCTGGTATTGCTCCTGGCATGCCCTGCGAAACTCTCCATTGAACTAAGGTTGATCCCCTGGCTTGATGTTAATGGTTGAATAGGGAATATACCAGGCTTTGAGATTTCAGATTGGGCTGGAGTACAGTTCTGCTGCTGTTTGGGCTCACAGTGAGACAGAAGTTGCAGGGTCAAGAGGGCTGATTGTGTTGTTGTATTTTCCAGTGCATTGGTAGATGTAATGTGGTCCATCCAGTTTCATTCCTTTGTTGAAAATGTGCAGTGATTAATACAATGAGTGATTTGATGGGCCACTGTCAGGAATGCAACTTTTAAAAAATGGTTTTGTGATTTGCACATGAAAGAAGTGAAACTATCATGGTATTCGAACAGATGAAAGACTCAACAGACAATCAAGGTATTTTCCAATGGATAATTTCAGTTACATCACACTAAATTTTTGCTATAAATTCTGTGCCCTCCACAATCACCTGATGAAGGAGCGGTGCTCCGAAAGCTGGTGTGCTTCCAATAAAATCTGTTGGACTATAACCTGGTGTTGTGTGATTATTAACTGAGAATATTGCAGCACTACTAACAGGGGCTGCATGTAAACAGGCTCAGTCCAGTTAATCAATACATTCGGAAGGATTTCCTCCAAGTTTGATGACGCAATATTCGTCAAAACCGTCAACTTCAACCTGCAATGTTGTTATTAACAAAAACTTCAGGCTGACACAAAGCTCCCACCCCACTGCAATCTGGTTACTGGGCCCGGCCCAGGAATTGGAACTGAGACATTTGTGGACTGCGGTCTCAAAGGAAGTGAGCAAACACAATTCTGACAGATTAGTCCTCAAAGATGAGTAGCAAGTTTGAGACAAGGCAGCTGGTATACCATCTTGCACTTAGCTTAATTGCATTTCTTATTTACAGTCATGTTTTGCAAAGTATAAAGAACTTTGTGCTTTTTTTTCATGGTTGGGGAGTTTTATTCTAGTTGATCACAGTTGCTGCCTCTCGCTCCCCAAGTCAAATCATAGGATCGATAACAAAACAATAAACTGCAGGTGCTGGAGATCTGAACCCCAGAAACAAAGTGCTGGAAAAACTCAGCAGTTCTGAGGGCATTGGTGAAGAGAAAAATAATGTTACATTTCAATTTCAGTGACTCTTCGTCTGAACGGACAAATGGTCAGGAGACTTGGAGCTTACAATGTTTTAGTCCCCTCAGAGATGCTGCTGGACCTGCAGTTCTCCAGCACTGTGCTTTCTATATTGAACTTTATTTACAAACAGATCGGAAAAATACTAATTCTCCAAAAGTGAAAGGTTCATTGCAAACATGAGCATAGTTTCCACACTTGAGTTACACAAGCACGTCTCAGTTTAAAAACAAGATTTAACACAAAATAATATTCCAGCTCAAAATTAGCCAAGTTATACCAGTAATAAAGCTCACCCACCCAATGAGACACTTCAGCACAACATCCTGCAGTGTTGTACGCAGCCACCTTTACCAAAGAATAATCACATGTCACAAAATTGAAGGCCAAGAGCATGTCTCTTTAAAGGAGTTGAAGTCAAACTCTCAATGTTTGGAAGGATTTTTATTAAACCTGATTGAACATTTAAATATCAGAGCATAATCTTTGCTTTTTTAAACAAAGTGTGTGGGAAACATCCCACACCTTGCTAAAGGTTCAGTTCAGTCTGATACATAGAACCAAAGGTCAAGCAAACATCACACTTTCCATTCACGTCTACAAAGGGGTGACATCTCATTTCTTCAGGATTTAAAGTATTTTATAAATTGTTTGTAAAATCATTTGTCATGTTAAACAACTGGACAATAAATGTCATTTTATGCAATTATAGTGAAGCATGTGACAGCAGATTTAGCTTTGGAGGGCAATTTATGCGCTTTCTAAATTCTGGGAGCACTTTGAGAGACTGCTCCCAGATGGTGATAGGGAGAGAAACAGGGAAACACATTCACCTCAAAGGAATTACTCAAGGCAAAAAAGATTCAGATGAATTAAACAATTGAATTAAAATCAGTTAATTGGTTTCACAGAATGTGTCAGATTGGAAGCATGACCCGGGGAGATACCCTCAGCAGAATGAGAAAATGAAAATGGAAGTATTCATCAGCAAGGGTGGGGATATCTGTGATGCTTCCTGAAGTGAGTTGCTTAATAGTCCATCACCATTCCTGACTAGGTGTGGCAGAACTGCAGAGCTCAGATCTGATCCATTGGTTGTTGGATCACATAGTTCTATTTGGTGGTGCTTGCGCTGTTTGGCATGCAGGTTGGGTAGCTTCACCAGGTTGGCACCACATTTTTAGGTATGCCTGGTATTGCTCCTGGCATGCCCTGCGAAACTCTCCATTGAACTAGGGTTGATCCCCTGGCTTGATGTTAATGGTTGAATAGGGAATATACCAGGGATACCAGGAATAGGGAATAAACCAGAGTAGGTCACTGAGTACAGGGCTGATGGGTGAATGGGTCTCGATTTGAACTAAGGGACAGACAGCAGAATTGCATTGCAGACATTCTAGCTCAAAACTGCGTATTTATGTAGTGCGGTAGACCACAGCAGCAGGAGAAGCAGACCTGCATTCAACCACAGCCTGTAACATTTTGCCCGGGATAAGCTCCTCAGTCTGCCATTCCCATCAACACGATCTATGGTTCAGTGACGAGTGTGGGTGAACATGTCAGGGTCAGAACCACGTGAACCTAAACCTGATGCTGACCCATTAAAACTACCGCACTTGACCAACAGATCTGATCGAAGCTCTGAAGTCCTGCCACATTCAGTCATAAATGGTGATGGAGGATTAAACAAATGACTGGAGGAAAGTGCCTCACAAATATCCCCATCCGAAATAATTCAACAGCTCTGCACATCACTGTAAAAGACCAGGATGCACTATCTGCACCATACTCAGCCAGAAGTGTCGAGTTGATGATCTACCTCACCCTCATCTTGATAACCACAAAATCACAGATGCCCGTGTTCAAACAATTTGATTCGCTGCACATGACATGAAGAAACAGCTGAACACAGTAGATACGACAAAAGCAATGGGCCCTGGCAACATTCATGCAATAGGACTGAAGACTTCTGCTGCACAACAAGCCGTGTCCCTGGGGAAGCTGTTTCGTTCCAGCTCCAACTCTGACATCTCCCTGGCAATGTGGAAGATTACTCAACTATGTCCAGTCTCCTAAGAGGGGAATAATTACAGTCCGACCAATTACTACTCCCTCAGTCCCCTCACGATAGACAAATTGATGGGAGTTCTTTTTGACAGAGCTGTCAAGCAGCACAGAAATAACCTGCTCAGTGTGGTTTCCGATAGGTCCCCATGTGGAGATGGTGCTGTTGTGGAAATGTCACTGGATTGTATAGAATATAAAGAACATGAGAGCATGGGAAGATTTAAAGCATGAAGGCCACTGGCAATCTGCGGTGTGTGGAAGGCAAGGTGTAATAAGAATAGTGGAATATTTCACCAATGAACAGAGTAAGGTTAAGGCTGAAAGGTCACTATGGCGAGATGAGATAACACAAGTAAAAAGCAAGTTTCTCTGTTCCGTATTATTATGACAATATTTGGACAATAAATATTTGGGACATGACATTAAATATCTAATTACTAGCTTGTAGAGTCAGCTTGAGACAGGAGACTATTGTAACAGATGGAATAGCAAAATATCTATGATGACAGGTTAGTCTGGAATTGAAGATCACTGTAGCAGAATTAGCAATAAATATCTAACCATGACATTAGAATAACATTAAGAAGAATATACAACTGAAGCGATAATGGGAACTAACATCACTGGTTTATTGTGTCGCTAGAGTGATGTACTGTGATTCATATAGTTGGACATGCTGATAAGCTAGCAGAAACATGACAAAACAAATATATAAAAATCCACGGACCCTGAAGTTCGGGGGCAATCGAGAATCTGCTTTCTCAGTATCACGGTTTTTTGTTTGAAAATAAAAGACCTACTTCTTGAAGAACTCTCTGCGTCGTCTGATGACTCTCTATATTTTCTCCACAACAATTGCTAATCCAGACCAGGCTAATGTTCTGGCAGCTGGTGGAAGTTAAAAACAATTAATAAAATATCGAGATGTAAAAATCTGGTGTCAGTAACATTGACCTTGAACAAATGTCGATTGTAAACATCGATCACCTTCCCCAATGCACTTTCAGGAGCAGTTTGGTAACTGAGAAACAGTGGAGTAATGGAGAGGGATGATGGGGAGGGAGAGTTGGGCATTGTCAGTGTACATGTGAAACCTAACACAGTGCTTTTGGACGATGTAACCTCCTGGCAGTATGTAGGTGAGATACAGGAGGGGCCAAGGAGAGATCCTTGAGGGACACCAAATACAAAGAATTCAGAAAGGAAAGGGAGAGTGGAGATGTAGCAGTACTTATAAATGATAGTGAGGTCAAATGTTAGTTTTTTTGCAGAATGGATGAGAAGGACATAACCAGAAAAGACAGACAGAAGAAGGAACAATACCTGAGAATTGGCGAGGGGAAGTGATGAGGAGGAAACAGAGTTGGAATGTCTGTAGTTTAGCAAGACAAGTAAAAGATCAAGATGAGCTCTGATAAGGCTTGACAAGAGACTGGAGAAAGATGGCAGTTTGGGACAAAAATCAGGAACAACATGTGAGGCAGTTTGTCTCGGTGGGCTAGTGGGAGGGAGGGAAGAAGCAGAGGCAGCTGATCGGATTGTCTCAGTCTTAGTGACAGAGAAACTCAATGTGCTCCTTGCTTTGTTGTTGGAGGGAAGGATGAAGGTGACAGGATGATGGACAGTGTTTTACAAAGAAACAAAACCAGGGTGAGTGATATTTAAAATGAGTGAACAAAGCTAATGTATTTAACTTTTATCCAGAATATTAAAATGTACAACTGAAGTCCTTGGTCGAATCCCAGCTCGGCAGATGGTAGAATCTGAATTCAAGAAAAAATAACTGGAATTACGAATCTGCTGATCTCCATGGAACCATTGCCAATGGCGAAAAAAATCCTGCCAACCTGACAGTCGCCCAACAAGCTACTCATTGTATTAATCACTGCAAAGTCTCAACAAAGGAATGAAACTGGTTGGACCACTTGGCATCTAACAAGGCATTAGAAAATACAACCACAGAATCAGCCCTCTCGACTCTGCACATCCTGCTCACTAACATCTTTTTTTGTGCCAAAACGTGGCGAGCTGTCTCACAGACTAGTCAAGGAATAGCCTGCCATAGTCATACTCACAGAATAATCCCTTACAGATAATGGCCAGGCACCACCATCACCATCCTTAGATCTCGAGAGTGTGGTGATGGAAAGCACAACAGGTCAGCAGCATCCGAGGAGCAGGATAATCGACGTTTCGAGCCTCAGCCCTTCATCAGCCTGACCTGCTGTGCTTTTCCAGCACCACTCTCTCGACTCTGATCTCCAGCATTGCAGTCTTCACTTTCTCCTGAAATCTCTGGATATATCCTGTCCCAACAGCAGGACAGACCAGGCAGAAGTGATGGCACACACAGGAATCATTTGCCCCGCGAGTACTCAGCATTGACTTTGGACACCAGGAAGTTTCATGGCTTCTGCTGATTACCACGTACCGTGCTCCCTCGGCTGATGAATCAGTGCTCCTCCATATTGAATAACACTTGGAGGAAGCACTGAGGCAATAAAATGGTGACAAGCCTACTCTAGGTACAGGATTTCAATGTCCTCTACCAAGAGTAGCTCAGCAGCAGGATTACTGACTGAGCTGGTCGGGTCCTCAAGGAGATAGCTGCTCAACTGGGTTTGCAGCAGGCGGTAATGGAACCAGCAAGAGGGAAAAACATACTAGATCTTATCAGTATGAATTTACCAGCTGCAAACGCATCTGTCCATGGCAGTATCGATAAGAGCCACCATCCCACAGTCTTTTTGGCGACAAAGCCACACCTTAAAGTTGAGAAAAACCTCCATTGTGCTGAGTGGTACTTTCACCGTGCTAAATGGGACAGATGTAGGAACTCAAACTGGATATCTCTGAGGCACTGTGGGATAAAAACAGTTGCAGAACTGTACTCCAGCACAATCTGTAATCTCATGGTTTGTACATCCTGCACTCACCCATCACAATGGACCGGAAAGGACGGCATGCCATGAGCAGCACCAGTCATACCTAAAAATGAAATGCCAACCTGGTGAAGCTACCAAGCATGACTGTCTGCATAATCAAACAGAATCAGCAGCAAGCAACAGAGCTAAGTGATCCCACAATCAATGGACCAGATCAAAGCTCTGCAGTTCTGCCACACGCAGTTGTGAATGGTAATGGACATTTGAACAACTCGTTGCAGGAAGCATCACAGATATCCCCACCCTTACTGATGGAGGGGTTTGACACATCCATGCAAAAGATAAGATGACAGCATTTGCAGTAATTTCCAGCCAGATGCAAAGTGGGATGATCCATCTCAGCCTTCTCCAGTGGTTCCTAACGTCACAGATGTGAGCTTTAAGCCAGTTCAATTTAGTTCGAACAATATCGAGAAATGGTTAAGTAGGGTAAAGGCTATGGGTACTGCTAACATTCTGGCAATAATTCTGAGAGCTTGTGCTCCAGAACTTGCCACCCACCAAGCCACGGACCCCTCCAGCACTGGCATCGAACGACAATGTGGAACATTGTCCAGGGATGTTCAACACAAACACACAGGGCAAATCCAACACAGCCAATTTCCCTCCATCATTCCACACTCGATCAGCAGTAAAGTGATGGAAGTAGTCATCAACAGGGCTATCAAGCAGCAGCTGTTTAGCAACAGCCAGCTGAGCGACACTCATTTTAAGTTCCACCATGGCCACTCAGCTCCAGATTGTGTAACAACCCTGATTCACAACCTGACAACCAGCTGAATCCCAGAGGTGAGGTGTGAGTGACAGCCCAGTCCCACTCCAACACCACTGGTTCTAGCTGATTCCACCCTCATCTCAGCTCATATACTGAAACTCTCATCCATCGTGTGTTATCTCCAGACATAATTATCCAAACACACTCCTTGCCAGCCTCCCAAATTCAACTCCCTGTAATCTCAAGGAAAATTGAAAGCTCTATCGCCCACGTGCTCTCTTCGCCCCAAACATGTTCATTCGTCAAAAGGCTCCTGTTCATAAGCAACAACAATTTTAAATTCTCATTCTTGATTTGATTCCTGACTGTTATCATCCCTAGCTCCCTACACCACACATACTTTGAGCCCTCGACAACCCATTTTCTTTGAGACTCCCAACGATTTGTTAATTCATTACTTCAACTGTGTGGCTGATTCTACAGTTAGTAGAACAACATGGTCTGGAATTTGCAGACAAAACCTCACAGGTCTGCTTTCCACCTTTAAGACATCCCTCAAAACCTGCTTTTTGGCAAAGCTTTTGGTCACCTGACCTAATATCTCCATCTCTGTCCTTATATCTAAAGTTCTCAATAGTATTTTTGTGAAATTATAAGCATGATAATAAAACTACAAATTGTTCTTGATTTGGACATTATCTTCAAATAATCACTGTTGCTGTAATGAATAATCTGTAATGTCTCTTACCCAACCACATTGTGGGAGCACCTTCACCACACAAACTGCAGCTGTACAAGAAAGTCAAACATCACACTCTCCACAGTCAACAGGGGTTTGGCATTAATCACTGGTACCTGTGGAAGGAGAAACACAGTTTATAGTTCAGGAAGTGCAAAATGGATTACAGGGAATGAAACTGGTGCAGAACTTGATAGTCAGAAATGGAAGGAAAATACACTTGCTTGTTGGAAAAAAGCGTTCAAGAAAAAAGTAATCTGATAATAGAGCAGCACAAGGTCAGCGGCTGGGCCACAGTGAAAAACTCAATTACAAAGGGTCTATAAAAGTAATAATACAGTAGTAAACAGACCAAAAATACACCTATTGTTCGAGACTGAGGAAGCTAGATATTGACAAAGTGGTCATGAGGGAGCCCAGAGGTGAATCAGAGCAGTATTGGCTGCAATGATCCCAATGACTCTATGCGAGAAAAGGCTGCACATGCGTCTGGCTGCATCTTGCCCCCTACAAAGATGGCGGCTGTGCACATGTCCAGTGAATCGTTGTCCCGAATAAAGATGGTGGCGCTCACTCAGGCCTGCAACCGCGCCGAGGCAATTTCCCATTTACTGCAAACACGGGACTGGGACGTTCAAATTGCTTTTGCTGCTCCATTGTCTTCTCTGCTCAGCTCCCCTTCCAATTAACTCTGGCCAGCTCCTCCCGAATGTCTTGGAGTTACTTTGCTCAATTATACTCGCATTACATCGAGAAGAGAGCAATTGATATAAACTGAAAGAAGATGTTTTAAGAGAAGGCAAGTGAAGAATAATTGGTAAATTCCTTAACTCGCTACTCGGAGAGAAAGAGAGAGAGAGGATATAGATGAGGAAATGTGAAAATGAGAAAACTAGATTATTGAAAGAAGTAGATGTACATCCCTCAATGTTTTGGCAATTCCTGTGTGCTGTGGTCCTTTGTACAGTGCATGTACAACAGCGTAATATGTTCAAATGCTGAGTCTGATGCCAGAAATTTTATCTCCAATAATATGACAGACACTAGCTTTGGAAAGAACCCAACAGGCCAATATATTTCATTCTTGGTAGAAAGGGGATTAACTGAAATAAGTTGGACACCAGAAGCAAGAATTTATAACACACATCCTGATAAGAATGAGAGACAAGAGTAGAGAAATCCAGAAAGGGAGAGAACATTGCGGGAAGGGGAGCATATCACTTTAGATGAGAATCAAATAATGTTTAAATGTTTTATAGATTATATACATCATATGCATCACTTTTCGTTAAATGTGTCTCCATTGTTTATTTGGAATGTGTTGTGCACACATAAAAAATGTTACTTATCTGCACACACCCATTTATTAAACAGTGTATATAAAATAATTTTTTCCGTGATTGAAATGGTCCCGTTGTCGTGTGACCAGGATACATGAACACCAACTGGCCACCAAAAGACATGACCCACTATCACTATGTTCCATAATACAGACAAAGAAGGGCACCACTTTGACTGAAACAACACACGCACATGCTAAGACACGCAAGGACGTTCTTAGAAGAATGGTATTCTAACCAGACGTCCACCAATAAACACATCAATTTAAATCCTATCTACCTTCTCTTGTAATAAGAAAAACGGAAATGACATCACCAAGGCCTATGAATAGAGAGGCGGGACACACCACCAGCATTTCAGCGAAACTCTCACTGATAACTTTACCTAGTCATGGTGACGAAACGTCTGAAAACAAACGTTCAAGCTCAGCGAGCTAACTTGCATATATATAAATTGTAATTTTTAGTTAATTAGTGGTATTTCGGAGTTCTCTGTCACCCTCGTTTTAACAGATTATGATGTGAGGTGAGGTGAAGTTTTCTGGGTGTGTGGTTTTAACTAACAGAGGGATTCAACATTGATGTCATAACATTTTGCGGCCTTGCTGTATGGGATTTAGACAGATTTGAACAGATTTGGGGTAGAAAAGGTCCCAGCAGATTCCAACACGTGGTAATTGGTGACCTAGATCTTTAAATAAAACCGGTGGGAAAATTCATTTCATTTTGTTAACTTGTGGTTGGTTTAATTAAAAGTGAGAGAAATGGTTTTTAACATACTACAGAGGTTCCCAAATTTGCCAAGGAAGTTTAGAAAGAGAGAAGGATTTTTTTTTTTAGAATTAGCAAATCGGTTGGAATTCGGTTTAACCAGGGACAAAAGGAAATCTGAAATTGTAATGGAGATGGTCAAGCACTTTGGGGTGTTAGAGAAACAGGCAACTGCAGTAGAGTTAGAAAAACTTAAATTGCAAATATGGCAACTGGAGTTAGAAGATGAATAAAGGGATGGAAACAGAGAGAGAACAAAGAGAAAGGGAAAGTGAGGAAAAAGAGAGAGAGAATTTGAAATTCAGAAGTTGGAAATTAGACAAGGAAGTTAAATTAACAGGATAGAGATGAAGGGAGAACGTCGGGATGTATACAGCTATGTTACTACATTGCCATACTTCGGTGAGAAAATGTCAAAATCTGTTTTTATTTCATTTGAAAATAAAAATGGCTCGGCTGATGGTATGTCCAGTGAACTTGTGGGTAATGCTAGTTCATACTTAGCGGATGGGCACAACTAGTGAGCTAAGTGCAGCGCTGTCAGATGAAGGGTCAAGAGATTATGCTGATGTCAAACTGTCTATTTTGTGTGGTTATGCATTGGTACTAGAAGAATGTAGACAGAGGTTCAGGACAGACGAAACCAGGTCAGACTTATGTTGGTTTGAAAGAATTAACCACAGTCATTTTGATAGATGGGTGCTGGCCTTAAAACTGGATAATACCTGTGAGGCTCGAAGGGAGATTATTCTGCTGGAGTAGATTAAAGACTCACTTCCAGAGACTGTAAGAATTCGCGTGAATGAATAAAAAGTTCAAGAAGTGAGAAGTACGGCAGAAATGGCAGGTAAAAATGCATAGGTGCATGAGATGAAGTGTAGCTTCTGGGAGAATTTTCATCCGGTGAGGGATAGAAATTGGGAGAAGGTGAGATCCTACTCTACAAACTGAACAGTAGAGCACACTGACAATAGTTTAGCCCAAATGAAAAAAAGAAGCCCACGGGAGTTGAATGGAGGTGAAAGGCCTCAGGTATTCTCACTAAAAGGGAGTGGAACACCTAAAATTAGAGTGCTGAGGGTCTAAGAAGGGCACTGGGAAAAAGGTGTTTTCACTGCTATAAGCTGGGGGACACAGTGCTGAGCATTGAAGGAAGACATTTTTTGAAACGATGTGGTAAAAGAGGCTAAGCCATGGCATTAGTGAAACTGGTAAAGGAGACCCCAAGTGGTGCCGAGGAGCTGCAGGAGAGTGCACAGCCGAGGCTGGGGCTAGGTACGGAGTTAGTACCTGATCCCTGTAAAGAATTTGCCTCTGTGGATGAACCTTACTCAGAAACGGCGGAGGGAGGGGGACGGGGGAAGGGGAAGGACAATAAATTATAATTTTGTGAGATACGAGGACTGCTCAATCTCTAATAGTTGAGAAGTGAGGCGCCCGAAAAGCACAACAGATCAGGCAGCATCTAAAGAACAGGGCAATCGATATATCTGGCATAAACCCATCGTCAGGAATGTGGCTTGGGGACAAGGGGGCTGAAAGATAAATAGGAGTGTAGGAGCTGGGCTGGCGGGAGTTTTACTGGGAAGGCTATAGGAAGATGTAGGAGGGAGTGATAGTAATATGTCGGAGGGGAGGGTGGATAACAAACAGCAATGGACTCATGCTCCAGTCAGACAAGTATCCTTCCACTAAACCCTGTGCTTCCTACCAACAACCAACTGTGTATCGAAGTGGCCAATTCCCCCAGCATTCCACGTGACGGAACCTTCCAGAGCAGCCTGCCGTGTGGGACCTTGTCGGAGGCCTTAATGAAATACATAGAGACTACGCCTGCCGCTCTGGCCTCGTCAAACTTCTTGGTCACTTCATGAAAGAAATCTAACAAAATTGGGAAGCATGATCTCCCACTACAAGTCTATGCTGACTGCTCGGAATGAAACGCTGCATAAGTAATGGGTGCAGTCAATGGTATGCTGTCCTTCAGTGTAAGATGATTCGTGTACATAAGTAAAGCCATCTTCCTGCTGTTGTAGAGCCTTGCTGAGAGAGAATCTGTGGCACTCTCTACAGAGTTAATCTCCTTTGTAAGGAATGATCTCCTTACCACAGACACGAATGATGTTAACATGAGGACAGAGTAAGGAAGCTGCGTGTTTAATCTGTAGAGCTGTGAGAGACGAAGAAATGGTGACACTGAAACACGAGGAGTGGCAGCAATGTCTCTTTTATTTCCAAAAGAGACATTAATAGGGTGAGAAATTTCATACTTTACCCAGGATTGATTGGTTTGATTTATTGCCACGTGTACCTCAGTACAGAGAACCACTTTATTTATGAGCAGTGGAGACAGGTCATAGTAAACATGACCAGGCAGGTCATAGGGTGGAGATAGACTTGGACAGAGTAAGGCATACAGGTTACACTGAACAGGACGTGCACTAGACAAGAGCAACATGAACAAGATCAGCATGACTTGAACTTAGAGAGTCCATTCATCAGTCTAACGTGGCTCTCCTAATAGTTTATATGCCTAAATTAACTCACCCCACGTTATTGTGCAATCGGCGTGTGAACCCGTACTGAACGTCATGTTGCTCACAATCCTCAACACCAGCCACAATACGTTCCATCTGAAACAGGTAGCCATTCCCACCCACTTCTGCCCTACATAGAGAACACCAGGCTGTCTTCTCAGAGATGGAAGATGCCTTCTTGAGACTTCACACAAGACATATGGCTTCCCTCCTCAACACTATAAAACCACGTTAAAGTCCCACGTGAGTATCATGAGCAACGGAGCAACGAGGAACAACGTGGAGCAGTCTGTCTGTGCACCCTCTGCTTCACTTGTTCATCATTTTAGAGCATCAGTTAGGAGACACAAGACTACCGATGCTGGAGATCAGAGAAGACAGTCAATTGCTGGAAAAGCAAAGCAGGTCAGGCAGCTTCCGAGGAGCAGGAGAATCAACGTTTTGGGTATAAGCAGTTCACCAGGAATCAGCATCAACTACCTCATTCTGTCCCTGTGTCAGTGCGATGAGAGGAGAATGACTTCGTACTGTTCCTGCCTAAATGGCTCAAGGGGGTGAATGGCCTCCCATTGTTCCTTTGGAAGTGACGCAAGGGGCCGAATGGCCTCACCCTGTTGCAGTGTAAGTGACTCAAGGGACTGACTGGCTCCTTCCTTGTCCGATTGGACAGTGCCAAGGGCTTGACTGGGTTACCCCTGGTTCCTGTTTGACAGCTCGATGTGCTGACTAATATGATGATGCTGTAGCGTTAAGAGGTTATTTTGTCTTGGTTTCTTTTCACAGAGAGAGATTGAACGATCATTACCAATCTGGCTAGTTAAGACCACTTGAGTAATAGCTATGGGGGCCTTTGGTTTATTTTAATGCAGACTGAATGGGTGTGGCCAGCTCTCACAGATTAGGATCTCTGGGTTTTGGTTTCTCAGTGACATCAGAAACTATTGGTGTCTCCACAGAGTTGAAAGCTTCAGTGAATGTTTCCTGGCTGCAACCCTCTCTGAAATTTCTCTTGATGCTGTTTTTAATTCCTGGATAGGAGAAATGTTTGTGACAATCTGTGTCTGAATATTTCTTTTTGCCAAGGGCTATGTTTATGGGAGTTTCCTATATTGGAACAGTTCATTAGTAATAGTTCCTAGATCTATTATTCTGTTAACTTGTCCAATAGAATTACGTTATTCCGAATTCCTCCTTCTTTGGTTTCATTTTATCTTTCATGTTTAATTAGATGGTGTTTTGCTTCACACCGAGTGGTTTGGCTCGTCACATTGCATCTGGAACAGACACTTTACATTTCCTTTAAAATAAGAAAGCATTACATTCTACACTACAGGCTTTAAATATTATCATGGGGCTGTGTTGTGGCCCATCACACTACACTCCTTCTCTTCCTGAGTAATCGGCTGGAGGCACTGAATGGGCTATCCCTGTTCTTCTCCAATAATGTCAATGACTTAATGACTTCTTCATATTCCTGTGAAACCAGCGAGAGGTACTGAATGAACTCTTGTTTTACTGTGGCAATGTGCAGTGTCAGGCAGTGCTGTTACATGAATGTTATGGACCCTTTAGCAGCATAAGCTTCAATGGTGTCCAGGTCTTGCTGCACATGGACACAGATCAGTTCAGGAGCTGAGGGGGAAAGAAAATGTTCTGAACATTGTGGAATCTTCGGTGACCATCCCACTTCTGCTCTTATGTTGTGGAGGTGGGGGCGGGGAGACATTGATGAAGAAGCTGAAGCTGTTTGTGAAGAGGAAACTACCCTGAGGATCTCGCACAGAGGTGACCCAGGACTGAGATGATGAACATCTTCCTTTGTGCCATGCTTGACTGGAGAGTTTACTCTGATTCCCATTAAGTCCAGTTTTGTTCAGCTCCTTGATGTCAACTCTTTTGTTCATATCAATAAGCCTTGATATAGGAGCAGCAAGGGTTTTCTTCCAACAGGTGGTATTGAATGTCAGGATTTCTCTTCTCAAAGGTGTTCGGGGAGCTAGATGATTGAAAGTATTTGAAGAGGAGGTAGATGGATATTGATCTGTCAGAGTGTTGAGGGCTATGAGGAATTGGGCATTAAAGAGGATTTCAGACCGAGAGCAGATCAGCCATGATCTTAGTGAAGGGCAAGGCAGGCTTGGGGGTGAACCACCTGCCACTATTTCTGATGTTCTCCCATTCTGTTATTGGAAAGTTAGTGGGTGTAATTTTCATGAATTTTATGTTATTGAATATTGCAGTGAGGAAGACTAGATGATTTTGTGAGCCATCTCTGGGTGAGGTGCATGGGCTGTATTCACAGTGAATCTGGGTCTACAATATGACTAACAAATGAAGCACAAGTTGGAGAGAGCGGAAGCTCTGTGAAGAGAGATGAGGGGCCTCTTCCATACCCATGCCTGGATTTTCCAATTACATTTCCCAAATCACTTCAAAGTGTGACAGTCTTGAGGGACTGAGTGGTCTCCTCTGTTTCTGTGCTCCAGGTTATAGGAGTAAGTAGCCTCCAACTGTTCCTGTGTAGTAGGTTATAGGGGCTGAATGGAACACAGAAACATGGGACTCAGGAACAGGAGTGGGCCATTAGATATTTTGAGCCTTCTCCACCTGGCACTAAGATTGTGGCTGATCAGGTTGGGGTCTCAACTGCACTTTTCTGTCTGTGTCCCATTATCCGTGACTCACGTCTCTGTCAAATATTTAACAAACGCAGCTTTTAATCAATGTGAATATAGAGGTACAATAAACTTCCAGTGAAGAGAATTCCCACTTGAAAGGTCCTTTCAGAATTAATCGTCATCCTTCTTAAAGAATCAGAGAGTCATGCAGAACGGAAGCAGACCCGTTAGTCCAATCTGTTCACTCCGATCAGATATCAAATCTGATCTCGTCCCATTTTCCAGCATTTGGCCAATATCCCTCCTCTTTCAAATACTTTTTACATGTGTGATTGTAACCACCTTCAGCACTTCCTCTGACAGCACTTTCTGTACACACACCACTCTCTGTGTGAAACATTTATTTTCAGGTCCCTTGTAAATCATTCGTCCTCTCGCCTTCAGCCAATGCTGTCTTGTTCTGGACTCCCCTATCCAGGGGAGCAGAGCGTGACTGTTCAGAATATCCATGTCCCTGCTGGTTTATAAACCTCTATAATGTCACCCCTCAACCTCTGACACTCCAGGGGGAAACGCCTCAACCTAATTAACCTCTCCTTAAAGCTCAAACTTACAGTCCTGGAACATCTGTGTGTTAGTCATTTCTGCAGAAAAGCGAATTGTACGCAATATTCTTAAAGTGGCCTCACCAACATCCTGTACAGATGCAACATGCCACCACAACTCCTATATTCAATGCTCTGACTAAGGCAAATGTGCCAAATGTGTTCATCACCACTCTGTCTAACTGCGACTCCACTTTCAAGGAACAATGTACCTGCAGCCATAGGTCCCTTTGTTTCACAACACGCCCCAGGACCTTACCATTAAGTGTATAATTTCTGCCCTGATTTGCCTTCCCAAAATGCAAAACCTCGTATTTATCTAAACTAAACTTCACCTGTCACTCCTTGCCCCTTTATCCCATCTAATTGCGTTCTGGTTACACTGCTCACAACAAATGTTAAATGTAACCAGCTTTGTGATATGGCAGATGATGTCGGTCTCAGACTGGGTCAGGGTCAGTTTTAGGAACAAGTCAGGCTAGTTTCTTTAATCTGCTTAAACAACACGTTTATAATCCACAGCAATGTTACTCAAACTATGATGGAAAGCTGAATGGCAAACTGTTTGTGTATTGCAATAATATAATCAATAGTTCCCTTTCTAAAAACACTGACACATACACACACACAAACACACCTTTTTGATGTAATCTGTAAACTTACCAGCTATGGTCCTGATATTCACATCCAAATCCTTTACATAAATGATGAAATGCAGTGAACTCAGTACTGATTCTTACAGCACACTGCTGCTCACAAGCCTCCAGTCTGAAAAAATATCCCTCTTTCTTCAAGCCAATTATGACTAGCTTCTTCTGTATCCCATGTGACCGAAACTTACTAATTTGTCTACCAATCAGAATGAAATACTAGTTATGAAGACAGGCTGAGTAGGTTAGGTTTATTTTCACGAGAAAAAAAGGAGATCGAGGGGGAACCTGATTGAGGTTTGCAAAGTTATGAAGGGTATAGCCAGGGTGGATAGAGACAAGCTTTTTCCCAGGGTGAAGGATTCAATAACGAGAGATCGTGCTTTCAAGGTGAGCGGTGGAATGTTAAAGGGGGATACACGCGGTACGTAATTCACACAGAGGGTGGTGGGCGTTTGGAACGCGTTGCTAGCAGAGGTGGTAGAGGCTGGCACGGCAGATTCATTTAAGATACGTCTGGCCAGATGCATGAGTAGGTGGGGAGCAGAGGAAGACAGATGCTTAGGAATTGACTGACAGATTTAGACAGTCCATTTGGATCGGCCCAGGCTTGGAGGACGAAGGGCCTGTTCCTGGGTTGTAAATTTTCTTTGCTCTTTATTCTTTAAATGAAAACCTTGCTGAAGTCCATATAAACAATGTCTACCAAACTGCCTTCATCAATCTTCTTTATCACCTCTTCACAAAAACTCAACCAAATTAATGAGACATGATTTCCCATGCAGAAAGTTACGTTGTCTACTCCGATCAGCACTTGCCTTCCCTAATGTATGTAAATGCTATTCCTCAGAATCTCCTCCAACAACTTACCCACCACTGACATCAGACTCAGCGGTCTATAGTTCCCCGGCTTTTTGGGTCACTGATTCCTTTTCTCGTCCCACTCCTCCACTGCTCACAACAAATGTTTAATGTAACCAGGTTCGTAATATGGCCGACGATATCGTTCTCAGACTCGGTCAGGGTCAGGTTTATGAACAAATCAGGCTATTTTATTTAATCTGCTAAAACAACACGTTTATAATCCACAGCAATGTTAGTCAAACTATGGTGGAAAGATGAATGGCAAACTGTTTGGGTATTGCAATAATATAATCAATATTTCCCTTTCTAAAAACACTGACACACGCGTGCGCGCGCCCACACACACACAGACAGACAGACACACACACACACACAATCTCTGCAATTTTAACTTGAAAGAACTTTGTCCAGATATTATTGAAACTCATGACAAAGGAAAAATTGCAAGATTGTCTAAACTGTTATTATGCTTCTGAAGATGTTGTACTCACACAGTTGCTAGCAATGGTATTTCATCCTGGTAGAGTTGGATTTGGCTGAATTCCCTTTGCTTTCGGCAGTGAGGAGATTCC
Source organism: Chiloscyllium plagiosum (assembly GCF_004010195.1). Taxonomy (NCBI): domain Eukaryota; kingdom Metazoa; phylum Chordata; class Chondrichthyes; order Orectolobiformes; family Hemiscylliidae; genus Chiloscyllium; species Chiloscyllium plagiosum. The sequence continues at coordinate 76,269,504 of NC_057717.1, read as the reverse complement.
AGTGAATTCTGGTCAGGGATCACCCAAAGGGTAGCACGGTGGTTAGCACTGCTGCCTCACAGCACCAGGGACTTGGGTTCGATTCCAGCCTTGGGTGACTGTCTGCGTGGAGTTTGCACATTCTCCTCTTGTCTGTGTGAGCTTCTAAATGGGTGATCCAGTTTCCTACCACAGCTCAAACTGTGTAGGTTCGGTGGATTAGTCATGCTAACTTGTCTGTAGCGTTCAGGGATTTCTAGGTTAGATGCATTAGTCAGGGGTAAATATAGGGAAATGGTTGGTATGGAAATGCTGGGCTGAAGGACCTGTTTCAACACTGCAGGGATTCCATAAAAATAAGAATGGTAATGATGACTTTAGGGTTTTGTTTTTGGCTCACACACATTGTTGAAATGAGGAATAATGAAGGCGAGAAAGTGCAATAGGCCTTTCCTTCTCAGGCAGATTACATTTTCTCCCTCTCTGAGCTGAATCACACAGGAATGTCAACTTCTCCCAAACTGGACCATGTGAGGTCTCCTTGTACATTGTCCAAACTATGTCTCCATCACATTCCCTGTTCCATGTAGGTGCATCATTGCTGCTGTCATATACAGAGCCATACCCTTAGCAGAAAATGGTCTTGGTCGATTTGAAGATATGTTTATATGTCCCTGCGTCATTAAAAAAATTAAAAAGCTTAATTTATTCAGAATTCCTCTGTTAAAATGAATGCATTTTTAAAGAAATGCAGAAATTGCTGGAAAAGCTCGGCAGGTCTGTCAGCATCCAGATGCCTTTTACATGCTATAGTTGTACCAGCCTCCACCACTTCCTCTGGCAGATCATTCCATATGCACACCACCCTCTGTGTGAAAAAGTGCCCTTTCGGCCTCACCAAAACCTTTCCCCTCTCACTTTCCACCAATGCCCTCTAGTTTTGGACGCCCCTAACATGGGGAAAAACCCTGACCACTCAACCTATCCATGACCATTCTGATTATATAAACTTTTACTGCTGCGAAATGTGACTTCAATCAACACGAATAACTGTACTTTCAGTCATCCTGGGCCTAAATTCTGAAATGCAACACTGACACCTCTTCCTTTTCCAACAAGTCACAATTCTAAATCCATTTTAATCAGTTTGTTCAAATGTATCATGAGACACCTCTGTGGGCTTTACACCTAGACCTTTGTGCCCAGAAGTAGGGGTACTAGCATCACTCAGCAATACCCATAAACTGTAACATTATTCTCCTGTGTGTTTGTTCATCAGACTGTTCTGACATGCTGTGACATACCTCTGCAACAGGTAGGACTTGAATCCAGGCCTTCTAGTCCAGAGCTGGGAACACTATCACACAAGTTCAGGAATTGGAGTCAAATCCAGAGCTCTGGCTCAGAGACAGGGACACTACCCACTACAACCCAGATTTTGGGTCATATTTTAAGTGCCCGCTTTCAGCTTGGTGTGATTTATTATAATCAGGTTAACATTACTGAATTACAAAAAAAACACTTGTGTTATTAAACAAATGCAAGATATTCGTCTCAACTGTAGGATATTGAGTGTACTTGCTATGCTATCGAAATTAACTATGACCATCTTAAATCGCTATTATCTGTAGTCTGCAAGATTAAGGAAAGAAATCCTGCAGACACACTCTGCCCAATGAAGGGTCTCAAATAGATATTTATTACTGAACACCAGAGACGAAGGAAGAGCTTAATTTCTGACTCCAAAACACCGATCACTCTTACCCACCTCTAACGTGCGACTGCCCTCTTTCTAAAACCATGAAATTATACCAAACCGCTGATTATTGTCCAGCCTCTCCTCCACACTGACTGTGTCTGCAATCTGTCACTCCTCCCCCTAACCACACAAGGCAAACCAAGCTCAGAGTCTTTGCAAAACTCAAGGCCGGAGTGTGCAGGCATCTTGGAGAGGGATGAGCATTTTAAAATTGAAGGGAGAGGGTGAGGTGGCAGTAATATCACACACTGGGCTGAGGGGTGGCAGATGGAGTTTAGTTTGGATTAATGCGAGGCATTGGATTTGGTAAATCAAACAAGATTTACCTATACAATTGAAGGTAGAGCCTTTGGCAGTGTTGTAGTACAGAGACCAAGGCCGTCAGGTTTAATTCTTTAAAATTTGCATCTCATGAAGATAGTGTGGTTAAGAAGGTGTTTAACACACTTGTCTTCATAGGTCAGACCTTTGAGTATTGTAATTGGGACGTCATGTTGTGGTTGTACAGGATATTGGTGAGGGCTCTTCTGGAATACTGTGTCCAGTCTGGTCACCCTGCCCGCTCATTCCATAGGCACACCACCTTCTGTGGTCACCTTTAAATGTTTCCCCTCTCACCTTAAGCCGATGTCCTCTAGTTTTGGACTCCCCGTACCCTAAGAAAATACCTTGACTCTTCACTTTAATATTATGACCTTGATATTATTAAGCTGGAGAGGGTTCAGAAGAGATTAACCTGGATATTGCTGGGAAAGGAGGGAGTGAGCTATCAGGAGAGGCTGGGTAGGCCGGGATTTTTTCACTTGTGAATATGAGATTCTGCGGTAACTTTACACAGGTTTATAAAATAATGAAGGGTACAGATAAGCTGAAGGGCTGATGTCTTTTCCCTAGAGTTGGAGATTCAAAACTGATGGATATTTTAAGGTGCGAGGAAAAAGATTTACAAAAGTCATGAGAGGTAATTATGTTAGACAGAATCTGGCTTGTGTGTGGAATGAATTTCCAGAGGAAGTGGTGAAGGCAGGGACAGTTACAATGTTTAAAGGACATTTAGATCCGTACTTGGATAAGACATCAGTTTGGATGGTGCTGTGAGCAGCTGCTCTCTCCCTCCCCTACTCTGAATGAATCCCTGTTAGTTTTCACCCTCTGCCAATGCCTGCGTAGTGGCGTGGGGAGGCCAGCAGAGGGTGGCATTGCATCACTTTAAGTACCACAGAGACTGCCAGACCTGCCCCACACAGAGACACACAGATGCACACACAGCAATTGTTAGGACACAACATTGAGCTCATCTGACAATTTAAACTAAACATAAAGAAATGCTCAATTTGCCTTGCAAACTGTTAAAATATGAGTGACAGAGAACTCCCAAATTCCACTGTTAAACAAAAATATCATTTTTTTAACGCTGAAAGTGAACATTTTAGATCAACTATTCACAACTCTGAGACCCCATTTCTCTTAACTGCTTATTACCCGACTCCAACTCTACAGCAATATACTATTTCACAAAGACACTTGTTAAAATTACATAAAGGTAATTTCAAAACCATAAAGCAGCTGTTGTTTCATCTGACCTCACACAAAATCCCTTTTCCCCATCTTTCCTGGGAAGACTGGCTTATGTTACAGGATGCTATCGAAGTGTCTACATTTCAGCATTCTGCAACCTGGGAACACATCCTTCCATGGCACTGTCTGTCAGTCTCCCCATCTCTGTCTATACCTCAAACCCTTCCCATGTGGTGATATTTAAACTGATTCCCCCGCCATCTCTCTCTGGCAGTGATTTTCATACCCACAGCACCCCCTTGTCAGTGCACAATGGAGAGATGGAGCTGTAAATGGGTGGGAGCTGCACATCCCGTCACTTCCAGCATGGGCTGCGTGTTTCCCCACACTGGGCAGCGATCTAACACAGTGTAACTGAGCAATGCACTGGGGTAGTGTACACAGTCCTACATGCTGGGAGGGTAACAGCTCCTGGGTTACAGATTAATGCACTGCGGAGATGTACATAATCCTACATTCTAGGAGGGTAACTGCTCCTGGTTTACAGATGAATTCATGGGTGATCACTGCACAGGTCGCTGTGCTGGTCAGACTATCTGGTTGAGGTTTATAGATAATACAATGGTGTGTTTTGTGCAGCTCCCCATGCTGGATGGATATTTGTTTCAGGTTTACACATTAGTGCACTGTTGTGGTCCACAGCTCCCAGTGCTGGACAGATATTTAGTCCGTGTTTATAGATCAATGCAATGCTGTGTTCTGCACAGCTCCCCGTGCTGGATAGATATCTAATCCGGGTTTATAGATCAATGCCCTGTTTTGGTCTGCACAGCTCCCGGTGCTGGACAGATATCTAGTCTGGGCTTATAGATCAATGCACTGCTGTGGTCTGCATTGCTTCCCATGCTAAAACTTGCTGGAGAACAAGAGCAATCCAGGCAGCATCAGGAGGTGTAGAATTTGATGTTTCAGGTGTAACCTTCCTTCAGGACTCTTACAGAACGGTAACACCCGAAATGTCGACTTCTCCACCTCCTGATGCTGTCTGGATTGCTGTGTTCTCCCAGCCTCCTGCCTGTGTACTTTGGACTCCAGCATCTGCAGGTCTTTTTTGTCTCTACCCCAACTTCCCAAACTGGACAAATGTCTAATCTGTGTTTGAAGATAAGTGATGTGACATGATCTGTGCAGTGTTCCACTCTGGAGAGATTGCTAGATTGTATTGACCAGTGCAATGGATGAATCTGGACAGATTGCTGGGTTGTACTGAGCAGTACACTGGCCTGGTGTGCACAGTGTTCCATGGGGAACTGATATCTCCTCTGGGTTTATGGTGTCTGGGCTGGTTCTAGGAGGTGGATTGCGAATGTGGTATAACTAACCATTTCAGCTGATCTGGCAATGCCGTTACTTCCCATTCATGTGATGGGACCCTCTGTCACTCACCCCATTAATGTTACAGTGTGTCCAGGCACAGTACATCATGTTGGTGGGGTGGGTAGGGGAGAAAGGTCATGGACAGGTCAAGGACCTCTTCAGAACCTTCTGTCCCTGACATTCTATAACTGACATTCCCCAGAACGTTCTGTCCCCGACATTCTATAACTGACATTCCCCGGAACGTTCTGTCCCTGACATTGTTTGTGTACGGCCTGACGTCAGTGAATTGAACAAACGATAAGATCTCGAAGGAAGAGATCCCGTTCCAGGGAGAAGCAGACACTGTTCCGAAGGGCCCTCAGGCAGTTAAAGGGGTGAATACGTTTTCCCTGCGTTTACATTTCTCCACGACACAGGATCGAGTGCGTGGGAATGTTCTAGAATCCATCTGTCCTTATGGATGAGTCTCTGTGTTTTTGGAGATGGGAGGGTTTCTTGTGGTTCATGTCACATTTTTGTCATGAATTCAGACATTCCCATTTGTTATTCCAGCTCCAATTATTTTAATAAATCCCTGAATACAGGGACACATTCAAAGTTTGTGAGAAGATTTGTAGTTCGGGTGCTCGTTGTTGTGGTTCTGTTCGCCGAGTTGGGAATTTGTGTTGCAGACGTTTCGTCCCCTGTCGAGGTGACATCCTAGAAGCTCTTCACAGGAGGCTCCCAAACACTGAGGATGTCACCTAGACAGGGGATGAAACGTCTGCAACTCATATTCCCAGCTCGGCGAACAGAACCACAACACAGGGGAACAGTTGAAAATCTCATTGGGTCCCCGATCATACGGGTCCCTTTGCCTCCAGGCTGATGGATAA
>NC_057717.1:76255936-76263493 GCF_004010195.1 Chiloscyllium plagiosum | reverse complement strand
GTCTCCCCCTCGCTGTGTTTGCGAGTGTCCCAGTCTTGCTCTGTTTGTGTGTGTGTGTGTGTGTCCCTCCCTCGCTGTGTGTGCATGCGTGTCCCTCCCTCGCTGTGTGTGTGCGTGTGTCTCCCCCTCGCTGTGTTTGCAAGTGTTCCTCTCTTGCTCTGTGTGTGTGTGTTTGCGTGCGCGTGGCCTACCCTTGCTATGTGTGTGTCCCTCTCTCGCTGCATGTGTCTGTGTTTGTGTGCTTGCGCATGTCCCTCCCTCACTGTGTGTGTCCCCCCCTCTTGCTGTGAGTATGTGTGTCCCGCTTGCAGTGTATGTGAGTGTCCCTCCCTCGCTGTGTGTGTGCGTGTCCCTCCCTTGCTGTGTGTCTGTTTGTATCCCCTTAACTGTGTGCATGTGCGCGTGTCCCACACTCGCTTTGCGTGTGTGTCCCTCTTGCTCTGTGTGCGCGTGTAACTCCCTCGCTCTTTGTGTGTGTCCCTTGTGTGAGTGTGTGTGTGCGTGTGTGTGTCCCTCCATTGCTCTTTGTGTAGATCGCCTCACTGTGTGTGCGCTTCACCCCTCGCTGTGTGAGTGCATGTCCCCCCTCGCTATGTGTGCGTGTCCCTCCCTCGCCGTGTCTGTGCGTGTCCTCTCTCACTGTGCGTGCATATCCCCTCTCAATTTCTGTAAACATGCCCCCCTCGCCATGTGTGTGCTTGTCCGTCCTTCCCTGTGTGTGTGTCCCTCCCTTGCTGTGTATGAAGATGTCCCTCCCTCGCTATGTGTGTGCATGTCCTTCCCTCCCTCACTCTATGTGTGTGTGTGTGTGTGTGTGTTTGTGTGTGCGCGCCCCTCCCTCGGTGTGTGTGTGTGTGTTCGTGTCCCTCCCTCGCTGTGTGTGCACGTGTCCCTCCCTTGCTGTGTGTGTGTGTGTGTGTATCTGTGCGTGTCCGTCCCTTGTGTGCGTGTGTGCATGTCCCTCCCCTGCTCTGTGTTTGTGTGTGTGTATGTGAGCGTGTCCCTCCCTTGCTTTGCGTGTGTGTGTGTATCCGTCCCTTGTGTGTGTGTGACCAGCTTGCTGTGTGCATGTGTCCCACCCTTGCCATGTCTGTGTGTCCCCTCTCGCTGTGTGTGCGTGCCCCCTCTCAATTTCTGTGCACATGCCCTCCCTCTCGACATGTGTGTGCCTGTCCCTCCTTCGCGGTCTGTGACTGTCCCTCCCTCACTGTGTGTCTGCGTGTATTCCCCTCACCATAAGTGTGTGTTTGTCCCTTCCTCGCTGTGTGTACGCGTCTCTCCCTTGCTCTGTGTGTGTGTGTGTGTATGTGTGCGTGTCCGTCCTTCGCTTTACGTGTGTGTCCCCGTCCCTCACTGTGTGTTTTTGCGCATCCCTCCCTCGCTGTGTGTGTGTCCCCATCCCTTGCAGTGTGTGTGTGTCCCTCCCTCGCCGTCTGTCTGTCTGTATTCCCCTCACTGTGTGTGTGTTTGCGTGTCCCTCCCTCGCTTTGCGTGTGTGTGCCCCCTCTCAATTTGTGTGCAAATGCCCTCCCCCTCGCGGTGTGTGTGCTTGTCCCTCCTTCTCTGTGTGTCCCTCCCTCGCTGTGGATGTGCATGTCCCCTCCCTCACTGCGTGTCTCAGCGTGTTCCTCCCTCGCTGTGTGTGCGTGTCCCTTCCTCGCTGTGGATGTGCATGTCCCCTCCCTCACTGCGTGTCTCAGCGTGTCCCTCCCTCGCTGTGTGTGCGTGTCCCTCCCTCGCTTTTGTCTCTGTGTGGCGTGTCTGTGCGTATCCCTCCCTGGCTATGTGTGTGTTTGTCCTTCACTCGGTGTGTGCGTGTGTCCCTCCCTCGCTGTGTGTGTGTGCGCGTCCCCCCTTGCTGTGTGTGTGCGTGTCCCTTCCTTGCTGTGTGTGTGTCCCTTCCTCACTGTGTGTATGCGTGTCCCCCTTGCTGTGTCTGTGCTTGTCCCTCCCTCGCTGTATGCGTGTGTCCCTCCCTCGCTGTATGTGTGTATGTCCTCCCCTCACTGTGTGTGCATGTCCTTCCCTCGCTGTGTCTGTGTGTGTGTGCGGAAGCATGTCCCCCGCTTCTCTGTGTGTGTCCGTGTCCCTCCCTCGCTTCGTGTGTGCGTGTCCCTCCCTCGCTTCGTGTGTGCGTGTCCCTCCCTCGCTTCGAGTTTGCGTGTCCCTCCCTCACTGCGTGTGTGTGTGTCCCTCCCTCGCTGTGTGAGTGCGTGTCCCCCTCGCTGTGTGTGTGTGTCGCTTCCTCGCTGTGTGTGTCCCTCCCTCGATTTACATGTGAGTCCCTTCCTCGTTGTGTGTCTGCGTGTATCCCCCTCACCGTGTGTGTTTGAATGTCCTTCGCTCGCTGTGTGTCTGCGTGTATCCCCCTCACTGTGTGTGTGTGTGTGTGTGCGTGTCCTTCCCTCGTTGTGTGTCTGCGAATATCCCCCTCACTGTGTGTGCGTGTGTGTGTGCGTGTCCTTCCCTCGTTGTGTGTCGACGGTATTTCCCTCACTGTGTGTTTTTGCGTGACGCTCCCTTGCTGTGTGTGTGTCCAAAATTTGCACCATCAGTGAATTGGCCATCATAAGTTGACTGTGGTATTCAGGAATGTGTGGTTTAAGTAAGTTCACCACGAGAAATACATATGTATAGGTAAAGGGGTGGGTCTGGGTAGGATGCTCTTCAGAGTTTTGGAATGGACTGTTTGGACCGAATGGCCTGGTTGCACACTATGGCGATTCCATTCAGGTTATTGTCCAGCCCTGTCAACCATCCCCGTCTCTTACACCTTGGCTTATCCCCAATATTCTCCTCAACACTGTAATCTCCTCCAGACTCTAAAACACTCCTTGCCTATGTAAGCTTCTCCAGTCCTTACAAAGATCGATATGTCTGTCACCTCTTCCTGCTTTTAGAACCCTCCCTATAACTATTACCGTTTGGTACAGCATTCCCAATCATTGTTCCCTCTTGAAACTCCCATAAACATTTGTATCTCTGAAAACTCATCTGGACTGTCTCAACTTCCCTTTGACAGTTACGTGCTGAGACCTGCTCTATATCAGGAGGATCTGTAGAAGCTCTTTTCAACCCGACAGCCATCTCTGTGTCTGTAATCTCCTCCACTCCCCATAATACATTCTCTCTGAGCTCCTCTGAAGTCCACTAAACACTCCCTAACACTGTCCGTATCAGTGTAACCTTCACCAAAAACACAACCTTCTCTATCTGTGTAAATCCCTACACCGGTGCCTATCCCTCTCAGCTCCGTCTAACAATACGACCCTCCATGTCTGTGTATTCACCTTCAGTCCCTACTCACCTCCCTATCTGTGTAACCTTCTCCATGCATTTTTGCTTCAGTCTCTTCAACTGTCCCTGTCAGTGTAACCTCTTCCAGACGCGAAAACTCTCCTCTTTTTGACTTACTCACACCACACAACCCTCACTATCTATAACCTACTCCTGTCTGAGAAACCTACCTCTGCAAATTGCTCCAACTCTTCAACTCTCCATAAGCTCCTGCAGCTCTTACATCCCTCCCTATCTACCAAATCTCTTCCATTCTCTTCCATTCCCTAAACACCAACAGTCTGTGGAGACCCGACCACCATCTCTATCAGTGTAATCCTCTCAGGTCTCTGCAGTAATCCTGATCTGCCGAACTCACTCCATGCCTGTGCCTCTCCCAATCTAGTCCATACAAAACCCACTATCCTCCTGTCACTATCACCCCCATGTCAATGTAAGCTCCTCCTGTGTCTCCACCATCTACCCATCTTCATAATCTTGTCCAGCTCTTACACCACAATCTGTTCAAACGTCACCTTCTTCGACAACCTCCTCCTGTTTGTGCTATGCTCCCTTATCTGTGAAACTGTTTCTGACCAAAATTGTTATCCCAATCTCTGAAAAGAAATCCAGATTCCACGCCTCCATAACCCCCAGAGCCTAAGCCTTCCTATGTCTATAAACATCTTCAGTCACGACAATCCTGCATATCTCTGTTTGTTCTTCCAGTCGATACAAACATCTTTATCTCTGTAATCTGCTCAGCCCCCTAAAACACTCCCTGTCTGTGATCCAGCCCTGGCCTACAAACATCCGTATCCCTGTAAACTTCTCCATCCCTCCCAACATTCCCATCTCCATGAACCCTGTCAGCCCTACAGCTCTCCACATTTCTGTAACCTCCTGTGGGTCTATGGTCCTCCCTCCCTGAGAAACCACCTCCAGTCCCCACATCCCTCCCAATCTGGGTCCTCTGCTCCAGATCAGGCCATTGCTGTCTCTGTGAACACCTGCACTCCTGACAACTCTTCCCATTTGTGTATCCTTGTTCAGACCCCAAACTCTCCAGCTTCCTGAATCCTCATCCTGCATTGCAACCAAAACCACATGTTTATGTAATATCCACCAGTGCTTACACCCTCCCCAACTCAGTAAACACTTGCAGCCCGAACAAAACACCTAAACTGTGAAAACTCTCATTTCCCTACAATCCTCCCTCCCTCCTCAAATGCCTTCATCAACATGAAACCTCACAATTACTGAAGCCTGCTTTTGGCACTGCAAACCTCCTAATGTCTGCAAAATCCTCCTGTCCTGATATTCCTCTCTATCTCTGTAATCCCCACCACCCTCCAGTGCCCTTCTGGGGAAAATGGCAGAGGAGGGAACATTTGTAAAGTCCGAGCCATGTTACGGAGGTAGAATTCTGGGAATTACAGATTTGGTCTAATGTCTGTGGTGTGCAGATTATTGGCGAGGACTCTAAAGACAGGATTTATGACTACTTGGAAAACCATAGTTAAATTAGCCACAGTCAGTATGGGTTTGTGAGGGGTCAGGTCATGCCTCACAAACCTTATTGAATTCTTTGAGGATATGGCAGAATATGTTGATGGCTCATTCAGAAAAGAAAGAAAATTGGTATACAGGGAAATCTGTCTGTCTGGATACAGGATCGGATGGCCTAGAGAAGACAGAGGGTGGCAGCAGGTGGACAGTATTGAGCCTGGAGCTCAGTGACCAGTGGTGTTCTTTAACAATCGGCTCTGGGACTCTGCTCTTTGTGAATTTTGTAAATGACTTGGATGTGGATGTTGGAGAGTGGGTTAGTAAGTTTGACAATAACATGAAGGTTGGTGGAGTGGTGGGGAATGTGGAGGGTAGTTGTAGGTTGCATTAAGGGAGAGCATTAAGAGTAAGAGTTTGGATGTCATGTTGTGGCTGTAAAAGACATTGGTGGGGCCACCATAAAAACATTGTTGATCAGTCGGAAGAACTCATCCACTTCACTAACCTCCTTTAGGGAAGGACATCAAATTTTCTAACCTGGTCTGGCCGACATGTGATTCCAGACCCACAGCAATATGGTTGTCTCTGAGCTACCCTCTCAGTAATTAGCAGAGGAGTCAAAGAACGTTGTTCTTTGGCAGTTGGCAGTGACACCCACATACCATGAATGAATATATAAAAATACCCATGTCCCTCCCTACCTCTGCAAACCCCTCCAGCTGAAGCAATCCGTACTGGCTTTGGAACACCCTGACCACTCTCTGTAACACTCTCACCACCTCCAGCACCTTCACCTCTCCCTGTTCCTATTGTGTCAATGAACCCTGACCGTGGCTCCCCTTCCCACAGCCCTCATCCTACGAGCAGACTCTTTGCAATCCATTAACATTTACTCCTAAAACACTCTCTCACTTCAGGATTTTAAGTACTTTTTGCTGATCTTCTCAGGCTCATAATCTAGTATGATTCATTTTGTCCTGAGTGAGGGAACAGTGGGAATTTCTTGCTGTTTTTACTGTTTCAATTGAATGTCCTTTTGTTGAGTATTTTGCATTGTCCCTTCAAATGTGGAATGGGGATGGAGTCATGAGCAGGGGTGGTGTTCCCCTCAGGGTTCTGGGGGCAGGGATGGTGACGGTGGAACCTGGGGTGTGTCAGCAGAATGCAGGTGAGTGGCGTTGGTGGGGGCGGAAGTGGTGGCAAACACGGCAGTGGGGAGGGGGGCGTGGAAGTCACTGAGTGTGTGACATCAGCGATGATGTGAGGGGCGGAAGTGATGTCACTTGTGGTGAATGAGGAATTGTGAGGGACGGAAATGACATTTACTTTATTTTAACCAATAATTTCCTGTCACAAATCTGTTTGACAATGTCTTATTTTCATTAAACTCAGTCCCTTACTGTTTCTTTCTTTTGGTCTTCATTCACATCTCCATGGTGTTCCAATATTTCAATCTTTCTCTTTGGACTTGGGAATTTCCATTCATCTCAGACCTGTCCCCCTCCTCATCTGTGTCCATTGCATAATCTGGTACCAGAGGAGCCTATCCCAATAAAATAGCTCAGTCTTCCCTGAGTACTGGTAGCAGTGCTCTCTAGTCAGAACCACTTCTGATGATACCATTGTGTGATCCTGATACATTCCTGCACTCTACTGATATCACTGTCTCTCTCCATGCGAGATCCCTCACTGTGTGGGTCTAATTGCAGTCTCTATCAGTGTCTCTCACTCTTGCAGCTACTCCAGATCCTGAGCCAACAGCATTCTCCACTCCAGAGGGAAGCAATTGCACAGGCCACGGATGGAGACTGGGAATTTCCAGATCTCTGTTGGACTCAGTGCCATTCTCCATGTGTAACCTTCATTGCATGAGTCTAATTTCCCATTCTGCCTACTTGTCTGTCTCCTGTAGGTATTCCTGATGTCCCTGACTCAGCAGAATTCCCAATTCCTGTCTCGTCCATCACCACATTGAAGACAGTTGGTCAGCCAGAGAGAGATGGAGACTGAGATCTGGAGCCTTCAGTAAGTCCTGCAGCCGGTAAGATCACTCACAGTAAACAATACAGGGAGGAGTTAGTGGACTTTAATTCAGACCCTGAAGGCATGATGTAGGAACAATGCTGGGCAAGGAACATGAGAAAATTCACAGGCTTCATTATCACCATCTTGTCTGTAAATTCATCTGTTCCACAGAACCCTCCCTATGTGAGTCAGTTTCTTCATTGTCTGTTTCATTATACCACTTCCCCTATCTCTATCAGCCCCTACAACCCTGCTTATCCCTGTAAGCTCCTCATATCAGTAAAAGTCTCCAAGTTTCTGCCTTTGCCTTTAATCCCGTGTTCTGTCACATCTCTCCTAAACTGAAGAAAAACAACTCTTCAGTTCCTTAAGCCATCCTGGCCAGTGTAGTCCTTTCCAGACCTGAAAAACCTCCCTGTCTTTGTGACTCCGATTACCTTCATGATCTCTGTAACCTTCCCGTCACGACAACAAAAAAGCTTTGTACCTTCGAAACCTCCTCCAGCTGTTAGATTTCTCCTTGTCTCTGGGCACAGTGCAGAGTGACTCTGCTTCTCTCATAAATTAGTTTCTGCATTTCTAATGATGACGATGAACTCTTCCTGTTTCTAAAACGCACTCACTCTCTGTAAACTCTGCTCGTCCCGATTGATGTAATTTCCTTCGGTAACTACAAACCTTTATACCTTTACTCTCCTCCAGACGCGACCACACAGTTTATTTCTATAACCTCTATGAGTGATAGAG
>NC_057717.1:76236714-76255931 GCF_004010195.1 Chiloscyllium plagiosum | reverse complement strand
CTTTCCCCTCTCACCCTAAACCTATGCCTTCGAGTTCTGGACTCCCTGACCCCAGGGGAAATACTTTGTCTATTTATCATATCCTATCCATGCCCCTCATAATTTTGTAAACCTCTGTAAGGTCGCCCCTCAGCATCCGAAGCTCCAGGGAAAACCACCCCAGCCTGTTCAGCCTCTCCCTCTAGCTCAAATCCTCCAATCCTGGCAACATCCCTGTAAATCTTTTCTGAACCCTTTCAAGTTTCACAACGTTTCTTCCAATCGGAAGGAGACCGGAATTGCACAAAATATTCCAACAGTGGCCAAACCAATGTCCTGTACAGCCACAACATGTCCTCCCATCTCCTGTACTGAATACTCTGACCAATAAAGGAAAGCATACTAAATGCCGCCTTCACTATCCTATCTACCTGCGACTCTACTTTCAAGGAGCAATGAACTTGCACTCCAAGGTCTCTTTGGTCAGCAACACTCCCTAGGACCTTACCATTACGTGTATAAGTCCTGCTAAGATTTGCTTTCCCAAAATGCAGCACATCGCATTTATCTGAATTAAACTCCACCTGCCAGTTAGCCCATTGTCCCACCTGGTCCAGATCCTGTTGTAACCCTCTTCGCTGTCCACTACACCTGCAATTTAGGTGTCATCTGTAAACTTACTAACTATACCTCTTATGCTCGCATCCAAATCATTTATCTAAATGACAAAAAGTAGAGGGCCCAGCACCGATCGTTGTGGCACTGCACTGGTCACAGGCCTCCAGTCTGAAAAACAACCCTCCACCACCACTCTCTGTCTTTTACCTTTGAGCCAGTTCTGTATCCAAATGGCTAGCTCTCTCTGTATTCCATGAGTTCTAACCTTGCTAATCAGCCTCCCATGGGGAACCTTGACGAATGCCTTACTGAAGTCCATATAGATCACATCTATCACTCCACCCTCCTCAATATTCTTTGTTACTTCTTCAAAAAACTCAATCAAGTTTATGAGACATGATTTCCCACGCACAAAGCCTTGTTGACTATTCCTAATCAGTCATTGCCTTTCCAAATACATGTGCATCTTGTCCCTCAGGATTCCTTCCAACAACTTGCCCACCACTGAGTTCAGGCTCACCGGTCTATAGTTCCCTAGCTTGTCTTTACCACCCTTCATAAACAGTGGCACCACTTTTGCCCACCTCCAGTCTTCTGGCACCTCACCTGTGACTATTGATGATACAAATATCTCAGCAAGAGGCCCAGCAATCACTTCTCTAGCTTCCCACAGAGTTCTCCGATACACCTGATCAGTTCCTGGGGATTTATTCACCTTAAACCGTTTCAAGACATCCAGCACTTCCTCCTCTGGAATCTGGACCTTTTGCAACATGTCACCATCTATTTCCCTACAGTCTATATCTTCTATATGTTTTTCCACAGTAAATACTGATGAAAATATTCATTTAGTATCTCCCCCATTTTCTGCGCTCCACACAAAGGCCGCCTTGCTGAGCTTTGTGGGGCCCTATTCTCTCCCTAGTTACCCTTTTTTCCGTAATATATTTGTAAAAACCCTTTGCATTTCTCCTTAATTCTATTTGTCAGACCTATCTCATGTCCGGGTTTTGCCCTCCTGATTTCCCTCTTAAGTATACTCCTACTTTCTTTATACTCTTCTAAGGATTCACTCGATCTATCCTGTCTATACCTGACATATGCTTCCTTCTTTTTCTGAAACAAACACTCAATTTCTTTAGTCATTCAAGATTCCCAATACTTACCAGCCTTCCCTTTCACTCTGACAGGAATATACTTTCTCTGGACTTTTGTTATCTCATTTCTGAAGGCTTCCCATTTTCCAGCCGTTCCTCTAGCTGCGAACATCTGCTTCCAATCAGCTTTCAAAAGTTCTTGCCTAATACCGTCAAAATTGGCCTTTCTCCAATTTAGAACATCAACTTTTAGATCTGGTCTATCCTTTTCCATCACTATTCTAAAACAAATAGAATTATGGTCGCTGGCCTCAAAGAGCTCCCCCACTGACACCTCACTCACCTGCCCTGCCTTATTTCCTTACAGTAGGTCAAGCTTTGCACCTTTTCTAGTTGGTACATCCACATACTGAATCAGAAAATTGTCTTGTACACACTTAAGAAATTCCTCTCCATCTAAACCTTTAACACTATGGCAGTCCCAGTCAATGTTTGGAAAGTTAAAATCCCCTACCATATCTACCCTATTATTCTTACAGATAGCTGAGATCTCCTTACAAGTTTGTTTCGCAATTTCCCTTTGACTATTGGGGGGTCTGTAATACAATCCTAATAAGGTAATCATCCCTTTCTTATTTCTCAGTTCCACCCAAATAACTTCCCTGGATGTATTTCTGGGAATATCCTCCCTCGGCACAGCTGTAATGCTATCCCTTATCAAAAATGTCACTCCCTCTCCTCTCTTGCCTTCCTTTCTATCCTTCCTGTAGCATTTGTATCCTGGAACATTAAGCTGCCAGTCCTGCCCATCCCTGAGCCATGTTCTGTAATTGCTATGATATCCCAGTCCGATGTTCCTAACCATGCCCTGAGTTAATCTGCCTTCCCTGTAAGGCCCCTTGCATTGAAATAAATGCAGTTTAATTTATTAGTCCTACCTTGTCGCTGCCTGCCCTGTCTGTTTGAGTCTCTTCTGTTCTCAGCTGTACCCGTCTCAGATCGATCTCCCAAAATCCTCCCTGTGATTGTTATCACGTCCCATCGCAGCATTCCTCCAAATCCATGTAAAGTCCTCCCATCCCTAAAACCCGCCCTGTATATGTCACCTGTCCCAGCTTCCACAAACCTTCCTATCTCTGTAAGACACCCCCCCACACACACACCTCCATCCCAGTTACTACAGCCCGCTGTATAACTAAATGCCAGTAGTCACTATAATATCAGAGTAAGGTGTGAAAGAAGGAATACTGTACTGGGTTAGATTATCAGTCGTGATCATATTGAATGGTGGGACCGAATCTGTGGTCAAATGGCCGATATCTGCTCTTCTTTCCTATTCTTCTCTATAAACTTACTATCTATATAACCTCCTTCAGTCCCCACAGCCCTCCCTATCTCCATAAACTCCTTCAGTCCCCACGGCTCTTCCTATCCAAGTAACCTGAATCATTCCCCACCAACCTCCCTAACTCCATAACCTCCAAAAGGCCCCACGACTCTCCCTATCTCCATGATCTCATCCTGACCCAACGACCCTCCCGTTCACAGTAACCTCCTTCAATCCCCATCATCCTCCTGATCTGTGCAACCTCCTTCAGGCCCAACAGACCTGCAGATCTCTTTGGCCCCTTTCAGGCCCCACATCACTCCCTATCTCCATAATGTCCTTCAGTCCCCACGACCCTCCTTATTTCCAAAACGTCTATTATCTGTTGAACCTGTAAGCTACAATTTTCAGATTGTTAAACACAAACTCCCATAACCCGTTCTGCTGGAAGTCTGAAACCAAATAGTTTTAGGCTGATAGTAGGTCGGGAGCTGAAATATGTTTGAAAAGATATGTCAATGAACAATAACTGGACCCTTAGAAACGCTTTTAAGAAAAAGAGAATGTGTTTTTGAACCTGTTGGATTTTATTTTTATTGGTGAGATTTTCAATGGCAGAATAGATACGGGTGTAGGAGTGGTTGTACCTAGGACACGGATTATTTGAATTTTCAGAAACGTTTACACAAGTTTCAATAAGGGCTAAAGAGTAACTTGGTAGAGAATAGGGCACCTTAACTATCAGGAGGTGGGTGAGATATTAGACAAAATAGTGTTGTCAGAATTTACTGTGGAGAATGACGTGGAAGCTCAAGAAGTTGGGGAAATAAATAGTAATGTCTTGGAAAGAATCCTCAACAGAGAAGAAGAAGTGCTGGAATCTTAAAACAAATAAAGGTAGATCAATCCTCAGTCGCTTATTAGGTCGATCCTAGAATATTGTGGGATTCTGGGGAAGAGATTGCAGTGTCCCTCACAGAGATATTTATATTATCAACAGACACAATGAGTTACCGGAAGACTGGAGGGTGGCTAATGCTGTTCCATCACTTAAGGTCTGCAGGGAGCAGCCAGGAAATCACAGCCCAGTGTGCCAGTGCTGGGTATGTTGTTGGAGGGGATTCTGAGAGAAAGGAGCTACGTATATTTGGAAAGGCAAGGGCTGATTAGAGATAGTCAGCATGGCTTTGTGAGTAGAAAACAGTGTTTCACAAATCGGATTGACTCTTCGAGGAGTTGACCAAGCGATAGATGAAGGCAGAGCGGTCAGCGTTGTCTACATGAACTTCAGCAAAGCATTTGACAAGGTTCCAAGGGATGGAGAACATCGAGTCAAGAGGAAGAAGGAAGCTAACTTAAATTTGAGGAACCAAGGAACAGACGCAGGGCTCTAGAGAGTTACATGGGGCAGCACGGTGGCTCAGTGGTTAGCACTGCTGCCTCACAGCACTAGGGACATGATTTCAATTCCCGCACTAGGGACATAATTTCAATTCCAGCCCTAGGCGACTGTCTGCGTGGAGTTTGCATATTCTCTCCATGTCTGCGTGGGTTTCCGACAGGTTCGCCGGTTTCCACCCACAACCCAAAGATGTGAAGGTTAGGTGAATCAGCCATGCGTTGTTCAAGAAAGGCAATAGAGATATTTCTGGGAATCGCAGACCTGTCAGTCTTCTGTCTGTGATTATTGGAGAGGACTCTGAGATACAGGATTTATGATTTCTTGGAAAACCATAGTTCGATTAGAGAAAGTCATCATGGCTTTGTAAGCGACAGGTCATGCCTCACAAATCTTATTGAATCCTTTGAGAATGTGACAAAACACATTTATGGCTCATTGAGAAAGTACAGAGCATGGGATACAGGGAAACCTGCCTGTCTGAATACAGAATTCCTGGCCCATAGAAGGTAGAGGGTGATGACAGATGGAAGTCATTCAGACTGGAGCTCAGTGACCAGTGGTTTTCTGCAGGTCAAAAAGTCTCTGCTCTTTGTGATTTTATGAATGACTTGGATGTGTGAGTGGAAGAGTGGGTAAATAAGTTTGCCAATGACACGAAGGTTGGTGGAGTGGTGAATAATGGGGTTGTCTGCTGGAGGTTGCAATGGGACATTGACAGGATGTAGAGCTGGGCTGAGAAGTGGCAGATGAAGTCAAATCAGGAAAAGTGTGAAGTGCTGCATTTTGGAAGGTGAGACTTGAATGCAGAATACACGGATAAAAGCAGAATACTGAATAGTGTGGAGGAACAGATGGACCTTGGATTTCATGACCGGAGATCCCTCAAATTTGCCAACAAGCTGATAGTGTTGTTAAGAAATAATATATTGTATTGGTTTTCATTAGCTGGGGGATTGGGTTTTAAAGCCATGAGGTTATGCTGCAGCTCCATAGAGCCCTGTTTAGATCCCGATTAGAATATTGTGTTCAGTTTTGGTCCCTTCAATACAGGATGGATGTGGAAGCATTAGAGAGGGTAAAGAGGAGATTTACCAGGATGCTACCTGGACTGGAGGGCATGTCTTATGAAGAAAGGTTGAGGGAGCTAAGGCTTTTCTCATTGGAGTGATTAAGAGTGTGGTGTGATTTGGTAGAGGTGAACAAGATGGTGTAAGGCAAAGATAGAGTGAACAGTGAGAGACCTCTTTATCCCATGGCATACATGGTACAAGGGGGCATAATTGTAAGGTGATTGGAGGATGGGTAAGGGGAGATTTCAGATGTAGGTTCTTTACACAGAGAGTGGTGGGTGGGTGGAACAGGACATTTTAACAGACTCTTGGATCGTCCCATGGATGATAGCAAAATGAAGGGTATGTAAGTTAGTTTGATCTTACAGTCGGGTAAAAGATGGGCATGGCATCATGGCCGAAGGGTCTTGTGCTGTACTGTTCTGTGTTCTACGTTCTGTATGGTAAACTGGGTAATACGCTCAGATCAATGTAAAAGGATATGGCATTCAGGAGGAGCTAGTCAACTGGATACAAAATTGGGCTTGATGGTAGGAGACAGAGGGTGATGAGAGACATATTGTTTTACTGACTGGATGCATATGACCAGTGGTGAAGTGGATTCCCTGTTGTTTGTCATTTGGATATATGGTTTGGATGGGAATATTGGTTTTGTGGTAAGTAACTTTTTAGAGTGACACTGAAATTGTTAGTAAAGTGGACAGTGAAGAACGTTATCTATGATACAACAGGACGAATAGTACACTGGGATAGTGGGCTTAAGTATAGCAGATGGAGGTTAATTAGATAAATGGGAAGTGTTCCATTTTGGTGACACAAACCAGGGTAGGACCTATACAGTTAACGTTCGGGCCCTGGGTAGTGTTGTCAGTCAGAGACCCAGGGATGCAGGTAGACAGTTCTTTGTAAGTGGTGTCAGAGGTAGACAGGCTGGTGAAGCAGGCGTGTGCGATGGTTACCTTCTTTGGGCAGAGTATTGAGAGTAGAAGTTGGGATGTCATGTTGTTGCTGTACAGGACATTGGTGAGGCCACCATAAAAGCTTTGTTGACCAGTAGGAAGTACTCATCTGATTCACTTACGTCCTTTAGAGGAGACCATCTGACATTCTAACCTGGTCTGGCCTGCACGTGACACCAGACCCACAGCAATATGGCTGACTTTGTGCTATCCTCTGGGTAATTAGCAGTGGGGCAAAGAATGTTGGTCCAATCAGTGACATCCTCATCCCATGAATGAATAAATAAAAATACATATATCCCTCCCTACCTCTGCAAACCCCTCCAGCTGCAGCAATCCGTACTGGCTTTGTAACACCGTTCAGGCCCTGACCACTCTTTGCAACACTCTCACCACCTCCAGCACCTTCACCTCTCCCTGTTCCTATCGTGTCAATAAACCTTGACAACGATTCCTCTTCCCATTGCTCTCCCCCTGCTGGCAGACGCTTTGCAATCCTTTCTAAACTTACTCCCAAAACTCTCTCTCATTTCAGGATTTTAAGTACTTTGTGGTGATCTTCTCAGCCTCATAATCTAACATGATCCATTTTGTCCTGAGTGAGGGACTGGTGGGGATTTCTTGCTGAGGATTTGTCTGTTTCAATGGTATGTCCTTTTGTTGACTGTTTTACACTGTTCCTTCAAATGTTTTCCACTGTTCATTTCCAGACACCGATTTCAGTCTGTTTAGCCTGTTTACCTTGGTCAGTTCTCCTCTCCAACTCATGTAATTGGCTATTTTTGTTTCTAGTTGTAGCTTGTCCTTACTGTGATTCACTTTAAAACTTTATATTTCTGTAAACTGCACTTTTTCCCAATTTCCCAGAGGATCTCTCCAGGTGACATTACTCATTCATTGAGTTTCATCAGACAATGGTCGCTCTGAGATAGTTATGTCCCTCGCTCGTTGCACAATGTGTTATTCAAAGAAACACTGAAAAACATTCTCTGAACTCCTCTTCCAATATCACTGTTGTCAGTGTGATTGTCCCAGATTAGGCGAATATTGACGTTTGACTAAATTTTCACAGTGAATTTATTAAAAATTCCAAAGAATTCCTATTTAGTGCAGTGACGAGCAATGAAATGCTGTTCGGTGGTCTAAAACTGTTCTGCTGCTTGTGTCCTTGGCAAGTAGTAGCCAGAATTTACATTCAGACTGACTCTACTTCATGATCTGAGACCAAATGCTTTCTCTGCAATGCCTCTGTTATCCATTATTGTTACCGTTACCCATTTTGCCTGAATTTGCACAATCATTGAATCATTGAATATTTCTGTCCACCTTTTGTTCACTCTGTAACCACATCTGTCTGGTGTCTAAATCTCTTTTATCTCTGTGTCACAAATCCATCTGCCTTGTTGCAGAGATGTTGTGCATTAATAAAAACTTAATTTATTCTTTCCCACAATTTCATGTCACAAATGGATTTGCTGATCCACAGTTTTGTTAATCTTTGTCCCATCCTGTTCCATTCTGTTGTCTTCAGCCACATTCCCAGGCTGCTCCGATGCTTCACTTTTTCTCATTGGATTTGTAAAGCTCCTTTCACCTGATGCCTGTCCCTGCATCCTCTTTCAGTGGAAAGCCCTGTCCATAAACCTACCGATGTGATTGGCCAATATATTGGTCCCAGCACAGTTCCAGTGGAACAATCTGAATGTATTTTTTAAAAAATCAGGTATGGGATGTGGGTGTCTCTGGCTGACTAGCCTTTATTGCCCATCCCTTGCTGCCCTTGAGCTAAGCAGCTGGCTCGGCCATTTCACAGGGTAATTTAGAGGCAAACAATTTCCTGTGGGTATGTCGTGCAGACCACATGAAAGTGAACTGTTGTCCTTTTCTGAAGGTCAAGTGTTTGGATTTTTAATAAACACTTATTTATGAATTGTTAATTCCAATTTTTAAAACATATATTCATTTAAAATTCCACATGGTTAGAAGTTAGAAAGAAGAAGGGGGCCGGTCACTTTGATGGGATTGTACTGTAGACTGTTGTAGACCC
This sequence comes from Chiloscyllium plagiosum, assembly GCF_004010195.1. NCBI lineage: Eukaryota > Metazoa > Chordata > Chondrichthyes > Orectolobiformes > Hemiscylliidae > Chiloscyllium > Chiloscyllium plagiosum. Next base: position 76,247,432 of record NC_057717.1, on the reverse strand, counting down.
AACAGATACCAGAGGAGCAGATGTGTGGAGAGATTGCAGATAATTTTAGGAATAATAGAGAAGTATTGGTTGGAGATTTTAATATTCCCTGTATTGGCTGGGCCACCTCGAGTATAAAAAGAACTGGACGGAGGGCAATTTTTCAAATGTGTCCAAGGAAGGTTCCTAAATCAATATGCAGAGGGCCCTACTCTACTCAGGCAGGTGCAACACTGGACCTCCTCTCAGAAAACGTGGTCGGGCACGTGACTGAAGTGTCATTCGGAGAGCACTTTGGGTCCAGTGCCCACAAACTGTCTTCGTTTTAACATAGTTATGGAAAAAGATCAGCAGGTCCACAGATTGAAGAGGAAAACTGGAACAGGGCCAGGTTTGGGGCCATTCTGCAGGATCTGGACAGCGTCAATGCTGTGAATTTAAAATTGCACAACGCCCAGTATAATCCAACTCGCTTTGGAAGCGCTGGTGATTACTGTCACAGATGACAGGCTTAAACTAAATTTGTTTGATATTATATTCCATGATACTGCCATCCAGTTGCTATAAATTCTGTACCTTAGGTTTGTGCGCCACAAAAACGTGATGAAGAAACAATGCTCTGAAAGCTAGTGTTTTCAAATAAACCGGTTGGACTGGAACCGAGTGTCGGGTGATTTTTAACTTTGTCCACCCCCAGTCCGACACCGGCATCTCCACATTATGATTCTAATCGATCGGGTGAGTCTGTGAAGGAAAAGGAACAACTAGCAAATGGGAGGCTTTTCAAAGTTTGATCTCAAGAATCCAGGACCAGTATGCCCCAGTGGGGAAAAGGGAAAAGCTGGCAGGGTTAGGGATCCTTGGCTGATGAGGGATAATAAGGCTCTGGTCTTGAAATGAAGACTGCATGCATTGGGTTTAAGAATTCCGTATCTACATATTCTTAAAGACACGATCAATCTGTGGATACCCTCCAATCCTCTCAGTCCCTGTAATACTCCCAATCTGCAGAAGCCATTCCAATGTCTGTGACTCTTTCAATACAGTTCCTACAAGACCCACTATCTATTTGATAGCTTTTCATTGCCAGCACCCACCCTGTCAATGTAATCTCCTCCAGTGTCTCCATCCATCTACTCATTTCCATAATCTTCTCCTGCTCTTACATGTGTAAACATCACCCTCCCCTACAACCCTTCCTACTCTGACCAAACTGGAGGAGGTTACTAATTCTCCCTAATCTGTGAAACTGTCTCCAACCAAAATTGCTGTCTTTATCACTTGGAGAATCTGTCTGATTCCACAACCCCTTTATCTACATAACCTGCAAAACCTAAGCCTTCCTGTGTCTATAAACATATTCAGTCACGACTACTCTCCATACGTCTATTTGTTTTTCCAATCTATATAACCCACTTTATCTCTGTACACAGCTCCATTCACCTGAAACATTCCTGTCTGTGTAAAACACCCCATCCTACCAACATCCTTATCCCTGTAAACTGCTTCCTTCCTCCCAAACTCCCCATCTCCATGAACTCCTGTAGGCCCGACAGCTCTCCAATTTCTGTAACCTCCTGTGGCTCTATGCTCCTCCCTCCCTGTGAAAGCACCTCCAGTCCCCACATCCCTCCCAGTCTGGGTCATCTGCTCCAGATCAGACCATTGCTGTCTCTGTTACCTCATACAACTTTAGCAACGCCTCCTATTTGTGTCACTTCATTCAGATTGCATCCTCTCCCGCTTCCCGAAACCTCTTGCTGCCATCATAACCCTTGCTATTTAGAACATGGAATAGCACATTCCACTACAAGCCCTTCCACACTCAATGTTGTGCTGACCTTTTATCCTCCTCTGAAGATGAAACGAACCTACATACCTTACATTTTAACTATCATTGATGTGCCTATCCAAGAGTTGCTTAGGTGTCTGTAATGTGTCTGAATCTACTACCATGGCTGGCAGTCCATTCCACGCACGCACCACACTCTGTGTAAATAACGTACCAGTCCCTTCCATGCCGACAGGATATCCCAACCCAATCTAGTCCTACCTGCCAGCACCTGGCCCATATCCCTCTGATATCTAAGCTAAACCTTCTGCCAATTACCTTAAACTTATGTCCCCTTGTGATAGCCATTTCGCCATAGGAAGTAGTCTTTGGTTATCCACTCTATCTATGCCTCTCATTCCCTTGTATACCTCTATCAAGTCACCATTCTTCCTCCTTTGATGTAATCAGAAAAGCCCTAACTTCCACAACCTACCTCTATGGGCATGCCCTCCAGTCCAGGCAGCATCCTGCTAAATCTCCTCTGCACTGTATTTAAAGCTTCACGTCCTTCCTATAATGGGGTGAACAGAACTATTCACAATGGTGGTCTAAGTGTGGTCTAACTGGGGTTCTGTAGAGCTGCAGCAAAATCTCACATCTCGTAAATTCACTCCCCCTGCTAATGAAAACAAACACACCATCCGCCTTCTTAACAGCCTGTCAACTTGGGTGGTAACGTGAGGGACACAGGATCCCTTTGTTCCTGCGCGCTGCTAAGAATCCTGCCTTTAACCACGTAAAGGTTTTCTGCAGAATCCTCCAATCTAAAACTGTCCCTATCTTTGTAAGTTCCTCCAGTCCCTACAACACTCATAAACTGTGAAACCTCCTCAAGTCCATATATTCCCAATGTCTGCAAAATCCTCCCGTCCTGATGTCCCTCCATATCTCTGTAACCCCCACCATCCTCCAGTGCTCTTCCGGGGAACATTGCAGAGGAAGGAGGAGTTGGACAGTCTGGGCCATGTTGCGAGGTATGAAGGACTGCAGAACCTGGAGGATGGTACAAATGTCGGAAGGGACGTGGGACTTGCAGAATGTTAGAGGTTCCGGAATTCATTGATCCTGCAGGATGGGACAGGGCATGGCTTGTGGAACCTGGAGGATATTGTGATTTGAACCACAGGTAATTTTTGATTGCACCATTCAGCCGATCTTTCAGTAATAGAGATGTCCAGCATGGAAACAGACCCTTCATTCCAACCCAGCCATGCCGACTGGATATTCCAACCCAATCTAGTCCCAACTGCCAGTACCTGGCCTATCTCCCTCCAAACCCTTTCTATTCATATATCCATCCAAATGCTTCGAAATGTTACAATTATACCATCTGTAAGATTGGCTGAATGATCCAATCAAACATTACTTGTGGTTCAAATTATAACATCCTCCAGGTTCCACAACACATTTATGGTCCCATCCTGCAGATCAGATATCCCAACCCATTGTAGTCCCACCTGCTGGCACCCGGCCCGTTTCCCTCTAAACCCTTCCTATTCATATGCTTTTGACTGTTGCAATTGTACTAGCCTCCACCACTTCATCTGGCAGCTCATTCCATATGCGTACTATCCTCTGCGTGAAAAAGTTGACCCTTAGTTCTCTTTTATATCTTTCTACTCTCACCCGAAACCTCGCCCTATAATTCTGGACTCGCACACCCCGGGGAAAGACTTTGTCTTTCTACCCTATCCATGCTCCTCTTCATTTTATAAACCTCTATAAGGTCACCCCTCAGCCTCTGACTCTCCAGGGAAAACAACCATCACCTGTTCAAACTCTCCCTATAGCTCAACTCTGGCAACATCCTTGTAAATCACAACATCCTTCCGATAGGAAGTAGAACAGAGTTGCATGCAGCATTCCAAAACTGACCTTACCACTGTCTTGTACAGCCGCAACATGACCTCCCAACTCCTGTACTCAATACTCTGACCACTAAAGGAATGAATATCAAGCGCTATCTTCGCTGTCCTAACTACCTGTTTCCCTATTGTCAAGGAACTCTGTGTTTCATTTGAAAAAATGCATAGACAGATGGAGTGGCCCGAGGTCTTCTGTGTAATGCTAGTTCAATCTAAGCTGGTAGGCGGAGCCAGTGAAGTATTTGCAACGCTGTCTGATGAATGGTCGAGAGATAATGTACATGTCAAACAGGCTATTTCAAGTGCTTATGGATTGCTTTGAAAGGGAAGCCACTACAATTCCATTTACTGTACCATCGCTATCTGTCAAAGCTCTTTCAGGTCTATATCCTCCGAATTGTTGAAACCTGCTGTCACCATTGCAACTCCCATTATTTGCTGACATTGTTGAGTCTCTAAAACCATCCCTATCCGTTTAATCTCCTCCACTGCATACAACACTCCTAGTCTGTGTAAGCTCTTTAATTCCTTCAGTTCCTATATACCTATGTATTGGTGTGACTGCTTTGTGGCCATTGTATCCTCGTTTATATCTGAAAAAGGCTCCGCTCATTGCAGCACATCCTATGCTCATAAGTGAATCTGGTCTCTCACAAGCCTCGCTATGAATCTCTCCTCTAGTCTTTACAAGCTTCCCTATCCCTGTCGTAACCTGCAGCATGCACACCACTCACTCTCTCTGACATACTTTCCAGTGCATAAAATCATCTCTCCTTCTAACGTTATCCAGTCTACAACTTCCTCCCTATCCCTGCAATATCCTGCAGTCCATATCCTCCTCTCTATTGCTGCAGCATTGTCCAGTCTATATCATCTTCCATGTGCTTGCAACATTCTCCAGTCCATACCACCCTCCCGTTCCCTGTAATATTCACCAGTCCATACCATCCTCCCTATCACTGTGATATTCTCCAGATCCCACAACTGTTGTTAAATGTACCACATCCTGGAATTATGTGAATGTTTCTACACCCTGATCAACATAGTCCATGTAACGATCCACAACCCTACACACATCCCTATCTCTGGAATTAATCAAAGACACTTTAACTCGCTAACTTCCTCCAAACAATAAAATGCTTTCTCCTGCGAACATTCTGTAGCAACTGTAACTATATTTAACCCTGCAACATTGTCGCGCCCCCAAATATCTCTCCCACTCTGTGACCTCTATCCATCTCTCAAAGGCCCTCTCTCGGTGGCACAAGCCATGCATTTGCAGCAAGGCAGATGGAATGACAGCATTAACTGAAGAGAACAGATATGATCGAACTGTTATTGTGGAAATGTGGCTGCAGAATGACCATGGCTGGGATGTAATTATTGAGAGGTTGTAGGGATTTAGGCAGGGTCTGCAAAAAAACCAAACAAGGTCCCGTTTTGTTGTGTAGAAAGGACGCAGTCAATGCATTAGTGAGACAGCCAATTTAATCTGGGTATCAAAATATCGAGTTATTTTGAATGGACAGCTTCCAAATAGCAAGGGGGATCTGCACGATCAAATCACAATCCATGCCCGTTGGTAAGTTGGATACAATATTTTCTTGGTGAGAGTAGACAGAGGCATGTGGAGTGGTGAATTTCTGATTGGACGTCTGTGGCCAATGCTGTTTCACAAGGATCAGTGCTGCGATGTCTGTATGTAATTTATATCTGTGATTCAGATGAAAAGGTCACCAGTTTGATTAGTATATTGCAGACGACATTTGGAAAGGCATGTAATGATCAGGGATAGTTAGGGGAATTGTGAATAGTGAGGAAGAGTGTTAAAGGTTGCAGCACTATGTAGATCAGCTGGAATGCTGTGCAGAGAAATCGCAAATCGAATTTCATCAGGACAAGTGTGAAATGAAGCATTTATGAAGTCAAATGGAAGACAGAAGTGCACTGATTGACGAATTGCAAACATTGATAAACAGATGACCTTAGATGCAAATCCGTAGCTCCCTAAAAATAACAACTCAACAGGATGTGGTAGTAAATGAGGATTATTGTATGCTTACCTTCATTGGTCACGGTATTGAGTACAACGTTTGCAAGCCATGTTGTGACTGAATGAAACTTCATTCGGCCATGTTTGGAAGGTTGCATGTCGTTCTCATTGACACACTACAGGAAGAATGTGGAGGCTTTGGGGAGGTTGCAACCAAGGGTTGGCAGAATGTTGCCTGGATGAGAATGTGTTTACTGTAAGGAGTTTGGACGCAGTTGGATTGTTTTGCGAGAGTATTGGAGACTGAGGGGTGACTGGGTATAGGTTTATAGCATTAGGAGAGGTGTGAATAGTGTGGATAGTTGGAATCCTTCTTCCAATGTAGAAATATCAAATACTAGTGCACCTCGATTTAAGGTGAGAGTGAGAAGTTTTAAGTGAGATGAATGAGGCCAGTTTTCTTTACCGAGAGGGTGGAAGCGTCTCAGGAGGTGGGAGGGGTGGCAACGAGAGCAAAGTCTTGAAGTGACATTTAGATAAACACATAAACAGGCAGAGAATAGAGGGATATCGCCCATGTGAAGGCAGATGGGATTAACTTAGAATAGCATCATGGTCAGCACAGCCATGGTGGGCCGAAGGGCCTATTACTCTGCTGTACTGTTCTATTTTCTAACTTAACAGCATCTATCCTGTCAAAGCCCCTCAGAATCCTGGATGTTTCATTCAATTTCTCTCCCATTCTTCAAAACCCCATTAGGCTCAAGGGCAATCTACTCCACCTCTTCTCATTGTAAAATCCCGCCATCTCCAGGATCAGCCGAGTGAACCTTCCCTGGCCTGGTTCTAATATAAGAATATCTTTCCTTAGGGCACTCGTACTGTTTATTATAATCTAGGTGTGGTTTGACTTGTATCTTGCATCGTTTTAGCATGACCTCCCTATTTTTAGATTCCATTCCCTCTGTAATAAATGGCAGCATTTGATTTGCCTTCTCAATTACCTGCTGATCCTGGTAGATACCTTTTTCAGATTGATGCCCAATGATTCCCAAAACCCTTTGTGCAGTCAGTCTGAAACCAAACGGTGTTAGCCTGACAGTGAGTCGGAAATGTGCTGGAATGTGTTATAAAGGATATGACAATAAATGATAACTGGATGCTTAGAAACAAAGGGAGATGTATGATTTTATAAAAGGGGAATATTTTTAAATGTGTTGGATTCTATATTTTGGTGTGACCATAAATGGCAGAATAGATAAGGTTGAGGGAGGCTAGTTGCGGTAGAGGGATATTTGAAATTTCAGAAGCATTTTGACAAGTTTCAACAAGGGCTAAAAATTAGCTCGGGAGAGAATAGGGCTCCTGAAAGGTCAATGAGGCTGTCTGTGTGGAATCACTGCTGATGGGGGAGATACTGAACAAATATTTTGCGTTAGGATTTACTGTGGAGAAAGATATGGAAGTTCGGGAACTTGGGAAATACATAGTGATGTTTTGAACTGAGTGCACATTGGAGAACAGGAGGTGCTGGATGTCTTAGATAAAACCTTGGGACATGGTCAGATGTATCCCAGTGCCTAGTGAGAAGCTAGCGAGGAAACTACCGTGTCCCTCGCAGAGATGTTTGTGTAATCGACAGCCACTGCAGACCAGTGAGACTGATGGTAGAGGTGGGTAAGTTATTGGAGGTGATCCTGCGAAAAAGGACCATCATGCATTTGGAAAAGCAAGGACAGATTAACAATAGTCGGCATGGCTTTGTGTATGGGAAATCATGCCTCAAACCTGAGTGTAGAGGTAGACAAGTGACAGACCAAAGCAGAGCAGTACATGATGTCCACATTAACTTTACCAAGGCCTTTGATAAGACTCTGCATGGCAGACTGGTTAATAAGTTTAGATCACACATAACCCGGGAGCGCTCACCAACTGGATACAAAACAGGATTGACGGTAGGAGACAGAGCGTATTCATAGAGGGTTGCTGTTCAAACTGCAGGCCTGTGACCAACGGTGTGCCATGGGGTTCGGTGCTGCGTCACTGTTGTGCATCATTTATATAAACAGATTGGATGAGAATACAGGAGTCATGGTTAGCAAATGTGTGAGTGACACTGAAATTAGTCGTAAAGTGGACAGTGAAGAGAGTTATCGAAGAGTACAATAGGATCAACTGTACTGCTGGGTCAATGAGGTTTGGAATAGCAGGTGGAGAAATGCACAGTGTTGCATTCTGGTAAAGCAGACCAGGGCTGGACTTGTACAGTTAATGGGTAGTGTTGACAATCAGTGACCCAGGGACTCTGGTACACAGTTCTTTGAAAGTAGCGTCACAGGTAGACAGGCTGATGAAGCAGGCGTTTGGGATAGTTAGCTTCATTGGTCACAGCATTGAGAGTAGGAGTTGCGATGTCAGATTGTGTCTGTACCGGAATTTGTGGGGTCACCATATAAGCATTGTTGATTATCTGGAAAAAGTCATCTTGTTAACATATATCCTTTAGGGAAGGACATCTGACATTCTTACCTGGTCTGGCTGACATGTGACTCCAGACCTACAGCAATATTGCTGACTCTGAGCTGCCTCTGGGCAATTAGCAGGAGGGCAATGTATGCTGGTCCAACCGGTGACATCCTCAGGCAATGAATGAATCAATGAAAAATACATATGTCCATCCCTACCTCTGCAAACAGCTCTAGCTGCAGCAATTCTGGTCTTGTAATATTTATCAGGCCTTTGCCCCTCTCTGTAACACTTTCACCACCTCCAGCACCTTCACCTCTCCCTGTTCCTATTTTCTGATTAAACGCTGGCAACGTTTCCTCTTCCTACTGCACTCCTCCTGCTCGGAGAATCCCTGGCGATCTCTTTAACAAATGCGTCCACATTTCTAAACTTTGGCTTCTTCAGAATTGTTAGTTTTTTTCATCTCTTAATCAAATCTGGTAACTCCTGGGAATTACTGGGTCAAGACCGTCCGAAGTGGGGGAGGAGCATTGGGACGGTGTCGAGCACATCGAGACTTGCTGTTGGGAAAAAGGGGAATCCAGGAGAAAGCAGCACTGGAGCGTGCTGCCGCAACAACGTCCCACCCACCCCCTTCTCACGGCAACCTGTTACCTCAAGTGTAACAGAATCTATGGAACGCCACATTGGTCTGTCCAGCTACCTACAGGCTGCACTTGAGAGTGGGAGAGAGTCAGCCTCGTCTGTGACCCATTATCAATGAGATGATGAGATAGGAAGGCTGAATTCCCTCTCAATTATCCCAGTGCCTTTAATACAAATTCCAATAACTCCCTGTTAATCAGTGTCTAATAATGTAATGCTATAAAGGAACTTTAACACTCTCCTTCCACTTTTATGTTCTGACCCTTATTACCCAGAATTTGGTTTCCTATTGCTTGATAATCTGAGGCCACATATTTTGTTGGTAATTCCATTGTAATCTCTAACAATGGGAGTTCCCCATCCTGCTTCCCATTCTGTCTGGCTATTCACAATGTTGTCTGACCTCGAAGATTAATGACTCTCCTTTTTTGTTCACCTTGTGAAAATGTCACCCTGATTGTGATTAGACAGAAATCATAGTCACACTTGCATAACTTATTGCAAATACTTCATGCATTCAATTTAAGAAACAGCAATTTACTTTTTTTATCACAATTTCCATCACAAACCTATTTGCTGATGTACAATTTCAGTTAAATGCAGTCCCTTCCTGTTTCTTTCTGTTTGTCTTCAGCCACATGCCATGGTGTTCCAATATGTCAAACTTTCTCTGTGGACTTGGGAATTTCCTTTCACCTATGGCATGTCCCTCCTCATCTGTGTCAGTTTAAAGCAATCTGCATAATCCTGGTCATATGATTGACAAGGACATTGGCCCTAGCACCGTAACAGTGGAGCCCATTCCAATATAATGGCTGACTCCTCCTTGAGTACTGGTAGCAGTTCCCACCGCATCAGAACCACGCATCAATTCTGACAGCATTGTATAATCCTGACACCTTCCTGTACTTACAGCCCAGTGAACCCAGTGATGGGGAAGTTGTTGGAGGAGATTCTGAGAGAAAGGAGCTACGTATATTTGGAAAGACAAGGGCTGATTAGAGATAGTCAGCATGACTTTCTGAGTGGAAAACCGTGTTTCACAAACTGGATTGACTCTTTGAGGAGGTAGCCAATAGATAGATGGTCAACGTTGGCCACGTGGACTTCAGCAAAGCATTTAACAGGGTTTGAATGGATGTAGAACATCTAGTCAAGAGGAAGAAGGAAGCTTATTTAAGGTTGAGGAAGCAAGGGTCAGACATGTTTCTAGAGGGTAACATGGAGCAGCACAACGGCACAGTGGTTAGCACTGCTACCTCATAGCACGACGGACTCCATTTCGATTCCAGCCTCAGGCGACTGTCTGTGTGGAGTTTGCACATTTTCCCCATTTCTACGTGGGTTTCCACTCGGTATTTCAGTTTCGCCCACAGCTCAAGGATGTGCATGTCTGGTGACTCAGCCATGCTAAATTACCCATAGTGTTCACGGATGTGTAGGTTTGTTGCATTAGTCGGGGCAAATGGAGAGAATTAGGTTGGAAGAATGGTTCTGGTTGGGGTACAGTTTGGAAGGTTGATATGGAGGTATTGGGCCAAATGCCCTGTTTCCACATTGTAAGAACTCTCTGAAGGTACCAGGAAGGAACTGAGGAATGGACTTAGGACAGCTAGAAGGGGGCATGAAAAAGATTTGTTGGGAAGCATTAAGAAAAACCGTAAGGCATTCTCCACTTATGTGTGGAACAAGAGCATGGCCAGAGTGAGGGTCGGGCAGGTCAGGGATAGTGGAGCGAACTTGTGGCTGAAGTCGGAGGAGGTAGGGGAGGTCCTTAATGCATACTGTGCTTCAGTATTCACTGCTGAGAGGGATCTTGTCATTTGTGAGGACAGCGTGAAACAGGCTGATTATATGTGAACAGTTGATGTTAAGAATGAGGATGTGCTGAGTATTGCGTATTCCCAATTCCTCCGCCTCCGCCGTATCTGCT
>NC_057717.1:76228068-76236455 GCF_004010195.1 Chiloscyllium plagiosum | reverse complement strand
TTCTTCTTCCAGGCGTCTGGTGGTGAGGGAGCGGTGGTGGAGGAGGCCCAGCACCTCCATATCCTTGGCAGAGTGGGAGGGGGAGTTGAAATGTTGGGCCACTGGGCGATTTGGTTGATTGGTGTGGGTGTCTCGGAGATGTTCCCTAAAGCTAGGAGGCACCAGACGCATGGAAGAAGAACGCCTCATCTTCTGCCTCGGAACACTTCAACCCCAGGGCATCAATGTGGATTTTAACAGTTTCCTCATTTCCCCTTCCCCCACCTCATCCTAGCTTCTAACCTCCAGCAACTCGATCCCCTGACCTGTCCGGACTTGTCCGACCTGCCCAGCTCCTTTTCCACCTATCCACTCCACCCTCTCCTCCCTGACCTATCACCTTCATCTCCTCCCCCACTGACCTATTGTACTCTATGCTACTCTATCCCCACCCCCACCTTCCTCTAGCTTATCTCTCCACGCTTCAGGCTCTCTGCCTTTATTTCTGATGAAGGGCTTTTGCCCGAAACGTCGATTTCGAAGCTTTTCGGATGCTGCCTGAATTGCTGTGCTCTTCCAGCACCACTGATCCAGAATCTGGTTTCCAGCATCTGCAGTCATTGTTTTTACCTATAAGGATAGATAAGTCTATTGGAGTAGACAGGATGTGCCCAAAGTTACTACACGAAGTGAGGGAAGAGATTGCTGTGCACTTGGCGATGACCTTGTGCCCTCACTGTCCACTGGAGTTGTACCAGATGATTGGAGGGCGGCAAATGTTATTCCCTTGTTCAGGAAAGGGAATACGGACAATGCTGGAAATTTCATACCTGTCAGTCTTATGTCTGTGGTGTGCAGATTATTGGAGAGGACTCTGAGACAGGATTTATAATTCATTGCAAAACCATAGTTTGATTAGAGATAGTCAGCATGAATTTGTAAGGGGTATGTCATGCCTTACAAATCTTATTGAGTCCTTTGACGATGTGACAAAACGCCTTTATGGCTCATTCAAAAAGTACGGAGACATGGGATACATGGAAACCTGTCTGTCTCGATATGGAATTCCTGGCCCAAACAAGATCGAGGGTGATGGTGAATGGAAAGCATTCATCCTGGAGCTCAGTGACCAGTGGTTTTCTGCAGGGAGTGGTTACAGGACCTCTGCTCGTTGTGAGTTTATGAACGACTTGGATGTGTGATTGGAAGATTGGGTTAGTACGTTTGGCAATGACACGAAGGTTGGTGGAATGGCTGATGATGTTGTCGGTTGTCACGGGGCAATGACAGGATGCAGAGCTGGGCTGAGAAGTGGCAGATGGAGTTGAATCTGCAAAAATGTGAAGTCATTCATTTTGGAAGACTGAATTTGAATGCATAATGCAGGGTTAAAGGTAGGATCCTTCGCAGTGTGGAGGAAAAGAAGGATCTTGGGTTCCAAGTTCATAGATCGCTCAAAGTTGCCACGCAAGCTGATAGGCGTGTTAAGAAGGAATGTATTGTGCTGGATTTCATTAGCTAGGGGATTGAGTTTTAAAGCCGTGAAGTTATGATGCAGCTCTATAGAGCCCTGGTTACACCCCACTTGGAATATTGTGTTCTGTTCAGGTTCCATCATTACAGGATGGATTGGGAAGCTTTAGAGAGGGTAAAGAGGAGATTTACAAGGATGGTTCCTGTACTGTAGAGCATGTCTTACGAAGAAAGCTTGAGGGAGCTAAGACTTTTCTCATTGGAGTGAAGAAGGGTGAGTGGTGACCTGGTCAAGGTGAACACAATGATGAGAGGCAAAGAGAAAGTGAACAGGGAGAGGCATTTTTTACCCTGACAGAAATAGCTATTACATGGGGGTATAATTTTCAGGTGATTCACGGATGGTTAAGGGGAGATTTCAGCGGTAGGTTCGTTACATATAGAGTGGTCTGTGAGTGGAATGCACTGCCAGTGGTGGCAGTAAAATTAGGGACATTTAATATACTTCTGGATAGGCACATTGATGACAATAAAATGAAGGGTACGTAGGTTAGTTTGATCATGCAGTCGGATAAAAGGTTGGCATGGCATCATGGTCGAAGGGTCTTGTGCTGTACTCTTCTGTGTTTTGTGTCTGTATGGTAAACTGGGTAATAAGCTCATATCAATGTAAAAGGATATGGCATTCAGGAGGAGCGAGGGAACTGGATACAAAATTGGCTTAATGGTAGGAGACAGAGGGTGATGAGAGACATTTTGTTTTTCTGACTGGAGACATGTGACCAGCGGTGCAGTGGGCCCACTGTTGTTTGTCATTTGGATACATGGTGTGGATGGGAATATTGATTTTGTGGTAAGTAAGTTTTTTGGGTGACACTGAAATTGGTGATAAAGTGGACAGTGGTGGAGGTTATTTGTGATACAACAGAAAGAACAGGACACTGGGATAGTGGGCTGAAGAATAACAGATGGAGTTTAATTAGATAAATGTGAGGTGTTCCATTTTGATGAAACAATCCAGGGTGGGAATTGTACAGTTAACGTTCGGGCCCTGGGTATTGTTGTCAGTCAGTGACCAGGGATGCAGGTACACAGTTCTTTGAAAGTGGTGTCCCAGGTAGACAGGCTGGTGAAGCAGGCGTTTGGGATGGTTACCTTCATTGGTCAGAGCATTGAGAGTAGGATAAGGATGTCATGTTGTATCTACACAAGACATTGGCAAGACCACCATGAAACCATTGTTGATCAGCAGAATGAACTTATCTAGTTCACTTATCTCCTTTAGGGAAGGACACCTGACACTCTAACCTGGTCTGGCTTACACGTGACTCCAGATCCACAACAATTTGGCTGACTCTGAGCTACCATCTGGGCAATTAGCAGTGGCGGGAAAAGATTGATGGTCCAATCAGTGGCACCCACATCCCATGATTGAATAAATAAAAATACATATGTCCCTCCCTACCTCTGCAATCACCTCCAGCTGCAGCAATCCGTACTGGCTTTGTAACACTGTTCAGGCCCTGACCACTCTCTGTAACACTCTCACTACCTCCAGCACCTTCACTTCTCCCTGTTCCTATCACTTCAATATGTCCTGACAATGATTCCCCTTCCCAATGTCCTCCCCCTGGTAGCAGACCTGTTGCAATACCTTTTAAACTTACTCCTAAAACACTCTCTAACTTCAGGATTTGAAGTCCTTTTTGGTGATCCTCTCAGCCTCATAAACTAATATGAACCCTTTTGCCCTGAGTAAGGGACCAGTGGGGATTTGTTGTTGAAATAATGTCTGTTTCAATGGACTGTCCTTTATTTGAATGATTTACACTGTTCCTTCAAATGTTTTCCACTGTTCATTTACAGACACACGTTTCAGTCAGTTTCGCCTGTTTATTTTGGTCAGTTCTCCTCTCAAACCCATGTAATTGACTATTTTTGTTTCTAGTTGAAGCTTGTCCTTTCTGTGATTCACTTTAAAACTTTATATTTCTTTAAACTACACTTTATCACAATTTCCCAGAGGATCTTCCCAGGTGACATTACTCAAAAACTAAGTTTCACCACACAACGGTCGCTCTGAGATAGTTACATCCCTAACCCGATGCAGAATGTGTTAATCAAAAAAAAATAAAAAAAATCTCTGACCTCCTCTTTCAATATCGCTCTTGTCAGTGTGAATGTCCCAGATTTTGGGAATATTGAAGTTTCCCAAAATAATCACAATGCTTTTATTAAAAATTCCAATTAATTCCTATTCATTGCAGTGATGAGCAATGAAATGCTGTTCGGTGGCTGAAACTGTTCTGCTGCTTGTGTCCTTGGAAAGTAGTAGCCAGAATTTACATTCAGACTGACTCTACTTCATGATCTGAGACCAAATACTTTCCCTGTCATGCCTTTGGTATCCATTATTGTGAGCGTCGTCCATTTTGCGTTCAATTTCCACAAGGTTGTGAACCATTGAATATTTATGTTCCACCTTTTGTTCGCCCTGGAACCATGTTTCACTGCTGTCTAAATCTCTTTTATCTCTGTGTCACAAATCCATCTACCTTGTTGCAGAGACTTTGTCCATTCCAAACAAAACATAATTTACTCATTCCCACTAAAGTATGGTTTTAACTAAACTTTTTCCCATCCTGTTCCTTTCTGCTTGTCTTCAGGCACATTCCCATGCTATTCCGATGCTTCCTTTTTCTATTTGGATTTGGAAAGCTCCTTTCACCTGAACCCCGTCCCAGCATCCTCTCTGTCAGTTTACAGTCCTGTCCATAAACCTACCGACATGATTGGCCAGGACACTGGTCCCATCATGTTTCCAGTGGGGCCCAGTGCAACGGGACTGTTTTTATTAACTCATGGGATGTTGGTATCTCTGTCTGACCTGCCTTTCTTCCCAGCCCCAGCTGCCCTTGAACTGAGTAACTTGCTCGGCCATTTCAGAGGGTCATTGAGAGACAAGCACTTTGCTGTGGGTATTTTGTGCAGACCACGTGAGCATAGGCAGATGTCCTTCTCGAAATAACAAGTGTTTGTATTTTTTGTACATCAGCAATTGTCTCATAATTATTTATGGATTATTAATTATTATCTTTAAAAGTATTGTTTTCAAATTCCCCCATTTCTGATGGTGGGATTCAGACTTGTCTCCCCTGAACATTGGCTGAGGGTTTGGATACATGCTCTAGCAATAATGCCACTAGGCCATCACTTCGCCTGCTCACTGGTTGCTCATTCCTGACCAGTTAGACCATCATGAAGCAGAACCCCTTCTTCCCACACAATTGATTGATTCTGAGGCTTTCTGACATAATTGTTTGAGCCTGATACCTTCCAGCACTCTGGTGATGTCACACAGTATCTCTCTCCATGTGGTATCCCTCACTGTTTGGGTCTAATTGCTGCCTCTGTCAATGCCCCTCGGTCTTATAGCTACTCCAGATCCTGAGTCAACAGAATTCTCCACTCCAGAGAGACGCAGCAGCACAGGCCAGGGACGGAGTCTGGGATTTTCCAGATCTCTGTTTTACTCAGGACCATTCTCCATGTGTAACTCTCACTACATCAGTATAAATTCCCATTCTGTCTATTTGTCTGTCTCCTGTAGGTACTCAGGAAGGTCCTGACTCAATAGATTTCACAGCTGCTGGGTGTCTCGTCCATCACCACATTGAAGATGGTTGGTCAGCCAGAGAGACAAAGGGGAGGGAGATCTGGAGCCTTCAACAAATCCTGCAGTGAGGTAAGATTACTCACAGTGCACAGAGCAGAGAGCAATGAGAGGGCTCCATAAATCGGCTAACAAGACATGACATAGATACAGTGCTGTAGGGGAAGCAGAGTACAGAGAAACCTCAGGCTCAATCACCACCCCTGCTGTAAGTTTTGTTGTACTGAGACAGTATCGGGAGTGTCACAGTTATCAATCCAGGCCTGTGCTGCCTTAGTGAGATCAGTAAAACAGAGGGGAAAGCAGGCTTCCCAAGAGAGGGTGGGAATGCTGCCTGGGATTTCTGTTCTGTATTTCCCTCTCCAACATTGTATCTATGACATGTCGCATGGACCAGTGTCTTCAATAATTTTTAACTCCTATAACGGTTCATGTCCCTGTAACCTCCTCCCTTCCCTATAGTCCCTCCACATATTTGAAATGTACTGCATTCCAGCCTACCACCCCTATCTCTGTAACTTGCTTCAGTGTCTACAACATGCCTTATCTCGGTAGTCTCCTCCTCCAATGACAGAGTCATGCAGCACGGAAACAGTACCTTTGCTTTGATCCAACTAGTCGATGCTGAACACGGCTCCTGAACGAGTTGCGTTTCCCTGCAATTGGCCCGTTTCCCTTCAAACCTTGTCCTCTCCATGTATCCACCCAAATGTATTTTCCATGTTGTCATTGTGCTTCTCTCCATCACTTCCCCTGGCAGCTCATTCAATTTGTGCACCATGCTCTCTGTGAAAAATGTTCTCCTCTGGTCCCTCTTAAGTCTTCCCTCTCCCACCTCACATTTCTGCCCTCTAGTTATGGACTCCCCGACCCCGGGGTAGAGACCTTCACTATTAACCTTACCTGTACCCCTCATGGTTTATAAACCTTTATAAGGTCAGCCCTCAGCCACCTACGCCCAATGGAAATACGAAGGACAATGATATAAATATTTCTGCTCGTGTCCCTGCCACTACTTTGCTACAATGTTCTGGGATACAGTTGTTCAGGACCTAGGGATTTTTCTACGTTTGTGTTCTAAGACATCCAGCACCACCTGTCCTGTAATGGGGACTCTTTACAAGACATCACTGTTTCTTTCCCTTTGTTTTCTCGTCTTTGTCCACAGTACGTTCTGACATGAAATATTCATTTAGGGTCTCGCCCATCTCCTGTGGTTCCACACATGAGGGCCCCTATTGTCTCTCTAGTTGTTTTTTTTGTACTTGTATGCTGTAGAATTTCCTTGCATTCTCCTTATCCTTATCTGCCAAAGCTATCTCATTCCCACTGTTGTGATTTCCAGCTTATCCACCCTATCCTTGTAAGTCAAACCCTCCAGTATCAGTAACAGCTTCGTCAGTCTTTGCTCTGTGTACAGTTTCAGAAAATGCTTCCTAAATCGGGAAAATCAGGATTCTACACAGTACTCCAACTGGGGACCCAGCAATGTCTTGTACAGCCGTATCATGATGTACCAACTCAATGCTCTGACCCATGAGGGCAAGTGTACATAATGTGCTTTCACCATCCTGTCCACCTGTGATGCCACTTAGAAGGAACAATGTCACTGCACCCCTTGGTCTCTATGTCTGTTAGACAGCATTGAACGGGGCCCTACCATTAACGTGTTAGTCATTCCTGTTTTGTCTTAACAAAATTCATTAATTAAGATCCATCTTTCATTCCTTGACCCACTTGTCCAGTTGATCAAGAGCCTCTTCGATAACTGTCTTCACTCCCCACTGTAACACTTATTTTGCTTACTAACAATGATTCCTATATTCTCGTTTATATAAATAATGCACATGTGGCCCCAGCACCGATCCTTATGGCACACCGCTGGTCAGAGCCTCCAGTCCACACAACAACCCTCTCCCACTACCCTCTGTCTCCTACTGTCAAGCCCATTTTGTGTCCGTTTGTCTCGCTCTCGCTGATCCCATGTGATCTAACCTTACTAACCAGTGCACCAGGCTAAACCCTGCCTTAGGCCTTGCTGAAGTCAGGATAGACATTGTCTACTGCTCTGTCTTCATCTATCTTGTTGATTACCTCTTCAACAAACTCAGTCAAGTTTGCGAGACATTACTTTGTACGCACAAAGCTGTGCTGACTATCCCTAATCAATCCTTGCCTTTCCAAATGCATGTAACTCCTGTCCCGCAGAATCGCTTCCAACAACATTCGCACCACTGACATCAAGCTAACTAGTGTTTACGTCCCTGGCTTCCCCTCGCAGCCTTTCTTAAATACCGGCACAACATTCGTCACCCTCCAGACTCCCAGCTCATTACCTGTAGCTGTCTTTGATAGAAATATCTCTTTAAGGGACCCAGCAATTTCTTCCCTAACCAGCCCCCCCCCCCCACCCCCCCCCCCCAACTCCCCCACAATGTCATGGGATACACCTGATTAATTCCGAGAGAGTTGTCTACATTTTATGCGTTTTAAAACCTTTGGCACCTCCTGTTCGCCAATGTGGACTCTTGTGAAGACATCACTATTTATTCCCTGACTTCCACAGAGTTTCTCCACAGTAAGTTCAGACGTGACATTTATGTTCAAACTGATAGAAGTGTGGTGATTTTGCCAAAGTGCTCTCCTACAGACACTTCAGTCCTTTTCCCTACTTTTGTTTCCCAAGGGGAGGTCAGGTTTTATCCTTTTCTGCAGACAGGCCATTTCCATATTGACTGAGACGGTTTTCTTGAACATACTGAACGAATTACTCCCATCCAAGCTGTATACATTATGGCAGTCCCAGTCTAGGTATGGAAAATTAAAATCCCCGAACTTTACAACCCTATTATTCTTAGATATCTGAGATCTCCTGATATATTTGCTGCTCTATTTCCCGTTGACTACTGGCGGCCTGTAATACAGTCATATCAAAGTGATGACTCATTCTTATTTCTCACTTCCACTAAGAGAATTTCACTGGACGATCCCCAGGCATACCCTCTCTAAGTGCTGCAGTGAGTTTTTTCACTAATCAAAGAACTCCACTCTCCCTCCACTTTTGCTTCCTGTTCTGCCCTTCCTCTCGCATCTGTCCCTGGAAAATTGAGCTGCCGGTCCAGTCCCTCCCTCAGCTGTTGTTCTGTAATACCTGTGATATTTCAGTCCCATGTTCCCATCCATGCCATGCGCTCATCTGCCTTATCTGTCAGGCCTTTTACACACCAGTTTTGGATCCAATTTGCCAACTTGCCTTGGATGC
>NC_057717.1:76225883-76227568 GCF_004010195.1 Chiloscyllium plagiosum | reverse complement strand
TGAGGGGTTAAGTGTGACGGTGATGGAGTGAGTGTCAGGGGTTCATGTTGACTGTGATGTAGTGAGTGTTGGGAACAGGGTGACGGTGATGGAGTGAGTGTGGGGGGTCAGGGTGACAGTCAAGGAGTCAGCGTGAGGTATTCAGGGTGACAGTGGTGGAGTGAGAATGAGGGGAAGGATGATGATGATGGAGTGAGTGTGAGTGCGTCAGGGTGACGGTGATGGAGTGAGTGTGAGGCGGTCTAGGTGACTGTGATGGAGGGAGTGTAAGGGGGTCAGGTTGACTGTGATGGAGTGAGTGTGAGGGGGTCAGGATGACGGTGATGAGTGAGTGTGAGGAGGTCAGTGTGAGGATGATAGAGTGAGTGTGAGTTGTCAGGGTGACTGTAATGGAATGAGAGTGAGGGGTCAGGTTTACCTTGATGGAGTGAGTGTGAGGGGATCAGGATGACGGTGATGGAGTGAGTGTGAGGGAGTTGGGTGTTGACGATTGAGTGAACGTGAGTGCGTCAGGGTGAAAGTGATGGAGTGATTCTGAGGAGTGCGTCAGGGTGAAAGTGATGGAGTGATTCTGAGGGGTTCAGGATGAGGGTGATGGAGTGAGTATGAGGGGGTGTCGGAGTGATGGTGATGGGGTGAGTGTGAGGCGGTCAGGGTAACGGTGATGGAGTGAGTGTGAGAGGGTCAGGTTGAGGGTGATGGAGTGAGTGTGAGTGGTCTGTGTGACGGTGATGGAGTGAGTGTGAGGGGTTAAGTATGACAGTGATGGAGTGAGTGTGAGGGGTCACTGTTACTGTGATGGAGTGACTGCGAGGGGTACAGTGTGACGGTGATGGAGTGAGTGTCAGGGGCTCATGTTGACTGTGATGTAGTGAGTGTTAGGGACAGGGTGACGGTGATGGAGTGAGTGTGAGGCGGTCTAGGTGACTGTGATGGAGGGAGTGTAAGGGGGTCAGGTTGACTGTGATGGAGTGAGTGTGAGGGGGTCAGGATGAAGGTGATGAGTGAGTGTGAGGAGGTCAGTGTGAGGATGATAGAGTGAGTGTGAGTTGTCAGGGTGACTGTAATGGAATGAGAGTGAGGGGGTCAGGTTGACGTTGATGGAGTGAGTGTGAGGGGGGTCAGGGTGAGGGTGATGGAATGATGGTGAGGGGGTCAGGATGATGGTGATGGGGTGAATGTCAGCAGTCAGAGTGACAGTGATGGAGTGAGTGTGAGGGAGTTGGGTGATGATGATGGAATGAATGTGAATACGTCAGGGTGAAATTGATGGAGTGATTCTGAGACGTTCATTGTGAGGGTGATGGAGTGAGTGTGAGTGGTCTGTATGACGGTGATGGAGTGAGTGTGAGGGGTCAGGGTGACAGTCAAGGAGTCAGTGTGAGGTATTCAGGGTGACAGTGATGGAGTGAGAGTAAGGGGAAGGGTGATGATGATGGAATGAGTGTGAGTGCGGCATACTGACTGTGATGGAGTGAGTGCGAGGGCGGTCAGGATGATGGTGATGGAGTGAGTGTAAAGGTCAGTGTGAGGATGATGGAGTGAGTGTGAGAAAGTCAGAGCGACAGTAATGGAGTGCGAGTGAGGGGGTGAGGGTGACAGTGATGGAGTAAGTATGAGAGGGTCAGTGTGATGGTGATGGAATGAGTGTGAGGGGGTCAGTGTGACGGTGATGGAGTGAGTGT
>NC_057717.1:76219254-76225156 GCF_004010195.1 Chiloscyllium plagiosum | reverse complement strand
GTTGACGGTGATGGAGTGAGTGTGAGGGGGTCATGTTGATGATGATGGAGTTAGTGTGAGGGCGTCAGTGTGGTGGTGAGTGACTGGTTGTGAGTGGGTCATGGTGACAGTAATGGAGTGATTGTGAGTGGGTCAGGGTGAGGGTGATGGAGTGAGTGTGAGGGTGGCATGGTGACGGTGATGGAGTGAGTGTGAGGGGGTCAGGGTGAGGGAGATTGAGTGAGTGTGAGGGGATCAGGGTGACTGTAATGGAGTGAGGGTGAGATAGACATGTTGACGGTGATGGAGTGAGTGTGAGGGGGTCAGGGTGACAGCGACGCAGTAAGTGTGAGTGGGTCAGTGTGATATTGATGCTGTAAGTGTGATGGGTGAATGTGATAGTGACGAAGCACGTCGAAAATTAAGCACAGAATAGGCCCTTCTGCCCATGATGTGGTGCCGAGTTTAATACTAATATAGTCACTTAACCTGCACACCCCTCAATGGACTGCTCTCAATGTACCTGTCCAGCAGTCGCTTAAATGTTCCTGATGACTCTGCGCATACCACCACCACCGCTGGCAACGCATTCCATGCATTCACAACTCTCTGCATAAAGAACCTGCCGCTGACATCATCTCTATACCTTTGCCCTGATATCATAAAACTATGACCCCTTGTTACCGTCAATCCAGCCCTGGGAAAAAGTCTCTGGCGACTGACGAGTGATGCAGTGACGCAGAAAGACTGAATGCATCAGGGTGATAGTGACGAGGTAAGTGTGAGGGAGTCAGAGAGATAGTGACATGGTAATTGTGATAGGTCAGGGTGTCAGTGACGCAGTAAGTGTGAGGAGATTAGGGTGATTGTGACGCAGTTAGTGTGAGAGGGTCAGGATTATAGTGACGCAGTGAGTGTGAGTTGTCAAGCTTATAATAATGCAGTAAATATGATTGGTCAGGGTGAGAGTGATGCATTAAGTGTGAGAGGGTCAGGGTGACAGTGACGCAGTAAAAGTGGTGTGTCATGCTGTTAGTGACACAGTCACCGTGGGAGTCAGGGTGATAGTGTCGCAGTCAGTGTAAGGGGGTCAGGGTGACAGTGACGCAGTAAGCGTGAGGGAATCAGGCTGATAGTGATGCAGTTAGTGTGGGGATGTTAGGGTGGCAGTGATGGAGTGAGTGTGAGGGGATGAGGGTGACAGTGACGCAGTAAGCATGATGGGGTCAGGGTGATAGGGACGCAGTAAGTGTGAGGTGGTCAGGGTGATAGTGACGCAGTCAGTGCGATGGGTCAGGGTGACAGTGACACAGTCAGTGTGAGGGGGTCAGGCTGATTGTGACACAGTCAGTGTAGGGGTGTTAGGGTGACAGTGACTCAGTCAGTGTGAGGGGGTCAGGGTGATAGTGACGCAGCAACGTGAGGGGATCAAAGAGATAGTGACGTGGTAATTGTGAGGGGTCAGGTTGATAGTGACACTGTAAGTGTGAGGACGTAATGGTGAAAGTGACGCAGTAGATGTGAGGTGTCAGGGTGATAGTGACGCTGTAAGTGTGTGGGGGTCAGGGTGACAGTGATGCAGTCTGTGTGAAGGGTCAGGGTGATAGTGCTGAGTAAGTGTGAGGGGGTCTGTGTGACAGTGATACTGTAAGTGTGAGGGGGTCAGGATGATAATGACGCATTAAGTGTGATGGGGCCAGAGCGATAGTTACACACTAAGTGCGAGGGGGGTCAGGTTGATAGTGACGCAGTAAGTGTGAGGGGGTCAGGGTGTCAGTGACACAGTAAGAGTGAGGTGCTCAGGGTGACAGTGATGCAGTCAGTGTGAGGGGTTCAGTGTGATAGTGACGCAGAAAGTGTGAATGGGTCAGGGCGATAGTGACGCAGTAAGTGTGAGGGGTCAGTCTATAGTGATGCAGTAAGTTTGAGGGGGGTCAGGGTGACAGTGACGCAGTCAGTATGAAGGGGTCAGGATGATAGTTCCAAGTAAGTGTGAGGGGGACCGGCTGACAGAGATACAGTAAGTGTGAGGGAGTCAGGATGATAGTGACGCTGTAAGTGTGATGGCTCAGAGAGATCGTGACGCACTAAGTATGAGGGGGGGTCAGGTTGATAGTGACGCAGTCAGTGCGAGGTGCTCAGGGTGCTAGTGACACAGTAAGAGTGAGGGGCTCAGGGTGACAGTGACGCAGTTAGTGTGAGGGGTTCAGTGTGATAGTGACACAGAAAGTGTGAAGGGGTCAGGGCGATAGTGACGCAGTAAGTGTGAGGGGTCAGTCTATAGTGATGCAGTAAGTTTGAGGGGGGTCAGGGTGACACTGACACAGTAAGTATGAGGGGGTCAGGCTGTCAGTGAAGTGACACAGTAAGTATGAGGGGGTCAGGCTGTCAGTGAAGCAGTAAGTGTGAGGGGGTCAGGGTGATAGGGACAGATTAAATGTGAGGGGTCAGGGTGACAGTGACGCAGTAATGTAAGGGAGTCAGGGTGTTACTGACAGACTAGATGTGAGGGGTCAGGGTGACAGTAATGCAGTAAGTGTGAAAGGGTCAGGGTGATAATGAAAGAGTAAATGTGAGGGGTCAGAGTGTCAGTGACGCAGTAAGTGTGAGAGGGAGAGGCAAGTCGTGACACAGTAAGTGCGTTTAGTTCTAGGGCGGCACTGATGCAGTAATTGTGAGGGGGCGAGGCTAGTAGTGACGCAGTAAGCATGAGTGGTTCAGGGTGACAGTGACGCAGTAAGTGTGAGGGGGTCAGGGTGACAATGACGTAGTCAGTGTGAGGTCGCTAGGGTGTCAGAGATGCAGTCATTGTGAGGTGTCAGGGTGACAGTGACGCAGTGAGCGTGAGGGGATCAGGGTGATAATGTCGCAGTAAGTGTGAGGGGGTCAGGGTGACAATGACGTAGTCAGTATGAGGGCGTTAGGGTGTCAGTGATGCAGTCATTGTGAGGGGACAGGGTGACAGTGACGCAGTGAACGTGAGGAGTTCAGGATGGTAGTGACGTAGTCAGTGTGAGGGGGTAAGGGTAATAGTGACGCATTAAGTGTGAGGGTGTCAGGGTGACAGTGATTCATTAAGTGTTCGGGGATCAGGGCGATAGTGATGCAGTAATTGTGAGGGGGCGCAGTGTGATAGTGACGTGGTAATTGTGAGGGGTCAGGGTGATCGTGACACAGTAAGTGTGAGGAGGCAGGGTGACAGTAATGCAGTCGGTGTGAGGGGGTCAGGGTGATAGTGATACAGTGTGAGTGTCTCAGGGTGATATTGACGCAATATGTGTGAGGGAGTCTGGCTTATAGTGACGCAGTAAGTGTGAGGGGTAAGGTTCATCGTGATGCACTAAGCGTGTGGCGTCAGTCTGATAGTGACGCCGTAACTGTGCATGGATTAGGGTGGTCGTGATGCAATAAGTTTGAGAGGGTCAGGGTGACAGTGAAGTAGTAAGTGTGGGGTGTCAGGATGATAGTGACGCAGTATGTCTGAGGGGTCAGGATGATAGTGATGCAGTAAGTGTGAGGGGGTCAGGGTGATAGTGATGCAGTAACTGTGATGGGATCAGGGTGATAGTGTCGCAGTAAGTGTGGGGTGTCAGGTTGACAGTGACGCAGCAAGTGTGAGGGATCAGGGCGATAGTGACACAGTAATTGTGAGGGGGTCAGGGTGACAATGACGTAGTCTGTGTGAGGGCGTTAGGGTGTCAGTGATGCAGTCAGCGTAAGGGGTCGGGGTGACAGTGACGCAGTGAGCGTGAGGGGGTCAAGGTGATAGTGACGCAGTCAGTGTGAGGGGGTCATTGTGATAGTGACGCAGTCAGTGTGATGGTGTCAGGGCGTTAGTGACGCAGTAAGTGTGAGTGGGTCAGGGTGACAGTGACACATAAAGTGTGAGGGGGTCAGGGCGATAGTGACACAGTAAGTGTGAGGGGGTCAGGGTGACAATGACGTAGTCTGTGTGAGGGTGTTAGGGTGTCAGTGATGCAGTTAGCGTGAGGGGTCGGGGTGACAGTGACGCAGTGAGCGTGAGGCGTTCAGGGTGATAGTGACGCAGTCAGTGTGAGGGTGTTAGCATGTCAGTGACGCAGTCTGTGTGAGGGGGTCAAGGTGATAGTGACGCAGTCAGTGTGAGGGGGCCATTGTGATAGTGACGCAGTCAGTGTGACGGTGTCAGGGCGATAGTGACGCAGTAAGTGTGAGTGGGTCAGAGTGACAGTGACACATAAAATGTGAGGGGGTCAGGGCGATAGTGATGAAGTAATTGTGAGGGGCTTAGAGAGATAGCGATGTATTAATTGTGAGGGGTCAGGGAGATAGTGACAGAGTAAGCGTGTGGGGGTCAGGGTGATAGTGACGCATTAAATGTGAGAAGGTCATGGTGATAGTGACACAGTCAGTGTGAGGGTAAAGGCTGATAGTGACGCAGTAAGTGTGAGGGGTCAGGCTGATAGTGACGCAGTAAGTGTGAGCGGGTAAGGTTGATCATGATGCAGTAAGTGTGAGTGGTCAGTCTATAGTAATGCAGTAAGAGTCAGCGGTTCAGGGTGACCGTGGCACAGTAAGTGTGTGAGAGAGAGGCTGGCAGTGACGCATCAAATGTGAGGGGGTCAGTCTGATAGTGACAGAGTCAGTGTGGGGGTGTTCGGGTTATAGTGTCGCAGTAAGTGTGACAGGGTGAGGGTAACAGTGACGCAGTAAGTGTGAGGGGGGTCATATTGATACTGACGCAGTAAGTGTGAGGGGGTCAGGGTGATAGTGATATAGTAAGTGTGAGGGGGTCAGGGTGACTGTGACGCAGTCGGTGTGAGGGGATCAGTGTGATAGTGACAGTGTGAGGGGGTCAGGCTGATAGTGACGCAGTAAGTGTATGGGGTCAGTCTATAGTGATGCAGTAAATGTGAGGGATCAGGCTGATAGTGACGCAGTAAGTGTGAGGGGGTAAGGTTGATCGTGATGCAGTAAGTGTGAGTGGTCAGTCTATAGTGATGCAGTAAGAGTGAGGGGTTCAGGGTGACTGTGACACAGTACGTGTGATAGAGAGAGGCTGGCAGTGACGCAGTAAGTGTGAGGGGGTCAGGCTGATACTGACACAGTCAGTGTGGGGGTGTTAGGGTGATAGTGTCGCAGTAAGTGTGAGGGGTCAGGGTGATAGTGACGCAGTAAGTGTGAGGTGGTCAGAATGAAAGTGATGCAGTAAGTGTGAGGGGGTCGGTGTGACAGTAACACAGTAACTGTGGGGGGATCAGGGTAATAGAGTCGCAGCAAGTGTGAGGGAGCAGGGTGACAGTAATGCAGTCGGTGTGAGGGGGTCAGGGTGATAGTGACACAGTGTGAGTGTCTCAGGGTGATATTGACGCAATATGTGTGAGGGAGTCTGGCTTATAGTGACGCAGTAAGTGTGAGGGGTAAGGTTCATCGTGATGCAGTAAGCGTGTGGGGTCAGTCTGATAGTGACGCCGTAACTGTGAATGGATTAGTGTGATAGTGACGCAGTAAGTTTGAGAGGGTCAGGCTGACAGTGAAACAGTAAGTGTTGGGTGTCAGGCTGATCGTGACGCAGTATGTGTGAGGGGTCATGGTGATAGTGATGCAGTAAGTGTGAGGGGGTCTCGGTGATAGTGATGCAGTAAGTGTGAGGGGTCAGGGGATTGTGACGCAGTAAGTGTGAGTTGGTCAGAGAGATACTGACGTAGTAGTTGTGAGGGGTCACTGTGATAGTGACACAGTAAGCGTGTTGGGGTCAGGGAGATAGTGACGCAGTAAGTGTGAGGGTGTCAGGGTGGCAGTGACACAATAAGTATGTTGTGCTCAGGGTGATAATGACGCAGTAAGTGTGAGGAAGCTCAGGGTGATAGTAACGCAGTCAGCGTGAGGGGGTCAGGGTGATAGTGACACCGTAAGCGTAGGGGGGTCAGGGTGACAAGGATGC
>NC_057717.1:76209966-76218549 GCF_004010195.1 Chiloscyllium plagiosum | reverse complement strand
CAGTAAGTGTAATGGGTGTTTTAAACAAAGTTAATAAAATTTAGACGAGACCCCCAAATCAATTTCAAACTTTTCAATACTTGTCCTATTAACCCTTTATGTACTAATTCCCTTCTCAGACTATTGATTAGTCCCCGTTCTTGCCATATCTTTCATAAGGCATGGACTACCCCTTAGGCATACTTAGAGTCAGTGTAAATTGTCCCATCCCGTTTCTCTAAGTGCTTTAAAGCTTGGTTTAATGCGTACAATTCACAGGTCTGGGCTGACCATGTGTTAGGCAGCCGGTTGGCCTCCACTGTTCGGTTTTTGTTACCGTCCACTACTGCATATCCATAATGTATTTTTCCTTCCACGACTCTCGATGACCCATCTATAAACATTCTATCCCCGTCATGTAAAGGCAGATCTCTCAGGTCCTGTCTAATTTTGGTTTGATATTCTATGATATCTAAACAGTCATGTTCTAATTCTCGTTTGACCAGAGGTTCTCCCTTCCAAAGAAAGCTAGCTGGGTTTAGACAGGTGTCTGTTGCTAACACAAGGTCATCTTTCTCCATCAGGATGGCCTGGTATTTTAGAATTCGTGAATGTGTCAACCATCTTCCTGCCTTTTGGTTTAACACAGTTCTCACTTGATGGGGTGTGTTAACGTCTAGCGCTCCTCCAAATGTAAGTTTCCGGCTTTCTTCTACCAATATGACAGTTGCTGCAACTGCCTCTATACATTCAGGCCATCCCCTTTAAACAGGTTCCAGGATTTTGGACGAGAAGGATATGGGCTATTTATTTCCCCTCCCTTCTGTGTTAACACTCCTAAGGCTGCTCCATCGTTTATTGTCACAGTAAGGAGAAATGGTTTCTCTCGGGAAGGAAGGACCAATAATGGAGCTTGTGTTAGACTACGCTTCAACTCATGTAACCCTTCCTTTTCCTTTTCTGTCCAGTACAGTGTTTCGTGTTCAGATTCTGTCAGTTTGTAAAATAACCCCTTCGTTTTTTGGGCATAGACTTCGATACATAATCTGCAAAAACCCATCAGCCCCAGGAACTTTCGTAATTCAGATTTGGTGTTCTGGAGAGACAGTTCTACTATCTCTCGAATTCTTTCGGGGTTAATGCGTCTAGTTCCCTCGCTAATAAGGTTTCTTAAGTATTTCACCTCTTTTTCTGCATATTGGGGCTAAAGGACAAGCCCAGAATACATGTTTTAAATCTATTACACTAAACCAGCGGTGGTTACACGGTATCTTACTAAAAATGGTGTATGGATTGGGCAACACTGGGTGCTGTGTCCGGACCAGTCGGTTCACTGATCTGAGATCTTGTACCAGTCGGTAAGTTCCATCTGGTTTCCGGACGGGTAGTATTGGGGTTTTAAAGGGTGACATACATGGTTCTAATAGCCCTTCTTTTACTAGAGAATCTATTACTGGTTGTAAACCCTTGCGCCCCTCTAATGAAACTGGATATTGTTTAAGTCTTACTGTTTTATTCTCTTGTGACAGTTTAATTACGATGGGATTAACGTTTAAATGACCGATGTTCCCGGTTCTCGCCCACACGTTAAGATTTATCTGTACTT
The DNA here is from genome assembly GCF_004010195.1 of Chiloscyllium plagiosum. NCBI lineage: Eukaryota > Metazoa > Chordata > Chondrichthyes > Orectolobiformes > Hemiscylliidae > Chiloscyllium > Chiloscyllium plagiosum. Next base: position 76,216,964 of record NC_057717.1, on the reverse strand, counting down.
CATCACTAGTCGTTAGTTTATTTATTGTTACAGTTATTGAACGATTTTCAACTCCAATCTTCAAGCTTAACAGAATTATTAAATCCCTGCCCAAGAGATTGCTTCCAATATCAGGAATATATAATCGTTGTCCCATCACTTCTTCGTTTTTGTTTCTCGACTTCTCTTTTCACATACACGTTCTGTGCGTCATGTAACAAATCTTCCACCTGTTTTTCACTCCACCCTTCTAATTTTTGTAACTTCTTTTGTATGTCCGGCCATGATTTAGCCACAAACTGGACCTTTAAGAGTCCCTGTGCTACTGGATCATCGGGATTCATTCCCGAATATTTTCTAGTGGCCTCTTTTACTCTCTACAAAAAGGCTGATGGGGCTTCCTTCTTCTCATCTCTTACTTCAAAGGCTTTAAAAAATTCTGAGATTTAGGTGCTGCTTCTCTAATACCCAAAATAACCATTTCTCAAAAGTCTCTCATTTCTCCTCTATCGTGTTCATCCATGCCCTGCCAACAGGGATTCACATTGGGGAATTTGTTTTCGGCTGGTATTACTCCTTCACCCACCGGGTGTCTCTTTTCCCATTCCTTCAGGGCAGCTCTTCTGATCATACCCCTTTCTTTCCCTGAAAATATCATCCCCAGAATGCTCATTAGTTCATCCCATGTGTACAAATTCGGCCCGAAAAATTGGTCCAAATGTTCCGCCAATCCTACTGGGTCTTCAATCAAACTTTTCATTTCTTTTGTAAAGGATCTAACTTCACTGCTAGTTAGTGGTGCATTGACATATCCGATTTCGCCGTTACCAACGGGTACTTCTCGAACGGGATATATTTGTGCCGCTGCCCCGCCTATGTCAACCTCTTCCATTCTTTTCACTGCTGATCTCGTCTTAATCGGACTCGGGGGGAGGTCTTCCCCTAGACCTTTTTCAAGTTCTTGTACTGGGGAGGGCGCTGCGGGAGAGGGAAAAGACGATAACTGTCGTTGTCCTAAGGGGGGGTGGGGTGGTAAACTTGTCAAAGGATCCCAACGGGAAACCTTCGTTTCCTCATCATCCTCTTCTGACTTTTTCAAAACAAGTGTGTTCGGACTCCCTATCCAACAGGCGGCATAGTCAGATTCTTTACGGGAGTATTTTTGTTTCTTATTTACATATATATTTAAATCTTGACATAGCCAATCTTCGTCTGACCCAAATTTTGTCAAAATATGCTTGGAGTTTTAATGCTTTCCTTCATCTAGACAAAACAAAAGAATTTTATCATTTCTTTTTTATCCTTTACTTGCGTCCGATTGTACTTCCAATTTCTTAAAATTTTTCCTAAAGGACTGTCCGTTGGGATGTGGTCCTCGGACGTCCTTCTAATGTATCCTTCTAAACTTAAATCGCTATTTTTTCCCCATTTTAATATTCAGCCGTTTCTTTATGTAATTTAATTAACCTTACTGAGGTCCGGTGTCACCTTTTTCCACACCCACTTCAGGGTCCGGACCTTCACGTGGGGGATTTCCCCTCTTAACAACCGGTCTAAGGCTGGGTGATCGAATAAGGTAGACACCTTACTCGTCAGATTAATCTAGCCAATTAAATACTTTATTTTATATGTTGCCAATTCCGCATACTTCTCGTACGTCCCCGACCACCAAGGCAATACTTAAAGGTTAATTTTCTTACCTTGGTCTGTGCACATGAGTTACCTGGTCGAATCAACGCGACCCGTCCCGCGGCAATATCTGGCAACCACTACAGTTGTCTATCCCGGTCGCTTACCCGACCAAATCTCCCGCTGCGCGTCAGCACGCCCTATCCTACGGCAATACCTGGCAACCACGACCGTTGCCTATATCCAGTTCTTATGTACAAAAGAGTTACCTGACTGAACTCGCCACGTATCAGCACGCCCTGTCCCACGGCAATTCCCGGATATATCCACCTGGCAGCAACTACCGCTGCTTACCCCGGTCGTCCGGAACCCTGGTTCCCCAGTTTCCCGGATATATGCAACTGGCAGCAAATACTACTGCCAACCCCGGTCGCTCGTATAAACCTTTTAAGACCTTTCTTACCCGGGTCTTGTGCACAAGAGTCACCCAACCGAACCTGCCGCGTCTGCCCATGTTGTTTCCAGAGTCTCTCAGTCCGGGCCTCGTTTCCCCGAGCCGCTGCGGCAATGGGGGTAACTAGAGACCGCCGAAATCGGCGAGGTGCACCTTCTCCGTATTGTTCCCCAAAAATGCCGAGCGACAGAGCTTGGGATCCCAGGACGAGCACCCAAATCTGTTAGAAACAAAATCAATAAAAATTCGAGGAGACCATCAAAACTGGAAACAAGACAATTTATTATGAACTTGCAAGTAAGGGCATCAATTGCAGAAGCAAATGGCCAAAGAGAATTCAAAATACTACACAGTCATACCTTTGAGTTGCGTGAGGTCATCTCTCCCGATTCCTACATTACCCAATCTTTCTTAGTATTCGTATTCTGCCACTGCCCAGCTATGCTCCACCCTTATTGCCCCCTTTTCTCTAAGTTGGCAACCTTTCCCTCTGGAAGTGCTGACACAAGGCTAAACTTGTATCTTGATGTTCCTTCTTCACTTTACGTGTAACATCTTCTATTGTCCATAGGTACATTCCATTCCTGAACATACGTATTAACAAAATATCTTTTAGTGTTTAGTGTTTGCGTTTCAGCTAGCTCAACTATTTTGCTGAGACTATTATTTCAAAGGTTATGAAGAAATTATTTACTTTAATAATTCTGCAGTAAAGTTAGTATTCAATTATCCACAATTATACTTTGAGGATTCCCTAATGCTTGCTTAGCTGATATATTTTTGTACCCCTTTTCTGCACATACACACTCTTGTTTTTCTATATCTGCAAAAACTTCCCCATTTCTTACAGAGGCATCTTTTTCATGCGGGTGGTGCATGTACGGAAAGTGCCGTCAAAGAAAGTGATGGAAACGGGTACAATTACTTGTTTAAATGTATCTGGGGTACATCAATAGGAATAGTTCAGAGCGATATGAGCTAAATGCTGGCAAGTGGGACTAGATCAGAATGTGATATCTGGTCAGCACGGACAAGCTGGAATAAAGGATCTGTTTTCACGCTGTATGACTCACTGATTGAATTAGATGGATGAGGAAAAATTCTAAAAAGGGCCTTTCAAGTGAAAATGCTCTTCCCCAGAAGTGCGAGGTGCCTCTCTGATTACAAGAATTCAAAGCTGAGTTAGTTAAAGATTTGACAGAGAAGAGAGTCACGGATAATGGGATACACACATGAAAGTCGGGCTGACAATACAACTTCATCAGCCACAATCTTAGTGCCTGGTGAAAATAGCTCGAAGTATCCCAGGACCCAGTCCTGCTCCTCAGTCCCATGTTTCTGTGTTCAATTCAGCCCCTAAAACCTGCGAGACAAGAGCAGTGGTGACCACTTGCTGCTATAAACTGATGCCAGAAACAGAGGCTACCATTCAGTCCCTTAATGCTGTCACATACAGTTTGGAGTGATTTGGAAAATGTAATTGGAAATGCCAGGATGATTATGAAAGAGAACCCCCATCTCTCCTTACAGAGCTCATGCTGCAGACCCAGATTCATTGTGAATACAGTTCCAATACCTCACCCAGAGATGGTTCACAAAATCCTCTGGTCTCCCAGGCCTCAACATTGAAACAGACCTTACAGGAAAATAACACCCACGAACTTTTCAATAACATAATGTGATAACATCCGAAACAAGAGCATGTTGTTCACCCACCAAGCATGCCTTGCCTTTCACTAAGATCGTGGCTGATCTGCTCTTAGTCTCAAATCTTCTTTAAAGTCCAAATCTTCATAACTCTCAACTCTCTGACAGGTCAAAATCCATCTCCAGCTTCTACAAACACTTTCATCGAACACAGAACATTTAACAGTACAGCACAGTAGAGGCCGTCAATCCTTGATGTTGTGACATCCGTTTATCCTACTCTAAGATCAGACTCACCTAATTCTTTCGTGCACTTTCTTCCATGTGCCTATCCAAGAGTCTCCCAAGTTACCCTCACGTATTTGACTCTACACCCACCACTCTCTGTGTGAAAACACCTACCGCTGATATCTCCACTAAACCTTCCTTTAATTACATTAAAATTATGTCACGTGGTGATAGACATTTCTGCCCTGGTGAAAGGTCTCAGGCTAATCACTCTCTCGTTGCCTCTCATCGCCTTTTACAACTCTATCAAGTCACCTCTCATTCTTCTAAACGCAAATGAGAAAAGCCCTAGCTCCCTCAACCTTTCTTCATAAGACCTGCCCTCCAGTCCAGGCAGCATTCTGGTAAATTTACTCTGTACCCTTTCTAAAGCTTCCTCATCCTTCCCATAATGGGGTGACTAGAAGTGAACAAAATACTCCAGGTGCGGTCTAATCAGGGCTCTACAGAGCTGCAGCATAACCACAGGGCTCTTAAACTCAATCTCCTTTCCAATGAAAGCTAACACACCACTCGCCTCCTTTACAACCCTATCAATTTAGGTAGCATCTTTGAGGTATCTATGGACATGGACGCCAAAATCCCTCTGTTCTTCCACACTGCCAAGAACCCTGCCTATAACCCTATATTCAGCAAATTTGAGCTTTCAAATGGAATTACTTCACGCTTTTCCAGACTTGAATTCCATCTGCCACTTTTTAGCAGGGCTCTGCATTATCTCAATGTCCTGTTGCAACCTACAAAAGCCCTGCAAACACCCATGTACCACTTTACAAACCTTTGTGTCATCGGCAAACTTACTAACCCACCCTTCCACTTCCTCATCCAAGTCAGTTGTAAAAATCACAAAGAGGAGAGGTTCCAGAACTGATTCCTGCGGGAAGCCACTGGTCGCTTACAGTGTTCTAGCTCCCCTAACTCTCTGTGTAAGGGAATTCCTGACATTCACTATCCTCTGTTTGAAGAAAACTTTCTCTGCTTCTACACCATGACCTATTGATATGAACAAAAGGGGAAACACGAGGGATTAGACAGAGAGACTGGCCCTGAACTCAAGGCAGTATTAAACTGAGGTTGACATCAAGGAGTCTGAGGAACAAAACACTTAATGCGAATTGATTACGGCCTCTATACTTCTTGAAATCATTCACAGCACAAGTGAAGTTGTTTATCATCTGTGGACACCAAACATCTCAGCCGTGGTGCATCACTGCAAGAGATTCTCAGGGTAGCTCCCTCGGCCCAGGCATCCCCATCATCATAGAATCCTTACAGTGTGGAAGGAGACCATTCAGCCCATTGAGTCCAAACTGAGCAGGATTGGGGATATTCACTGACGTGTACATAGTTTTCTGAATAAGGCGACCCTCCTCAGCTCTTGAAGCAGTCTGTGTCCATGTGCAGCAAGAACTGGACACCATTCAAGGGCGTGCTGTTAAAGTCTGGGTAACATTCATGTCACCACATTGATAGACGCGGTACATTTCCACAGTAAAAGGTGCAGCTCATTCGGCACCTCAATCTGTGTTCACAGGAATATGTGGAAGCCATTCAACCCATCAAACTATTGGACAAGATGTGTGATAGCTCATTTAGTCCCTCCTGCCAAATACACAGTAAGAGAAGGAATCAGCTCACTGCCTCACTTACACGGGATCAGAAAGAGAGTGTAATGTATCTGGAGTTAATAACTGAGGGACAAAAAGCGATCATTCAGCTTCTCAATCACTAACCCAGGAACAGAAAGTGACAGAGATGCACCAACTTCACAAACAAATGGCGCAGGGACTAAACTGATATACTGCACCATCTTGTTCCTCGTGGCTTAATTACTCATAGTACATATGTGTAAACTTAACATGGTTTTCAAGCAATCGGAATGAAGAAAACTTTTTTTTAACCATTCACCAAGGTGTCTTGCATCTCCAAGATAGTAGACCCATGGTCTCCATGGAGGTGAGAAGGTAGTGCGGAATTGTTAACTCTTTCAGATTGATGACTGCTGACAGGATTGTGTCCAAAGTGACATTCAATTCAGTGTCACACAGTAACTGTGCATTAAAATGTCAGAGTTCATTCAGAGCCCGTATCTCTCTCTCAATGGACATGAGGGTTCTGCACAAGCATATAAATTATCGGGAATCAATCATCCAGTTAAAAATACGGAATTTTCACCCTATTCAGCTGTTTGGGATGTAATGAGTATTCGTATGTAGCCATCAAATTTCGACTCCTCATTCTCTCACAGTGATACAAATTAAAAACAGAGTAATGCCCTCTCTCCTCATGGTGCCATCATGTCAGAGTTTAGTCCGTTGAAACTGCTTTGCATTGCGTTGGCGACAAAGAGATCATTATTGATAAAGCTGACCAAATCTGCACGCAATGCAATAAAATACTCTCTCAACAAAACACGCCATTAGGGAAAGATATACGAACTCTGGTACTTCAATCATTTTTGTCCGAAGAGCCACATATCATTTACTTCCTGCCCCGTATGAATTCTTTACTGATTTATAACCAAGGACGTTCAGGTCCCTTTCAACAACAGAACTTCCCAACCTCTCACCATTTAATAAATATCAATGAGAATCATAATATTTGTTGTACCCATCGGAATCATTTTATACGAAGCGAACAGCTATTTCCCAAGTACTGATCCTTCTGATACCCCACAAGTCTTCCACCCAGAGAGACACACTACTCTCTTCATTTTGCCCATTATTCAATTTTTGATCCATTTGGTGTATTCCATTCCCCACTCACCAGTATTCAACCGTGCCAAACCTTTTGTGAAAATTCAAAAACTCTACTCCATTGATTCTCAGTTCTCGATGGGGGACTTTAACTTTCCTGATATTGATTGGGAAAGCTATAGCTCGAGTTCGTTAGATGGGTCAGTGTTTGTCCAATGTGTGCAGGAGGGTTTCCTGACACAATATGTAGATAGGCCAACAAGAGGTGAGGCCATACTGGATTTGGTTCTGGGTAATGAAACAGG
>NC_057717.1:76184743-76207525 GCF_004010195.1 Chiloscyllium plagiosum | reverse complement strand
AAGATCGTATGAGGAAAGGTTGAGGCACTTGGGGTTGTTTTCATTGGAGAAAGGAAGGTTTAGGGGTGACTTGATAGAGGTGTATAAGATGATTAGGGGTTTAGATAGGGTCGACAGTGAGAATCTTTTTCCACGTATGGAGTCAGCTATTATGAGGGGGCATAGCTTTAAATTAAGGGGTGGTAGGTATAGGACAGATGTTAGGGGTAGGTTCTTTACTCAGCGAGTCGTGAGTTCATGGAATGCCCTGCCAGTAGCAGTGGTGGACTCTCCTTCATTATGGGCATTTAAACGTGCATTGGATAGGCATATAGAGGATAGTGGGCAAGTGTAGGTTAGGTGGGCTTGGATCGGCGCAACATCGAGGGCCAAAGGGCCTGTACTGCGCTGTATTCTTCTATGTTCTATGTCACAACGGACAATCTCCACCAACTCCAGCAGGTTTATCAAAGATAATTTCCCTTTTCTGGAATGTAGTCTGACTACCAAGTCATATCATTATTCTCGAAACGTCTAGTTGTCACGTTCCTTATAAAATGTTACAATGTGTTTCTTACAGCTGATGTTGAGCTATTTAGTTTCCTGTTTGCCCTTGCCATCCTGTTTTAAATATTTAGTTAAAAACCACACAACACCAGGTTATAGTCCAATAGGTTTAATTGGAAGAACACTAGCTTTCGGAGCGGCGCTCCTTCATCAGGTAGTCGTGGAGGGCTCATTCCTAACACTCAGACTTTTTAGCAAAAACGTACAGTCTGATGGAACTGAAATTATACATTGAAAAATTGATTGTCTGTTAAGCCTTTCATCTGTTAGAATACCGTGATAGTTTCACTTCTTTCATGCGAAAATCACAAAACATTTTTTTAAAAAACTGCATTCTCGGGTTAGCTGTTAACAACGGTGATAGCGAGACAATATGTTGAAGGTTTTGGGCCCCTGTGTTCTCTCTCTATGCCATGATGTTTCGGGGATCACCATACGTTTGGGTCTCTCTGAATGGACGCAGCAGCTGAAAACACAAACCCAACAAAAGCGTCAATATAACCTGTCTTTTCTCTGTAATGACAGGAGCAAGTCAAATCTCCACACACGCGGTGCACGCATTAAGTGTTGAAAATGTTTCTCTTCTTAGCGGAAAAAAAAGCCGTTATATCTCTGCACAGTCCCACACTTACAGTTCCTCTCTCCAAAGAAGCAGTTGACTATGTAACATTACCTTTCTCTGTATCTCAGCGACTATAATGGCAGCACTTGTATTGCAGATGGAGTAGATCACCACACAGAAGGACAGAGGGAATATAACTCATTTTAAACAGGGACACATCAAAATTAACATGATATTCAGGAGTATGGGAAACGGGGAAATTTTAGAATAAGCTCTCATTTTCTTTTCCTTCTGGTTCAACATCAGCAGTCCCTTTGTTCGCTTTTCATTTTCCTTCTGGTTCAACATCAGCAGTCCCTTTGTTCTCTCTCTCTCTCTCTCTCTCTCTCTCTCTCTCTCTGGACATTTCTGCATCCATTCAACTAACCTCACCATCACACATCCGGCCATCCCTGATAGAAATAATATTATTTCCCAGTTGTTTTCAGTTTTGATGTAGGGTCACTAGATTCGATACTTTATCTGTTTTCCTTCTGACTGATGCTGCCATACTTGCTGAGATTCTCCAACATTTTCAGACACTGGATAATTTTATTTCAGATGTCCATCATTTACAGTTCCTTGGTTTATTTCACCTTTAATGCTGTTGTTTCACAGAATGTCTGCATCACTGGCAAGGGCAGCATTTGTCATCCATCACTAATTGTCGTTGACTGCGAGACCATTTGTCAAGACAATATGGAGCTGATCCTTTTGTCACACTTAGTTTATTTACCAAAGGCTGTCAGTGAAAGAATAAAAGAAATGCTGATTTTTTATGGTTTCCATTTGTAAAATGAGGGTTCATTCCAATTGTTGCCATTCAAATTTAAGTTCTAACATCGGCTGTGGTAGGATTTGAAACAATGTTTTTAAAGTCATAACTTGTGCCTGTGAGTCGCATCTGAATTACACGGCCAGTCACATTATTACTCTGATATGAGGTCCCTATTATGAAATAACTGGAGAGACAAGAAAAAGTCTGTGGTCAAAATATTTATAACTGGAATAGTGGTCAGAAAAGAACTGGAGCCGTAAAATATGAAGTTCTGAAGGAGGCAGATGATGGCTAATTTAGCAACAGCACTCAGGCAGCGTTGGAGACTGCGGATTTTATAAAAGTAGGTGCAGGCAGGTGTGATGACAGAGAGAATACAGAGACATAAAACAGTTCAGGGCAAAAGGGAGACTGAAGATAAAAGTTTATGCATTTTTAAAATATAAATAAACGAAATAGCAATAACTTTCACCATCGTTTATAGAATGGGCAGAGATTGGCTTACGAGGAACACCAATAATAGCGAGGATGGGATAGTACCCAGATTGAATAATTCTCAGTACGGCTTCTATCCACAAGTCTAACCATGCCCAATCCTGAGAAAGCCAGTAAAGACTCGCAATAAACTCCTGTCCCTAGTTGGAATATTCCAGTCTAAAACATACAGATTATGATCCATTGTTGGAACATTCCAGTTGAATACTCTCAGATTCGGATCCATTGTTGTAACATTTTAGTGTAATGTTCTCAGATTCTGATCCATTGTTGAAACATTCCAGTGTAATGTTCTTAGATTCTGATCCATTGTTGGAACATTCCATTCTCTCGTTCTAAGATTGTCTTCCTCTCCCTTTCTCTGTAGCCGCTGATCCCAATCATTTCGAGGATGACACTGCCGCTAATAATATGAGATAACAGGTTGAAGAAAGCCCCTTTTTAATAGAAGAGGAAAACCTCCAGGGATACCGTTAGGATCCATGGTGACTGATATCAATCACAGTCACCGAACAAACAGCTCAACTTACCCTTTCACAACAACCCTGACAAATAACAATAATGCTTGGTCTTCCTGAGATGTTGACATCGCTGACTATCGGGCTAATGGCACGTCACGAATTGTAAAGTTAGAGGTGAGGCAGCGAGATGATGCTTTCTTTTCACCAGCTCAGTGATTTTCCTCTCTGTTGGCAGGGTCAGAATTGCTGGGCTCCTGAGGTTGTGTCTGATTACCAGGCCTTCTGCATCCTTTGGCTTTATTTATTTCTATTTAACTTTGACATTTATTTTACCAACATTGCATGGCTTAGGTGGGGTTAGGCATTTCTGAGAGACCTACTACATTTGTATAGATGGTGTAGATACAGTCCACTCCTTGTTGTCCTTGCAACCGCGGTCTCGTCCTGTAGAGTGATGGTCAAACTCTCACTGAACCAGGATTCTTAGTTTTACCTTTCACCAGTTATTTCTGGGGTCTCAGCAGGGGTGGAAGGCGGTAAATCTCTCCCGGCTGCTACACACTCTGAGATTTCTCTCAGAATTGGCTTTTGATGTTCATTCCTCCTGGATTGGAGAACTGCATGTCAGACAATATGTTTCCTGAATTAGTTTTTGGACAAGTGTGAGTTTCTACGATGTTACCATATTGGAGCAGTTATTATTTAGTAATTAAATAACCTATTAATCTGTTAAGTTTTCCAATAAATTAAGTTATTCCAAGTTCTTTTTTTTTGTTTCTTTGTCTACAGTGTTTGAATAAATTGCGTTTGGCTTAATGTCAAATATTTTGACCAAACGAATTGCACCTGAAACACAGCACCTCACAATTACTTTTGAAATAAGAAAACGTTCGGGTCGAGACGACCTTCTTCATATATTATGAGATGCGTCTGTTCGGGTCCATAACAAGAAGGACGTATATTCATGTTTTAATTGGATAATTATTTAATGGACAATAAGTTTCAGGAACACGGCGTTTGACAGAAGAATACGCGGAGCTGGATGAGTGATAACTCTATCAGGAATTATATTAGATACACAATCCACAACACAGTTCCAGCCCAGATACGTATAAGACCAGATGAGATATCCGCTCAGCACGGAGTACTGTGCAGACCAGGCTCAGTACAACTCAGCAATCTGTCCAGGATGGAATACTGTGCAGCTCTCAGTAATCCACTCTCTATCTGTCCAACATGGGGAGCAGTACAGACCACACTGGTGCATTGATTAAGAAGCCTGGACAAAACGGTCTGTCCAGCATGGGTGATAGGTAGCCCACACCAGACTCTTGCTCGATAAACGCAGACAAGATATCATGTGCTGTGTGGGGAGCTGTATTGCGAACATCACTGAATTCATCTGCTACCCTCCTACCATGCAGAGCAGTGTGCACCGCCCCAGTGCATTGTTCAGTGCTGTGTTAGATCATTGCCCAGCGTGGAGAAACTAGCAGCCCATGCTGTAAGTGACAGGATATGCAGCTCTCATCCATTTGCACCTCCATATCTCCGTTGTGCAATGACAACGGGTGCTGTGGGTGTGTAAATCACTGCCAGAGAATGACGACAGGGTAATCAGATAAAATACCTACAAACAAAAGCATTCTGTCAAAAATAGAAAGGGATATTGAGAGACAACTTCATGGAGGATCACAGGTTTCAGAATGCTGAAATGGAGATATTTCGAGAGCATCCTACAACATGAGCCAGTAATCTCAGGAATATTGGGTGAATGGAACATTGGTGTCAGTTCAGATGATGGAGAATTTTGGATGAGCATTTGTTCTGCAGCTTTTTAACTGGGAGTGAGGTGCAGAGTGTATGTCTCATTGGGCTGAATCTAACAATAGTTTGTCTCAGTGCCATTTTCATTGAATGTAACAGAGGGATTGACTGTACGAGGCTGAGCTAGTTTCCTGGTCTATCTTATCGAACTCACCTCATTACCTACCCGCCCCACCTCATGGTGTCCCTCTCATTCAATACCCGCCCTATTCTCCCACGCATCATGACTGGAAGTAATCACCATCGCCCGGATGACCCTGGATATTCCATGATCCCTGGCACTGCTGCCATCTTTAAAAGGCCAACGAGCACACGGTTGAGCATGCTCAATTTGGAGTTTCCCTGCACAGTGTACCCCGAGCATGGGATAAGGGACAATTCCACTACAGTTTGTCGAAGGGGCAAGTAGGTTCTGGTGGATGGGCTAGTACAGAGAGAGGCCATTATCTTCCCAAAGGAGGACAAAGCACCAGACCCACCGAGAATGATCTGAGCTCATCACCCAGCTCAGTGCAATATCTGCGATCCAGAAATACATGAAAAAAACATCAATAACCTACCCTACTCTGTCAGGATAAGGGTCACCGTATTCTCTCTGCTCCCTCATACTCAATGCATATCTCTTATAGGACCCCGAACAAGGCTCATGCTGCACCACTCCCTCTACTGCATGCAGCACCTTCTCTCCCTGTGTCTCTGTGACTCTGTCTCTCTCTCTCTCTCTCTCCCCCTCACCTTTGCAATAACCCCACACGGCTATAGAATGTTCTGGAGAATGCCAATTATGGAAAGTTCCATACAACGTTCGAAGTAATTCCAATTTTCAGAAAAATGTCAGTGCCCCAGTATGTAATACGTAAGGGGAAGGAGTAGAGATGTATATTTTTAAAATCACATGATATTCAAATCCGTCATTAGACCATTTAAACGTGCTCTCGTATTAATAAGATCGGGGGTGATCTGATTGTGCCCTGAGCTCAATGTTAGAGGAGCTTCAGACATCCAAAACCCTGGGTTTATGTCACTGACAAGACGACACTCAAGAACTTTTACACCGGTTTTCTTCAAGCACCTATTCGCGGCCATTTCAAATGGGGAACGGACTCTCCTAACAATATATTCCACCAGCTTTATACGTCTATGTAATGGTAAGCCTATTTTACACAGACCAATCAAAAATATACTCTTATTTTATGGTTATCAATATCAAATTACAATTAATAATTCTGGTTATTTCACTTGTCTCACCTTATTGTATTCAGCTAAAGACAGCTTCTAAACACTTTTCTCATTATAACATACAAATCATAGCAAAGAACATTTTTATCCTCAGCCATTATCTTGACCGCTCTTTGAATTGTACCGTTTTCCTTATTATGAACATTTCAATTGCCCTTTGTCTGTGACTTTTTCTGTATGTAGCAGTTACACGGTCTCCCACGCAGTTGGCTGGACGGTTGGTTTGTGATGCACAGGGAAACCAACAGCCCAAGTACAATTCCCCACACTGACAGAGGTTACCATGAAGGGGATGCTTTTTCATCCTCACCCCATCACCCGAGGTGTGGTAACACTCAGCGTAAACTACCACGAATGGTCTCTCTGTCTCTATTGTCAGAGCAGCCCTGTGGTCATTTGGAACTGCATTCTATCACTGTTAACATTTTGAAATGTTATCTATGTCATCATTTCGTTTTGCCTTATATTCCTGGATGTTCTGGAGCAGTCATTTTGTACCACTGTCAGCATTACCCCCACACTGTACATTCCTGCCCATTCCTCAAAAATCCATGACTCCGTCGTTATTTATGAACCTTGACGTCTATGTCTCAAAAAATATTCAACATCTCTGCCTCCAATGATCTGCAAAAAAATCGCAAATTAACAAAAACAAAATTAACCTCAGGTCTGTGTGTCAGATTTTTTTCTCTCCTTACCTGAGAAAGGATATAATTGCATTGGAATCAGTTCAGAGATGTTTCACTTCACTGCACTGAAGAGCTTATATTATAAAGGCTTTAACATGGCACACGTTTCCGCTGGCTACATCTGCGGGAAGTGCACCCACCTCCAGCTCCTTGAAAACCGTGTTTGGGAATTGGAGCTGGAGCTGGATGAACTACGGATCATTCGGGAGGCAGATGGGGTCATTGAGAGGAGTTACGGGAGGTTGGTCACTCCTAAGGCTCAGGACAAGGATAGATGGGTTACAGCTTGGGGGAGGAAAGGGAACAGACAGACAGTGCAGAGATCCCCTATGGAAATTCCCCTCAGCAATAAGTATACCGTTTTGGATACTGCTGGGGGGGGGGGGGGTGACCTAGCAGTGGAAAGCTATAGTAGTCAGTTCTCTGGCACTGAGCCTCACACTGTGGCAAAGAAGGGAAGGGAGTAGAATAAATAAAGATCTCGTTGTAGGGGACTCGATAGTTAGGGGAATCGACAGAGATTTTGTGGTCAGGATCGGGATTCCCGGAAGGTATGTTGCCTCCCTGGTGCCAGGGTCCGGGACGTCTCCGATCGGGTGTATAAGGTTCTAAAAGGGAAGGGCGAACAGCCAGAAATCGTGTTACATATTGGGACTAATGATATATCCAGAACAAGGGTTGAGGATATAAAAAGTGATTTCAGGAAGTTAGGATGAAAGCTGCAAAGCAGGACGAACAGAGTAGTGTTCTCTAGTTTACTACCGGTGCCACGAGATAGCGAGGCGAGGAACAGGGAGCGGACGCAGCTTAACATGTGGCTGCGCAGCTGGTGTAGGAGGGAGGGCTTCAGATATGTAGATAATTAGGATATCTTCTGGGGAAGGTGGGACCTGTACAAGAAGGACGGGCTGCATCAGAACTGGAAGGAGACCAATGTCCTGGGTGAAAGGTTTGCTCGATTAGTTTGAGAGGGTTTAAACTAGTATGGCAGGGGCCCGGGAACCTGAGCTGTATACGGGAAGTGACAGTTGAGGCAGGGGAGGCAATAGCAAGACATAGACCAGCTAGTGGGAAGGATTTTCCTGGTAAGGAACCAAAGGATCAGTTAAAGTGTGTTTGCTTTAACGCAAGGAGTGTCAGGAACAAAAGTGATGAACTTAGAGCATGGGTCAATATCTGGTGCTATGATGTTGTGGCCATAACAGAGACATGGGTTTGTCAGGGGCAGGAATGGTTGCTGGATGTTCCAGGGTTTAGAGCATTTAAAAAGAATAGGGAGGGGGGAAAGGAGGGGGTGTAGCACGACTAATCAGAGAGGGTATCACAGCTACAGAAGCTTCCATTGTCGAGGAAAATCTGCCTACCGAGTCAGTATGGGTGGAAATTAGGAACAGCAAGGGAGTAGTCACCTCGTTAGGGGTTTACTTCAAGCCCCCGAATAGCAGCAGGGAGATGGAAGAAAGCATAGGTCGGCAGATTTAGGAAAAGTGTGGACGTAGCAGGGTTGTTGCAATGGGTGACTTTAACTTTCCCAATATTGATTGGAACCTCCTTCGAGCAGATGGTTTGGAAGGAGATGTTTTTGTAAGGTGTTTTGAGGAGTACGTTGACAGGCCGACGAGGGGAGAGACGATTCTAGATTTGGTGCTTGGAAACGAGCCGGGGCAGGTATCAGATCTTCTGGTGGGAGAGCATTTTGATGACGGTGACCATAACTACCTCACATTCTGCATAGCTATGGAGAAGGAGAGGATTAGGCAAAATGGGAGGATATTTAATTGGGGAAGAGGAAACTATGATGCGATTAGACATGAGTTAGGAAGCAATTGTTCCGTGGAAAGGGCACAATAGACATGTGGAGACTGTTTAAGGAACAGTTGTTGCGAGTGATGAAAAAATATGTCCCTCTGAGACAGGCAAGATGGGGTAAGATAAAGGAACCTTGGATGACGAGAGCGGTGGAGCTTCTCGTCAAAAGGAAGAAGGCAGCTTACATAAGGTGGAGGAAGCTAGGGTCAAGCTCTTCTCGAGAGGTTTACAGGCAGGCGAGGAAGGAGCTCAAAAATGGTCTGAGGAGAGCCAGGAGGGGGCACGAGAAAGGCTTGGCAGAACGGATTAGGGAGAACACAAAGGCATTTTACACTTACGTGAGGAATAAAAGAATGGTCAAACAAAGAGTAGGGCCGAGTAGGAAACTTGTGTATAGAGTCTGAGGAGGTAGGGGAAGCCCTAAATGAGTTTTTTTTTTTTGCTTCTGTCTTTACGAAGGAAACGAACTTTGTAGTGAATGGAACCTTTGAAGAGCAGGTGTGCATGCTGGAATGGATAGAGATAGAGGAAGCCGATGTGCTGCAAATTTTGTCAAACATTAAGATTAACAAGTCGCCAGGCCCGGACCAGATTTGTCCTCGGCTTCTTTGGGTTACGAGAAATGCAATTGAATCGCCACTTGCGAAGATCTTTGCATCCTTGCTCTCCACTGGAATCGTGCCTGAGGACTGGAGAGAGGCAAATGTAATTCCTCTCTTTAAGAAAGGGAATAGGGAAATCCCCGGCAATTACAGACCAATAAGTCTCACGTCTGTCGTCTGCAAGGTGTGAGAAAGGATTCTGAGGGATAGGATTTATGACCATCTGGAAGAGCATGGCTTGATTAAATGCAGTCAACACTGAGGGGCAGGTCATGCCTCACAAACCTTATCGAGTTCTTTGAGGATGTGACTAGAAAAGTTGATGAGGGTCGAGCTGTGGATGTGGTGTATATAGACTTCAGCAAGGCATTTGATAAGTTTCTCCATCGTAGGCTTATTCAGAAGGTCAGGAGGAATGGGATACAGGGGGACTTAGTTGTCTGGATACAGAATTGGCTGACCAGCAGAAGACAGCGAGTGGTAGTAGAAGGAAAATATTCTGCCTGGAAGTATGTGGTGAGTGGTGTTCCACAGGGCTCTGTCCTTGGGCCTCTATTGTTTGTATTATTTATTAATGACTTGGATGAGGGGATTGAAGGATGGGTCAGCAAGTTTGCAGACGACACAAAGGTTGGAGGTGTCGTTGACAGTATAAAGGACTGTTGTAGGCTGCAGCTGGACATTGAAAGGATGCAGAGATGGGCTGAGAGGTGGCAGATGGAGTTCAACCTGGATAAATGCGAGGTGATGCATTTTGGAAGGTCGAATTTGAAAACTGAGTACAGGATTAAGGATAGGATTCTTGGCAGTGTGGAGGAACAGAGGGACCTTGGTGTGCAGGTACATAGATCCCTTAAAATGGCCCCACAAGGGGACAGGGTTGTTAAGAAAGCATATGGTGTTTTGACCTTCATTAAGAGGGGCATTGCGTTTAAAAGTCGTGAGATCTTGTTGCAGCTCTATCAAATTTTGGTTCGACCGCACTTGGAATACTGCGTCCAGTTCTGGTCGCCTTATTATAGGAAAGATATAGATGCTTTCGAGAGGGTTCAGAGGAGGTTTACCAGGATGCTGCCTGGACTGGAGGGCTTATCTTATGAAGAGAGGTTGACTGAGCTCGGAACGTTTTAATTGGAGGGCACCTAATTGAGGTAAGCAAGATAATGAGAGGCATAGATAGAGGTCATAGCCTGAGACTATTTCCCAGGGCAGAAATGGCTCTGTACTGTTCTATGTTATATGTTCTATGTTAACAGGTTACTCTTGGAATGAGACATGATTTTATTTAAACATACAAAACCTTGAGAACAGTGGATCAGGTAAATACACACTGGGAGTTTTTATAGTCCAAACTTGTGTCATTTTGATAGAAATTCGACAATGTTGAAGCACGACATTCTGCCCATCGAGTCCAAACTGACCTACTTAAAAGCATCCCAGACAGCCCTGTCCCCTCTGCGTAACCCAGCTTTTCCCATGACTAACCTACCTAACCTACACATCCCTGGGCACTATGGGCAATCTGGCCTGGCCGATCCACTTAAATTTGCACATCTTTATATTGTTGGGGGAAACTGGAGCACTGGTAGAAAACCCACACAGACACGGGGTGAATGTTTACACTCCACATAGAGGGTCGCCCGAGGTTGGAATTAAGGTCAGCTGCTTGGTGATGTGAGGCATCAGTGCTGAACACAGATCCACCATGCTCCTTGTGGATTAAGAAAAAAAAACTGTCTGACTTGTTCCTGTCACTGAACCTGACCCAATCTGAGACCTTTATCATCGGCCAAATCACCAACCTGGTTACATTTAAAGTTTGTTATGAGTAATGGAGGAGTGGGACTAGAAAGGGAAACTGTTGACACTCTCCCAACCTCTGTCAGAACAAGAGTGAGGAGAAAATCACAAAGTGGGATTTCATTTAAGTGGGAATTCTCTTTCCCAGAAGTTTGGTAGCTGAATCTTTATATTATATCGATGCTGGATTCGTCTGCTTTTCCATAGACAAGTGAATCAGGAATAATGGTGCATGGAGAGAAAAGAGCAGCTGGGAACACAATGAGATGATCCATGTTCTTATTTACTGGTGGAGTAGTGTCAAAGGGCCGAAAAACCCAATCATGTTTGTCAGCCTTTTGTTCTGATGTTCCATTCAGTCCTTTGGATCTGCTATACAGGGGCAGATCGAGGCCACTCCGATAGTTAGGTGTAGAGTCAGAAATGTACTTGGAAAGTCCAGGCTGAGTCAGGAAGTGACCCCCCACCCCAAATCCCTCTTTCCAGGCCTCTCCTCTCTGTAACGTCTGATCCCCACTTGGGTTATGTTACAGACCTAGATTCGTTATGGATACAGCCCCCATACCCCACACAGAGTTTACTCAAACAAATCCTCTACTCTCCCGGAATGCAACATCGTACAACATGACTTCCAGGAAAATTACCAGTTACTTTCCAAGAGCATGACCTAAGAACGAAAGAAATAGGAACAGGAGCGGTCTATTCGGCTCCTCAAGCCTGCACTGTCATTTAATAAGTACATGGTTTATCTACTCCAGGGCTCAATTCCACTTTCCTGCTAACCCCTTGTGTCCTTCAATTCGCTGATATGTCAAAAACCATTCCACTCCGTCTGTAAATACATTCAGTGTCCCAGCCCCCACAACTCTCTGCGTTAGGGTATTCTAGATTTTCACTACCTTCAGAAAGAAGACTTTTTTGCATCTCAGTTTGAATTCGGTATCCCTTATTCTGTACCTATAATCCGCGAATTCAAGACTCTGGCCAAGAGTGGACCCATATTCTCTACATTTACATTGTATTTTGTAAGTTTCATTGATATCGCCCTCATTCATTTCAGCCACAATGAATAATCGCCTCACCAAATTAGATGTACTCAATAATTCATCCTTTTCATCCCAGGAACCCGCCTAATGAACCAACCTAGTTACTTGCTTTATCAGCATGCTGACTTTATGTTTCATACACAGGAACACTCCAATCCCTTTGAGCTGCTCCTTTTTTGGAAGTCATTTACATTAAATAACAGACTGTCTTTTGGTTCTCAGCGTCATCCACAAACTCGGATGTATACTGCACTCAGCTTCCAACATCAGGCTATCAGTATAGATGGTCAATAACTGATGCAATCGGACTGATATTTGTGGTACTCCAGTTGATACATTTTATCAAAAAGATCTATTAATCCTTACTCTCCAATTTCTATGTGTAAACCAATCGCCATTTCATGCAAATATATTATCCGTCATATTATGAGCTCCTGTATTGTGTAAGAACCTTTATTTTGTGATACCTTATGGAAAATCTCTGGAATGCCTCATGTCTACCAGTTTCCTTTCATCAAGTCCGCTTGTTACATTGTCAGGGCTATCCGGGTACACTTTGCATGGTTTTTTATAGGTCCCCTTTCATAAAACCATACTGACTCTGCGTGAAGCATTTCTAAATGCCCTGCAATTTCCTCCTTAATTACAAACTCTTGCAGATTCCCAGCATTAATGGTGAAGCTAAATGGTTCCTGTTTTCAGTCTCGCTCCTTTCTTGAAGACAGGCGCCACATTGGAGGTACTCCAGTTTCGCTGGAACACGCCTGTAATCCAGAGAGTTATGGAATATTTTACACAGTGCCACCAGTCACTCTGTAACAACTTCCTTTAAAACCAGCGATGAATTGCTGCTGACTTGTCCCCCCCTTACACTTCGCTATTTGTTTAAAAAAACCTTGTTCCCTTTGTTAGGACTTCCCTACTAATACAATTTTGTTTATAGCATTGAAATATTTACAGTGCCTCACCTTGTGAGAACCAATGTAAAATATTGGTGTAAATTACCTGCAAATTCCCTCTGGGCAATTCTCCCGTCACACCCTCCAAATATCCTCAATATACTTTCCTGACTTCATTTCCACAAAACGTCACGCACTCATCCTGAACATTTTTTTGTTATAAGCACAGAAAAGCTCATGCTGCTTGTTATTTTTATATTTATTGCCAATTTACATACTTCATATCTTATATTTCATCCTCTCACTTTCTAGATTCATACAGCCATATCACCCACAAACAACCCCTTTGGTCCAACTTGTCCATTCTGACCAGGTTTTCCAAACTAAACTAGTTCACCTGCTTGCACTTGGCCCAAATGCCTCTGTACGTTTCCCATTAATATGTCCAACTGTCTTTTCAATATTGTAGCTGTATCTACCACTTTTCCTCTGGCAGTTCATTCCATGCACACGTCACCCTCTGCATGAAAAAGTTGCTTCTTCGTCCCTTTTAAATCTTCCCCTTTCACCTTAAAGCTATGTACTCCATGTTTTAAATTCAGTAAACTGACGAGAAGACGTTGGCTATGTAACCTATCCATGTCTCTCATGATTTTATACACTTCTATAATTTCACCCCTCAACCTCCTACACTCCATCTGATATTAAATTCAAGACCAAGCATTTAAAAATAATCACTGCAAATTTGAAACAATATTAAAAGCGAATGGTAAACAACATACTGTGATTTGTTTTTCTCCATATTACATTATTAAGTCAGCATGAAACTCTTACTTAGTGCCAATAAGAAGTCACACACCTGAATTTCTTTGTCTGAAGGGGGCGAAGAGCTCGACAGTGAAAACGTATCTCTGCCCAAATCCATGTAATACCACACAGTCAACATATTTCCTCCTGGTCTCCCTATGTCGTTGTGCCTTCTTTAGCTTGCAATCAGTATAGAGAACCCCTTTCCCCAACTCACATCTTAATTTAAACCCATATTACATCATCTTCCCGTTCACCACTGATCGAAGTTTGATTTATCTTTTGCCACACCCTCTTTCCACTGTCATCCACCCCCCACCTTTGACAAGGGAATAAAAAGCCCATTTTCCAATCATTTGCAATTCTGAACAAGTGTAACACTAGACTTGAAACGCTAGCTCTGTTTCCGTATCTCTGTAAATGCTGCCAGACCTGCTGAGTTTCTCCAGAATAGGCACAGCACAAATTTTCAATTAAATAAACAACTATGGATACTCGAAATAAAAGTATAAAAAATGCTGGAGGATCTGGGAGCCTTGTAGAAGGGACACTTAGCAGAATGATTATCTCTGTAATCACTCCAGAATATGCTGCCAGACCTGCATAGTTTGTTCAGCAATTTCTGTTTTTGAACAAGTTCCAAAATTGTGTGTCAAAGCTGTTCATACGCCCTGTTCATCATGGACTTCCATACACCAGGAGGTGAACGACAACACAAGGTGCACACATTCCTTGGTTCCATAAGTTTGGCATCACTGATACTTTAGAGCTCTTAATAATGGTCAGGGAGGGAAACAGAGGGAAACACATTCACTTCAAACACAGAAGATGGCATTGCGGGAAAGGAAAAGATTCAGATGAATATGTTAAAGTGTTTCAGTAATATAACAAATTGGAGACGTGACACGCGGGAGAAACCCTCAACAGAATGAGGATATGAAAATGGAAGTGTTACCACATCAGAAACCAGGTTAGGTCACTGAGTACAGGGCTGATGGGTGAATGGGTCTCGATGTGAACTGCGGGACGGTCAGGAGAATAGAACGCAGATATTGCAGTTCGAGCTGATTCTATCATGTGATGCTGTGGTCATCATCAGCTGCAGAAGCAGCATTGTAATCAATCACAATCCGTAACTGTTTACCCAGGATAATCCACCAGTCTGCCATGAGCATGAAGCTGATCTATGGTTCAATGACAAATATCGGGTGAACGCACCAAAGTCAGAATCATGTGTAGCTAAACGTAATGATAACCCGTTAAAGCTACAGCACTTGACTGGTTGGATTCCAAACATCAGGGCTAACATCTGGGAGAGAGGGAGAAATTATCCCAAGACAAACAGATCAGATCTAAGATTTGCAGTCCTGCCACATCCAGTCATAAATATCAACGGACCATCAAAAAACTTACTGGAGGAGAGGACTCCAGATATATCACCATTCTAAATAATGGAACAACCCTGTACATCAGTGTAAAAGACAACAATGCAGTGTATGCACCATCCTCAGCCAGAAGTGTTGCTTGGATGATGCAGATAACCTTCGCCATGATGCACATGTAATCACAGATGCCAGTCTTCATTCAATTCGATTTGCTGCACGTGAGATGAAGAAACAGCTGGGCACAATAGATACGACAAAAGCAATGAGCCCTGGCACCATTCCTGCAATAGGACTGAACACTTGTGCTGCACAACAAGCCGTATCCCTGGGGAAGCTGTTTCATTCCAGCTCCAACTCTGACACCTCCCTGCCAATGCGGAAAATTACTAAAGTATGTCCAGTCCGCTAAGAGGAGAATACTTACAATCTGACAAATTACCACCCCATAAGTCCCACCTGGATACTCAAATTAGTGGGAGTTCTTTCTGACAGAGTTGTCAAGCAGTACAGAAATAACCTGCTCAGTGCGGTTTCTGCTCGATCTCAATGTGGAAATGGTGCAGTTGTAGAAATGTCACTGGATTACTAATCCTAACCAGGCTAACGCTCTGTCAATTGGTGGAAGTTAAAAACAATTAATAACATATAAATATCTAAAATCTGGTGTCAGTAATGGTGACCCTAAAATCATTGTCGTGTGTAAACATCGATTTCCATCCCCAATGTACTTTCAGGAAGTAATTATACCGTGCTTTCTTGGTCTGGCCTAAAAGTGACTCCAGACACACAGACATGTGATATACTCTTCAATGGTCTCTGAAACGGCCAAGCAAGGCACTCAATTTTATCAAACTGCTTCGAGTGCTTCAAGGGTAAAACCGGACCCAATATCCGGCACTAGACTCGGTATCGGAAAAGGGAACGGGAGACACAGTCCTGTCGACCCTGAAGAGATTTCCTTCCGAACATGTAACAGCTATTGACAACTTTTACAGAGCTTTCCCACAGACTGCACAGAAACATCAGGAAAGGAGTAGGGCATTCAACACGTTGAGGCTTCCCCATTCTAGCTAATGGAGAAAATTTCCTCACTGAAGTTTTCCTCGCACAGTGTTCGTATCCCTTAATATGCTTTAACATTGTGAAATATGTAAAAATAAACAGCTGTCGTCCCTGTTGTCCATCAATTTTGCTCCTCCAATCAATATGCAGACCGTTCTGTGATGACACATGCCTATTAATCATGATTTGGCTGCCATGCCGTTAATGAATTGTGTGCTTTTTTAAATAATAAAGCAAACTGCTGTTCACTGTTACGTGATTCCATCCCAACATTGGCTGAACAGCAAAATCCAAGATCGTGATCCTCTACCTGCAAAATGTACACTCAGTGTGTTCAGCTTAAACAGGGATGCAATCCGCTCTGCAAGCCTTGAATCTGAGCCTCACACTGGGATTTGTAGTCTAGGTTTCGAAGAAATACCATTTCAAACTGGGGGAGAATTTCTGGGAGAACTGGAATCCACGGCAACATCACGTGGCCAGTCAGCCACAAAAGCATCTGGTGAAGAGCATCGTGAAAGCTACAGCGCTGTAATCAGTGGCTGTAGTGTTGAAGTGTTACATGTAAAGTACTATTTCATTGCAATATAGTTGAAGTGTTACATGTAAAGTACTATTTCATTGCAATATATGTTTTAAAGATTAACTTAGACTGGGCTAGTGTGTGTTAGAACACCTTACATTTTTGTTTTTTACTGATATTTCAGGGTTCACCCCGTAACGCCTTCTTCCCCTTATCGTTCCAAATCTTGGAGCAGTTTGATAATGGTGCAACATAAATAACGGGGGCTACGGGGTTAAGGAGCGAACCCTGAAATAACCAGATATAAGACACAATTCTACAACTGAAATGCCTTGCTCTTTTCAATAAGTTGGGGGGACCTCCGTATGTGGCTAAACACATGATCAGCTGAGAGTGACGCCATTCTCACGGTTTCTCTGGCTCTATCATTTCTGTTCGATAAAGCAACATTCCAGTGGGAAACTTCTTACATTTCCACCTTTTCTCTCAAACGAGAAATGCTCTAACTCTGATGGACTGATCCTACAGCTGTGACTGTCCCATCTCCTTCGCTTCTCCCCTTATTCCGTCCCCTCCTTCTCAGAACAAATATTGACCTTCTCGTGCCCTCACTTCCTACTGCATTGGAATCCACATTCACAAAATCATCCTCCGCCACTTCCACCACGTCCAGCAGGACAGCACCATCAAACACATCTTTCCCTGCCGTCTACTGTCAGCATTGCACAGGGACCATTCCCTCTGTGACAGCCTCCATCAACCCCGAACACTTCCCCACTCCTCCCATGGCAACTTCCCTTGCAATTGCAGACGCTGCAACACTTGCCTATTCACCTCTTCCATCTCAATGTCCAAGGGCCCAATCACACCTTCCAGGTGAAACAGGATTTCACTTATACTTTTTCCAAACAGTCTCTTATCATTCCTACTCGAATGCATTCTCCTTTAAACTGGGGGGAACCAAACAGAGATTGCTTTGAGGAACGCTCCCACTGTCTGTGGGAATTACCCTGGCACTCTCACTGCTTCCCATTTCAATAACCCACCTTGCTCTCATGCTACGATTTCAGTCCTGGGCTGCTGCAATGTTCCAATGAAGCACAACCCAAGCTCAATTTACAGAACCCTCACTTTACACTTTTGCATGTTACAGCCTGCAGGGGTTAATATACAATTCCATAACTTCAGAGCCTGACCTTATTATGGCAGTTCTCCATTTTTCATGCATTCTCCCTCTTGGCCTCCCTATAACCTTGTGTGGTTGTGGCTTCTTTATCTTGCACTCAATGGAGAGAACCCCTTTCCCCCATTCACATGTTAATTTAAAGCCATTTCACGTCATCTTCTCGTTCACCACTCCTCAAAGCTCGTTTATATTTTGCAATGCTCTCATTTTCCCATCACCCACTCCTCAAGTCCGTCAAGGGATTTAAAAGCTTAGTTTGCAATCCATTTCAGTTCTGTAGAAGTGTCACACTGGACATAAAACGCTGACTCTGTTTCTTTGTCTCTGGAGATGCTGCCACACCTGCTGAATTTCTCCAGAAATGAATGGGCATGGAACAAATTTTCAATTAAACGAATGACTCTGGGTACTGGAAATAAAAATACAGATATTGCTGGATAAATTAGGAGCATTCTGGAAGGGTCACTGCACCCAAAAGATTAACTCTGCTTTCGCTCCACAAGATGCTGCCAGACCTGCTTAGTTTCTTCAGCAATTTCTGTTTTCGAACAAGTTCCACAGGCGTGTGTCAAAGCTGCTCAAACGTCTCGTCCAATACAGAGCAACTGATACAGGGAAGTAAAAAAAAAACACAAGGTGCACACATTCATTGATTCTGAGACTACAGTCCACTTAATCATAGTCAGGGAGAGAAACAGAAGGGAACACATTCACTTCAAAGTCAGATGATTGCATTACAGGAATTGATACGATTCAGATAAATATGTTAAAGGCTTGAGTAATGTAACAAATTGGAGGCGTGATGCCAGGGAGAACCCTGAGCAGAATGAGAATATGAAAATGAAAGTGTTACCACATCAGAAATCAGGTTAGGTCACTAAGTACAGGGCTGTTGGGTGAATGGATCTTGGTGTGAACAGGGGGATAGGAGGTGAATTGAATTGCATATATTGGAGCTCAAACTGGGCATTCATTTGGTACTGCAGAATCACAGCAGCAAGAGAACTGTATTCAATCACAATAAGCAACTTTTTCCCCAGGACAACGCTGAGTCTACCATTACCAACAAGCCAATCTATGGTTCAGTGACGAGTGTGGGTGAACACGCCAGGGTCGAATCATTTGTACCGAATCCTGATGACAACCCATTAAAGGCACCGCACTTGACTGGTTACATTCCAAACAGCAGAACTAACATCTGAAATAGAAATGATCCCGAGACTAACCGATCATATCTAAGCTCTGCAGTCCTGCCATATCCAGACATAAATGTCGATGAACAATTAAACAACTCACTGGAGGAGAGGACTCCACAAATATCCCCATCCCACTTAACAGAATAGCCCTTACATTCTTGTAAAAGACAAGGATCTTCACCGTCCTCAGCCAGAAATGCTGAGTTGATGATCCAACTCACTCTCGCCATGATGCCCACAGTACCACAGATGCCAGTCTTCAACCGATTTGATTCGCTGTACGTGACATGCAGAAACAACTGAACATATTAGATACAACAAAGGCAATGGGCCCTGACACCATTCCTGCAATTGGACTGAAGACTTGTGCTGCACAACAAGCCGTGTCCCTGGGAAATGTGTTTCATTCCAGCTCCAACTCTGACATCTCCCTGGCAATGTGGAAAATTACTCAACGATGTCTTGTTCCCTAAGAGAGGAATAATTACAATCTGACCAATTACCACCCCATCAGACCCATCACAAAAGCCAAATTGGTGGGAGTTCTTTTTGACAGAACTTGTGCTGCACAACAAGCCGTGTCCCTGAGAAATGTGTTTCATTCCAGCTCCAACTCTGACATCTCCCTGGCAATGTGGAAAATTACTCAACTATGTCTTGTTCCCTAAGAGAGGAATAATTACAATCTGACCAATTACCACCCCATCAGACCCATCACAAAAGCCAAATTGGTGGGAGTTCTTTTTGACAGAGCTGGCAACTAGCACAGAAATAACCCGCTCAGTGTGGTTTCCGGTTGGTCCCCATGTGGAGATGGTGCTATCGTGAAAATGTCACTGGATTACTATTCCAGACAAGGCTAATGCTCTGGCAGTTGGTGGAGGTTTAAAACAATTAATAAAATATCGAGATCTAAAATCTGGTGTCAGTAATAGTGATCTTGAAGCAAAAGTCGATTGGAAACATCAATTTCCTTCCCCAATGTGCATTCAGGAAGTGAATCTCCAGTGTTTTCCTGGTCTGGCCTAAAAGTGACTCCAGACGTACAGACGTGTGATAAATTATTCAATGGTCTTTGAATCGGCCAAGCAAGACACTCAATTATATGAAACTGCTCCAAGGTCTTAAAGGATAAAACCGAACAGAACACCCGGCCCCAGCCTCAGTATCAGAACGAGAAATACAGTCCTGTTGAATCTTGGAGAGAACTTGAATTCTGCGTCGGCATCACGCGGTCAGTCAGCTCGTGCGCTTTCTGGTGAAGAGCTTGGTGGAAGGCACACTGCTGTAGTCAGTGACTGTAGTGTTAATTTGTTACATTTACTGTACTAATTCATTACAATATATAGAACATAGAAGAATACAGCGCAGTACAGGCCCTTCGGCCCTCGATGTTGGTTTAAAGATTTGTGCAGACTGTGTTATCGTTTGTGTTAGGCTGACTATTACTGATTTTTGATTTTTGATTTTTACTGATATTATCGAAGGTTCGCCGCTTACCCTCTTTTTCGAATTGGTCCCCTTATTTATATTGCACCGTTTTCTATAATACAGTATTCCACAGGAATGCAGCTGCCGCATAATTGGAGAAATACCCGTAATGATCGCTGATCCTCTATCTCCATACCATACTCCTGTTCTATTCCCATTCCTTTAGTGTCTAGAAATCTTTATTTATATTCAACGCCTCGGCTTCCACAGTCTAATGTGGTCGAAAATTCCCCAGGTTCACCGATCTCTGAGTTCAGACATTTATTCTCATCTCAATGCACTTTGGCCCTAATGATGTGGGCCCTTGTTTTAGCCATCCTAGCCAGGGGAATTATCATCCTTGCTTTCATACTGTCTCGTTCTGTCGGAGATGTACATAGTTCAGCGATTTTGCTAAACCCTATGGAACACAGACCCAGTCAACTCAACTCTGCTCCCACAACAAGCCTTTCATCCCAGAGATCAGTCTGGGCACTCTTCGGTGCACTCCATCAGTGTCAGTTTTGCCCTTTATGAGGTAAGGAAACCAAAACGGCACAAAATATTGCATAATATTCGAGATTTGGTCTCACCAAGGCCTTGCACGGCTGTAGCAAGACACACTTACTCCTGGACTCAAATCCCTTTGAAATGAAGGTCAACACACCATATATTTTCAACAATACTGTGTATTCCCCCAGACCGCTGAGCCTGCTCTAACCTTAGTGGCAACATTACAGCAGGCTGGTAATGTGTTGCTGCTGCTGTACAGGAAGTTAGTGAGATCACATCTGGAGTAATGTGCTTAGCTTTAATCTCCTCATTGAGGAAACGACATTGGAATTAACTCAGAGATTATTGCCACAAATGATTTCTGCAACAAAGGTGTTATTCATAGAATCCCTATAGTGTAGAAAAAGGCCATTTGACCCATCGACTCCACACTGATACGGTGAAAACCATCCCATACAAACCCCAATCCCCCCAGCACAATCTCTGCACACCTGACATTCTCCATAACTAATCCAGTTAATCTGCACAATTCGGGACTGCGGGAGGAAACTGGAGTACCCGATGGGACTACTTGCAGGGACAGGGAGAATGTGCAAACTCCACACATATACTGACCGAGACTGAAATTTAACCCAGATATCTGGTGCTGGGAGACAGCAGTGCTAACCACTGAACTACCTCTGTGGGCAGTCCAGCCTGCCTGCACAATTCAACCCCCGAAACGTGGCATAACAGCAGGGAGATTACATACATCTCCAAACCTGTCATTGAGCAACAGGAGAAGGACATTGAGGTCTTGAGCGGTTTGGTCAGGAATAGTCGCAGGACATGCAAGCCATCGAACTTAAAATGTAGGAACACTAGGAGGACATTCAGCCCATCAAGTGTGTAAAGCATGAACAGAATGATTCCAATTAGCCACCCATGGCTCTTACACAACAATTAGAGTAGATCTTTTACAGCCTTGTGTCTGTCACACAGGAATTGTGAAAGGGAACGTAGAGGTTATAGAAAGGGAATAACTTCGAATAACCAACTTCACCCGGGAATGGAAAGTTATGAGTAAACGATTGGGACTGAAGGCAAATTGTTTATTTCTGTTGTTAAGAAATTAACAGGAGACTTTGAAAGTAAAAGCACAATCCACCTCAGTCGACATGATTTTTATTAAGGGTAAAGCATGTTTGAATTATTTGTCTAACATTAAAAAAAAATGCGATAAACAAGGTTAACAAAGAGGATCCGAATGATGTATTATATCTGGACTTTCAGAAGGCAATGCATAAAGTACCTGACAAAAAGTTAATATCAAAAACAAGAGCACATGGGGTTAGGAAAATTTATTTGCTTGGAGCAAATATTGCGAACCAATAAAAAACGATGACATGGAAGTGTTGGCTTTGGACTGGGTTGGACAAGGTCAAACATCACACGGCACCAGGTTTTAGTACAACGGGTTTATTTAGAAACACAAGCTTCCATAGCGCTGCTCCTTCATCAGGTGTAAGAGAGAGAAGACCTTAGAAACAGAATTTATGAGGAAAGATCAAAGGGTTGTACAACTCATGTGCATGAATTGAACACATCGAATATGGCTCCTAAATCTTTAATTGGTTAGAATCGAGATGAAGGTTTTGATTGATTAATGTGCAATCCCGAGAATTTATTTCAAGTCACTGCCTGGAGACACCTTCAGGTATTATCGATGTAAAGGAGGTGACCCGTCCGGTCAGGCAATATATTTTACGGTGAGGTCTTGTTTGGAGTCTATCTATGTCTTCACCTGGAGTCAGTCTGGGTTTATGTCCAAAGTAGGAGTTTATAAAATACCGCATTGACTGACTGTAT
>NC_057717.1:76178871-76181857 GCF_004010195.1 Chiloscyllium plagiosum | reverse complement strand
CCCTGTTATCAAATCCTTCCATAACCATGAGATATCATTCAGAGTATTGAAACTGCTGCTCAGAAACTGGCAAAAATAGGAGGCAGTCATGCAACTGCTCGATACTGGGACACAGGAACGTGCGGCAATCATTCCACTGCTCGAATCTGGGGCACACGAGCAGGAGGCAGTCACTCAGCTGTTCGATACTGGGACAAAGGAACAGGAGGCCGTCACTCAATTGCTCGAGAATGGGACATAGGAACAGGAGGCAGTCATTCAACTGTAAGATACTGGGACACAGGAAGAGGGGGATGTCACTCAACTGGTCGATACTGGGACACAGGAACAGGAGGGAGTCACTCAACTGGTCGATACTGGGACACAGGAACAGGAGGCAGTCACTCAACTGCACGAGACTGGGACACGGGTACAGGAGGCAGCCATTCAACTTCTCGAGATTGGGACACAGGGACAGGACGGACTAATTCAATTGCTCAAGACAGGGACAGAGGAACAGGAGGGAGTCACTCAACTGAACGATACTGGGACACAGGAACAGGAGGCAGTCACTGAACTGCACAGTACTGGGACATAGGAACAGGAGGCAGTTACTCAACTGCACGATAGTGGGACACAGGAACTGGAGGCAGTCAATCACCTGCATGGTACTGGGACACAGGAACAGGAGGAAGTCATTCAATTGCTCGAGACTGGGTCAGAGGAACAGAAGACAGTCATTCTACTGCTCGAGACTGGGGCACAGGAACAGGAGGGAATCACTAAACTTCTTGATACTGGGACACAGGAACAGGAGGCAGTCACTCAACTGCTCGAGATTGGGACACAGGAACAGAAGGCAGTCACTCAACTGCTCGAGATTGGGACACAGGAACAGGAGGCAGTCACTCAACCGCTCGTGACTGTGACACATAAAAAAGGAGGGAGTCATTCAACTGCTCAATACTGAGACTCAGGAACAGGAGGCAGTCACTCAACTGCCCGAGATTGGGACACAGGAACTGAGGCAGTCATTCAACTGCACAATACTGCGACATAAGAACAGGAGGGAGTCACTCAACTGCTCGAGACTGGGACACAGGAACAGGATGCAGACACTCAACGGCTCGAGAGTGGGACACAGGAACACGAGGCAGTCACTCAACTGTACGATACTGTGACACATTAACAGGACGCAGAAATTCAACTGCTCGTTACTGGGACACAGCAACAGGAGGCAGTCACTCAACTGCTCCAGACTGGGGCACAGAAACAGGAGGGATTCACTCAACAGCTCCATACTGGGACACATAAACAGGAGGGAGTCACTCAACAGCTCGAAATTGGGACACAGGAACAGGAGGCAGTCACTCAACTGCTCGTGACTGTGACACAGAAAAAATGAGGGAGTCATTCAACTGCGTCACTCATCTGCACGATAGTGGGACACAGGAATAGGAGGCAGTCATTCAACTGCACGTTATTGGGACGCAGGAACTGGAAGCAGTCACTCAACTGCTCCAGACTGGGACACAGGAACATGAGGGAGTCATGCAACTGCTCGATACTGAGACACAGGAACAGGGTGCAGTCATTCAATGCTCAATACGGGGACACAGCAAAGGAGGCAGTCACTCAACTGCTCGAGACAGGGACACAGGAACAGGAGGCAGTCATTCAGTTTCACGAGATTGGGACACAGGAACAGGACGCAGTCACTCAGCTGCTCGTGACTGGGACACAGGTAGAGGAGGGATTCATTCAACTACTCGATACTGGGACACAGGAACAGGAGGCAATATTTCAACTGCTCGATACTGGGACACAGGAACAGGAGGCAATCATTCAACTGCACGACACTGGGACACAGGAACAGGAGGCAGTCACTCAACTGCTCGAGAATGGGACACAGGAACAGGAGGCAGTCACTCAACTGCTCGAGACTGAAACACAGGAACAGGAGGCAGTCATTCAACTGCTCGTGACTGGGACACAGGAAAAATGAGGGAGTCATTCAACTGCTCGATACTGAGACACAGGAACAGGAGGCAGTCACTCAACTGCTCGAGACTGAAACACAGGAACAGGAGGCAGTCATTCAACTGCTCGTGACTGGGACACAGGAAAAATGAGGGAGTCATTCAACTGCTCGATACTGAGACACAGGAACAGGAGGCAGTCACTCAACTGCCCGAGATTGGGACACAGGTAGAGGAGGGATTCATTCAACTACTCGGTACTTGAACACAGGAACAGGAGGCAGTATTTCAACTGCTCGATACTGGGACACAGTAACGGGTGGCAACCATTCAACTGTTCGATACTGGGGCACAGAAACAGGAGGCAGTCACTCAACTGTACGATACTGTGACACAGTAACAGGAGGCAGAAATTCAACTGCTTGAGACTGGGACACAGGAACAGGATGCAGACACTCAACGGCTCGAGACTGCGACACAGGAACAGGAGGGAGTCACTCAACTGCTCGAGACAGGGACACAGATACAGGAGGCAGTCACTCAACTGCTCCAGACTGGGGCACAGAAACAGGAGGACGTCACTCGACTGGTCGATACTGAGACACAGAAACAGGAGGGAGTCACTCAACTGCCCCATACTGGGACACAGAAACAGGAGGGAGTCACTCAACAGCTCGAAATTGGGACACAGGAACAGGAGGCAGTAACTCAACTGCTCGTGACTGTGACACAGAAAAAAGGAGGGAGTCATTCAACTGCTCGATACTGAGACTCAGGAACAGGAGGCAGTGACTCAACTGCTCGAGATTGGGACACAGTTAGAGGAGGGATTCATTCACTTGCTCGAAACTGGGACACAGGAACAGGAGGCAGCCATTCAATCGCTCGAAACTGGGACACAGGAACTGAGGCAGTCATTCAACTGCACAATACTGCGACACAAGAACAGGAGGGAGTCACTCAACTGCTCGAGACTGGGACACAAGAACAGGATGCAGACACTCAACGGCTCGAGAGTGGGACACAGG
>NC_057717.1:76168457-76178371 GCF_004010195.1 Chiloscyllium plagiosum | reverse complement strand
TTTTGGGGAAGGTGGGACCTGTACAAGAAGGAGGGGTTGCATCTGAACTGGAAGGAGACCAATGTCCTGGGTGAAAGGTTTGCTCGATTAGTTCGAGAGGGTTTAAACTAGTATGGCAGGGGGCTGGGAACCTGAGCTGTATACGGGAAGTTAGAGTTGATGCAGGGGAGGCAATCGCAAGAGGTATACCAGCTAGTGGGAAGATTTTCCTGGTAAGGAACCAAAGGATCAGTTAAAGTGTGTTTGCTTTAACGCAAAGAGTGTCAGGAACAAAAGTGATGAACTTAGAGCATGGGTCAATATCTGGTGCTACGATGTTGTGGCCATAAGAGAGACATGGGTTTGTCAGGGGCAGGAATGGTTGCTGGATGTTCCAGGGTTTAGAGCATTTAAAAAGAATATGGAGGGGGGAATGGAGGGTGTGTAGCACGACTAATCAGAGAGTGTCTCACAGCTACAGAAGCTTCCATTGTCGAGGAAAATCTGCCTACCGAGTCAGTATGGGTGGAAATTAGGAACAGCAAGGGAGTAGTCACCTCGTTAGGGGTTTACTGAAAGCCCCCGAATAGCAGCAGGGAGATGGAAGAAAGCATAGGTCGGCAGATTGTGGAAAAGTGTGGAAGTAGTAGGGTTGTTGCAATGGGTGACTTTAACTTTCCCAATATTGATTGGAACCTCCATCGAACAGAAGATTTGAATGGAGCTGTTTTTGTAAGGTGTGTTCAGGCGGGTTTCCTAACTCGGTCCGTCGACAGGCCGACGAGGGGAGAGGCCATTCTCAACTTGGTGCTCGGAAACGAGCCGGTGCAGTTATCAGATCTTCTGGTGGGAGAGCATTTTGATGACGGTGACCATAACTGCCTCACATTCTGCATAGCTATGGAGAAGGAGAGGATTAGGCAAAATGAGAGGATATTCAATTGGGGAAGAGGAAACTATGATGCGATTAGACATGAGTTAGGAAGCAATTGTTCCATGGAAAGGGCACTATAGACATGTGGAGACTGTTTAAGGAACAGTTGTTGCGAGTGATGAATAAATATGTCCCTCTGAGACAGGCAAGAAGGGGTAAGATAAAGGAACCTTGGATGACGAGAGCGGTGGAGCTTCTCGTCAAAAGGAAGAAGGCAGCTTACATAAGGTGGAGGAAGCTAGGGTCAAGCTCTTCTCGAGAGTATTACAGGCAGGCGAGGAAGGAGCACAAAAATGGACTGAGGAGAGCCAGGAGGGGGCACAAGAAAGGCTTGGCAGAACGGATTAGGAAGAACACAAAGGCATTTTACACTTATGTGAGGAATAAGAAAATGGTCAAAGAAAGAGTAGGGCCGATCAGAGATAGCCTTCGCCACTTGCGAAGATCTTTGCATCCTTGCTCTCCACTGGAGTCGTGCCTGAGGACTGGAGAGAGGCAAATGTAATTCCTTTCTTCAAGAAAGGAGATAGGGAAATCCCCGGCAATTACAGACCAGTAAGTCTCATGTCTGTCGTCTGCAAGGTGTTAGAAAGGATTCTGAGGGATAGGATTTATGACCATCTGAAAGAGCATGGCTTGATTAAATGCAGTCAACACGGCTTTGTGAGGGGCAGGTCATGCCTCACAAACCTTATCGAGTTCTTTGAGGATGTGACTAGAAAGGTTGATGAGGGTTGACTGTGGATGTGGTGTATATAGACTTCAGCAATGCATTTGATAAGTTTTCCCATGGTAGGCTTATTCAGAAGGTCAGGAGGAATGGGATACAGGGGAACTTAGTTGTCTGAATACAGAATTGGATGACCAGCAGAAGACAGCTCGTGGTCGGAGAAGGAAAATATTCTGCCTGGAAGTATGTGGTGAGTGGTGTTCCACAGGGCTCTGTCCTTGGGCCTCTATCGTTAGTATTTTTTATTAATGACTTGGATGCGAGGATTGAAGGATGTGTCAGCAAGTTTGCAGACGACACAAAGGTTGGAGGTGTCGTTGACAGTATAGACGGCTGTTGTAGGTTGCAGCGGGACATTGACAGGATGCAGAGATGGGCTGAGCGGTGGCAGATGGAGTTCAACCTGAATAAATGCGAGGTGATGCATTTTGGAAGGTCGAATTTGAAAACTGAGTACAGGATTAAGGATAGGATTCTTGACAGTGTGGAGGAACAGAGGGATCTTAGTGTGCAGGTACATAGATGTCTTAAAATGGCCCCACAAGGGGACAGGGTTGTTAAGAAAGCATATGGTGTTTTGACTTTCATTAAGAGGGGCATTGCGTTTAAGAGTCGTGAGATCTTGTTGCAGCTCTATAAAATTTTGGTTCGACCGCACTTGGAATACAGCGTCCAGTTCTGGTCGCCTTATTATAGGAAAGATATAGATGCTTTCGAGAGGTTTCAGAGGAGGTTTTCCAGGATGCTGCCTGCACTGGAGGGCTTATCTTATGAAAAGAGGTTGACTGAGCTCGGAACTTTTTAATTGGAGGGGACCTAATTGAGGTATTCAAGATAATGAGAGGCATAGATAGAGGTCATAGGCTGAGACTATTTCCCAGGGCAGAAATGGCTAACACGAGGGATCATAGATTTAAGCTGCTTGGAGGAAAGTATAGAGGGGATGTCAGAGGCGGGTTCTTTACACAGAGAGTTGTGAGAGCATGGAATGCGTTGCCAGCAGCAGTTATGGAGGCAGGGTCATTAGGAACATGAAAGAGACTGCTGGATATGCATATGGTCACAGAAATATGAGGGTGCATACATGAGGATCAGTGGTCGGCACAACATCGTGGGCTGAAGGGCCTGTTCTGTGCTGTACTGTTCTATGTTATATGTTCTATGTTAACAGGTTAACCTTGGAATGAGACATGATTTGATTTAAACATACAAAACCTTGAGAACAGTGGATCAGGTAAATACACACTGGGAGTTTTTATAGTCCAAACTTGTGTCATTTTGATTGAAATTCGACAATGTTAAAGCACGACATTCTGCCCCTCGAGTCCAAACTGACCCACTTAAAAGCATCCCAGACAGCCCTGCCCCCTCCACGTAACCCAGCTTTTCCCATGACTAACCTACCTAACCTACACATCCCTGGGCACTATGGGCAATCTGGCCTGGCCGATCCACTCTAAGTTGCACATCTTTAGATTGTGGGGGGAAACTGGAGCACTGGGAGGAACCCCACAAAGACAAGGGGTGAATGTTTACACTCCACATAGAGGGTCGCCCGAGGTTGGAATTAAGGTCAGCTGCTTGGTGATGTGAGGCATCAGTGCTGAACACAGATCCACCATGCTCCTTGTGGATTAAGAAAAAAAACTGTCTGACTTGTTCCTGTCACTGAACCTGACCCAGTCTGAGACCTTTATCATCGGCCATATCACCAACCTGGTTACATTTAAAGTTTGTTGTGAGTAATGGAGGAGTGGGACTAGAAAGGGAAACTGTTGACACTCTCCCAACCTCAGTCAGAAACTGTTGACACTCTCCCAACCTCAGTCAGAAACTGTTGACACTCTCCCAACCTCAGTCAGAAACTGTTGACACTCTCCCAACCTCAGTCAGAAACTGTTGACACTCTCCCAACCTCAGTCAGAAACTGTTGACACTCTCCCAACCTCAGTCAGAAACTGTTGACACTCTCCCAACCTCAGTCAGAAACTGTTGACACTCTCCCAACCTCAGTCAGAAACTGTTGACACTCTCCCAACCTCAGTCAGAAACTGTTGACACTCTCCCAACCTCAGTCAGAAACTGTTGACACTCTCCCAACCTCAGTCAGAACAAGAGTGAGGAGAAATTCACAAAGTGGGATTTCATTTAAGTGGGAATTCTCTTTCCCAGAAGTTTGGTGGCTGAATCCTTATATTATATCGATGCTGGAATCGTCTGCTTTTCCATAGACAAGTGAATCAGGAATAATGGTGCATGGAGAGAAAAGAGCAGCTGGGAACACAATGAGATGAGCCATGTCCTTATTTACTGGTGGAGTAGTGTCAAAGGGCCGAAAAGCCCAATCATGTTTGTCAGCCGTATGTTCTGATGTTCCATTCAGTCCTTTGGATCTGCTATACAGGGGCAGATCGAGGCCACTCCGATAGTTATGTGTAGAGTCAGAAATGCACTTGGAAAATCCAGGCTGAGTCAGTAAGTGACCCCCCACCCCCAATCCCGCTTTCCAGGCCTCCCCTCTCTGTAACTTCTGATCCCCACTTGGGTTATGGTGCAGACCCAGATTCGTTATGGATACAGCCCCCATACCCCACACAGAGTTTACTCAAACAAATCCTCTACTCTCCCAGAATGCAACATCGTACAACATGACTTCGAGGAAAATAACCAGTTACTTTCCAAGAGCATGACCTAAGAACGAAAGAAATAGGAACAGGAGCGGTCTATTCGGCCCCTCAAGCCTGCACTGTCATTCAATAAGTACATGGTTGATCTACTCCAAGGCTCAATACCACTTTCCTGATAACCCCTTGTGTCCTTCAATTCGCTGATATGTCAAAAACCATTCCACTCCGTCTGTAAATACATTCAGTGTCCCAGCCCCCACAACTCTCTGCGTTAGGGTATTCTAGATATTCACTACCTTCAGAAAGAAGACATTTTTTGCATCTCAGTTTGAATTCGGTATCCCTTATTCTGTACCTATAATCCCGAATTCAAGACACTGGCCAAGAGTGGACCCATATTCTCTACATTTACCTTGTATTTTGTAAGTTTCATTGATATCACCCTCATTCATTTCAGCCACAATGAATAATCACCTCACCAAATTAGATGTACTCAATAATTCAACCTTTTCATTCCAGGAACCCGCCTAATGAACCAACCTAGTTCCTTGCTTTATCAGCATGCTGACTTTATGTTTCATATACAGGAACACTCCAATCCCTTTGAACTGCTCCTTTTTTGGAAGTCATTTACATTAAATAACAGCCTGTCTTTTGGTTCTCAGTATCATCCACAAACTCGGATGTATACTGCACTCAGCTTCCACCATCAGGCTATCAGTATGGATGGTCAATAACTGATGCAATCGGACTGATATTTGTGGTACTCCAGGAGATATATTTTATCAAAAAGACCTATTAATCCTTACTTTCCAATTGCAATGTGTTAATCAATCGTCATTTCATGCAAATATATTATCCGTCATATTATGAGCTCCTGTATTATGTAAGAACCTTTATTTTGTGATACCTTATGGAAAATCTCTGGAATGCCTCATGTCTACCAGTTTCCTTTCATCAAGTCCGCTTGTTACATTGTCAGTGCTATCCAGGTAAACTTTGCATATTTTTTTATAGATCCCCTTTCATAAAACCATACTGACTCTGCATGAAGCATTTCTAAATGCCCTGCAATTTCCTCCTTAATTACAAACTCTTGCAGAATCCCAGCATTAATGGTGAAGCTAAATGTTTCCTGTTTTCAGTCTCGCTCCTTTCTTGAAGACAGGCGCCACATTGGAGGTACTCCAGTTTCGCTGGAACACGCCTGTAATCCAGAGAGTTATGGAATATTTTACACAGTGCCACCAGTCACTCTGCAACAACTTCCTTTAAAACCAGCAATGAATTGCTGCAGACTTGTCCCCCCCTTACACCTCTCTATTTGTTTAAAAAAACCTTGTTCCCTTTGTTAGAACTTGCCTACTAATACAATTTTGTTTGTAGCATTGAAATATTTACAGTGCCTCACCTTGTGAGAACCAATGTAAAATATTGGTGTTAATTACTTGCAAATTCCCTCTGGGCAATTCCCCCGTCACACCCTCCAAATATCCTCAATATACTTTCCTGACTTCATTTCCACAAAATGTCACGCATTCATCCTGAACATTTTTTTGTTATAAACACAGAAAAGCTCATGCTGCTTGTTTTTTTTATATTTATTGCCAATTTACATACTTCATATCTTACATTTCATTCCCTCACTTTCTAGATTCATACAGCTATATCACCCACAAACAACCCCTTTGGTCCAACTTGTCCATTCTGACCAGGTTTTCCAAACTAAACTAGTTCCACCTGCTTGCACTTGGCCCAAATGCCTCTGTACGTTTCCCATTAATATGTCCAACTGTCTTTTCAATATTGTAGCTGTATCTACCACTTTTCCTCTGGCAGCTCATTCCATGCACACGTCACCCTCTGCATGAAAAAGTTGCTTCTTCGTCCCTTTTAAATCTTCCCCTTTCACCTTAAAGCTATGTACTCCATGTTTGAAATTCACTAACCTGACGAAAAGACGTTGGCTACGTAACCTATCCATGTCTCTCATGATTTTATACACTTCTATAATTTCACCCCTTAACCTCCTACACTCCATCTGATATTAACTTCAAGACCAAGCATTTAAAAATAATCACTGCAAATTTGAAACAATATTAAAAGCGAATGGTAAACAACATACTGTGATTTGTTTTTCTCCATATTACATTATTAAGTCAGCATGAAACTCTTACTTAGTGCCAATAAGAAGTCACACACCTGAATTTCTTTGTCTGAAGGGGGCGAAGAGCTCGACAGTGAAAACGTATCTCTGCCCAAATCTATGTAATTCCACACAGTCAACATATTTCCTCCTGATCTCCCTATGTCGTTGTGTCTTCTTTAGCTTGCAATCAGTATAGAGAACTCCTTTCCCCAACTCACATCTTAATTTAAACCCATATTACATCATCTTCTCGTTCACCACTGATCGATGTTTGATTTATCTTTTGCCACACCCTCTTTCCACTGTCATCCATCCCCCACCTTTGACAAGGGAATAAAAAGCCAATTTTCCAATCATTTGCAATTCTGAACAAGTGTAACACTAGACTTGAAACACTAACTCTGTTTCCGTATCTCTGTAAATGCTGCCAGACCCGCTGAGTTTCTCCAGAATAGGCACAGGACAAATTTTCAATTAAATAAACAACTATGGATACTGGAAATAAAAGTATAAAAAATGCTGGAGGATCTGGGAGCTTTGTAGAAGGGTCACTTAGCAGAAGGATTATCTCTGCAATCACTCCAGAATATGCTGCCAGACCTGCATAGTTTGTTCAGCAATTTCTGTTTTTGAACAAGTTCCAAAATTGTGTGTCAAAGCTGTTCATACGCCCTGTTCATCATGGACTTCCATACACCAGGAGGTGAACGACAACACAAGGTGCACACATTCCTTGGTTCCATAAGTTTGGCATCACTGATACTTTAGAGCTCTTAATCATGGTCAGGGAGGGAAACAGAGGAAAACACATTCACTTCAAACACAGAAGATGACATTGCGGGAAAGGAAAAGATTCAGATGAATATGTTAAAGTGTTTGATACAAGGTGCCACATTCCTTGGTTCCATAAGTTTGGCATCACTGATACTTTAGAGCTCTTAATCATGGTCAGGGAGGGAAACAGAGGAAAACACATTCACTTCAAACACAGAAGATGACATTGCGGGAAAGGAAAAGATTCAGATGAATATGTTAAAGTGTTTGAGTAATGTAACAAATTGGAGACGTGACACGCGGGAGAAACCCTCAACAGAATGAGGATATGAAAATGGAAGTGTTACCACATCAGAAACCAGGTTAGGTCACTGAGTACAGGGCTGATGGGTGAATGGGTCTCGATGTGAACTGCGGGACGGTCAGGAGAATAGAACGCAGATAAAGCAGTTCGAGTTGATTCTATCATGT
Source organism: Chiloscyllium plagiosum (assembly GCF_004010195.1). Classification (NCBI taxonomy): domain Eukaryota; kingdom Metazoa; phylum Chordata; class Chondrichthyes; order Orectolobiformes; family Hemiscylliidae; genus Chiloscyllium; species Chiloscyllium plagiosum. The sequence goes on along the minus strand of NC_057717.1, from coordinate 76,170,707 downwards.
GATGCTGTGGTCACCAGCAGCAGCAGAAGCAGCATTGTAATCAATCACAATCCGTAACTGTTTACCCAGGATAATCCACCCGTCTGCCATGAGCATCAAGCTGATCTATGGTTCTATGACAAATGTCGGGTGAATGCACCAGAGTCAGAATCATGTGTACCTAAACGTAATGATAACCCGTTAAAGCTACAGCACTTGACTGGTTGGATTCCAAACATCAGGGCTAATATCTGGGAGAGAGGGAGATATTATCCCAAGACTAACAGATCAGATCTAAGATTTGCAGTCCTGCCACATCCAGTCATAAATATCAACGGACCATTAAAAAACTTACTGGAGGAGAGAACTCCAGATATATCACCATTCTAAATAATGGAACAACCCTGTACATAAGTGTAAAAGACAATAATGCAGTGTATGCACCATCCTCAGCCATAAGTGTTGCTTGGATGATGCAGATAACCTTCGCCATGATGCACATGTAATCACAGATGCCAGTCTTCTTTCAATTCGATTTGCTGCACGTGAGATGAAGAAACAGCTGGGCACAATAGATACGACAAAAGCAATGCGCCCTGGCACCATTCCTGCAATAGGACTGAACACTTGTGCTGCACAACAAGCCGTATCCCTGGGGAAGCTGTTTCATTCCAGCTCCAACTCTGACATCTCCCTGGCAATGCGGAAAATTACTAAAGTATGTCCAGTCCGCTCAGAGGAGAATACTTACAATCTGACAAATTACCACCCCATAAGTCCCATCTGGATACTCAAATTAGTGGGAGTTCTTTCTGACAGAGTTATCAAGCAGTACAGAAATAACCTGCTCAGTGCGGGTTCTGCTAGATCCCAATGTGGAAATGGTGCAGTTGTAGAAATGTCACTGGATTACTAATCCTAACCAGGCTAACGCTCTGTTAATTGGTGGAAGTTAAAAACAATTAATAACGTATAAATATCTAAAATCTGGTGTCAGTAATGGTGACCCTAAAACCATTGTCGATTGTAAACATCTACTTCCATCCCCAATGTACTTTCAGGAAGTAATTACACCGTGCTTTCTTGGTCTGGCCTAAAAGTGACTCCAGACACTCTTGTTCTGAGAATTGATATACTCTTCAATGGTCTCTGAAACGGCCAAGCAAGGCACTCAATTGTATCAAACTGCTTCGAATACTTCAAGGGTAAAACCGGACCCAATATCCAGCACTAGACTCCGTATCGGAAAAGGGAACGGGAGACACAGTCCTGTCGACCCTGAAGAGATTTCCTTCTGAACATGTAACAGCTATTGACAACTTTTACAGAGCTTTCCCACAGACTGCACAGAAACATCAGGAAAGGAGTAGGGCATTCAACACATTGAGGCTTCCCATTCTAGCTAATGGAGAAAATTTCCTCACTGCAGTTTTCTTCACACAGTGTTCGTATCCCTTAATATGCTTGAACATCGTGAAATATGTTAAAAAAAAGCTGTCGTCCCTGTTGTCCATCAATTTTGCTCCTCCAATCAATATGCAGACCGTTCTGTGATGACACATGCCTATTAATCATGATTTGGCTGCCATGCCGTTAATGAATTGTGTGCTTTTTTTAAATAATAAAGCAAACTGCTGTTCACTGTTACGCGATTCCATCCCAACATTGGCTGAACAGCAAAATCCAAGCTCGTGATCCTCTCCCTGCAAAATGTACACTCAGTGTGTTCAGCTTAAATAGGGATGCAATCCGCTCTGCAAGCCTTGAATCTGAGCCTCACACTGGGATTTGTAGTCTAGGTTTCGAAGAAATACCATTTCAAACTGGGGGAGAATTTCGGGGAGAACTGGAATTCCACGGCAACATCACGTGGTCAGTCAGCCACAAAAGCATCTGGTGAAGAGCATCGTGAAAGCAACAGCGCTGTAATCAGTGGCTGTAGTGTTGAAGTGTTATATGTAAAGTACTATTTCATTGCAATATATGTTTTAAAGATTAACTTAGACTGTGCTAGTGTGTGTTAGAACACCTTACATTTTTGTTTTTTACTGATATTTCAGGGTTCGCCCCTTAACCCCATAGCCCCCGTTATTTATGTTGCACCATTATCAAACTGCTCCAAGATTTGGAACGATAAGGGGAAGAAGGGGTTAAGGGGCGAACCCTGAAATATCAGTAAAAAACAAAAATGTAAGGTGTTCTAACACACACTAGCACAGTCTAAGTTAATCTTTAAAACATATATTGCAATGAAATAGTACTTTACATGTA
>NC_057717.1:76162326-76167648 GCF_004010195.1 Chiloscyllium plagiosum | reverse complement strand
GAACAAATTTTCAATTAAACGAATGACTCTGGGTACTGGAAATAAAAATACAGATATTGCTGGATAAATTAGGAGCATTCTGGAAGGGTCACTGCACCCAAAAGATTAACTCTGCTTTCGCTCCACAAGATGCTGCCAGACCTGCTTAGTTTCTTCAGCAATTTCTGTTTTCGAACAAGTTCCACAGGCGTGTGTCAAAGCTGCTCAAACGTCTCGTCCAATACAGAGCAACTGATACAGGGAAGTAAAAAAAAAACACAAGGTGCACACATTCATTGATTCTGAGACTACAGTCCACTTAATCATAGTCAGGGAGAGAAACAGAAGGGAACACATTCACTTCAAAGTCAGATGATGGCATTACAGGAATGGATACGATTCAGATAAATACGTTAAAGGCTTGAGTAATGTAACAAATTGGAGGCGTGACGCCAAGGAGAACCCTGAGCAGAATGACAATATGAAAATGAAAGTGTTACCACATCAGAAATCAGGTTAGGTCACTAAGTACAGGGCTGTTGGGTGAATGGGTCTTGGTGTGAACAGGGGGATAGTAGGTGAATTGAATTGCACATATTGGAGCTCAAACTGGGCATTCATGTGGTACTGCAGAATCACAGCAGCAAGAGAACTGTATTCAATCACAATAAGTAACTTTTTCCCCAGGACAACGCTGAGTCTACCATTACCATCAAGCCAATCTATGGTTCAGTGACGAGTGTGGATGAACACGCCAGGGTCGAATCATTTGTCCCGAATCCTGATGGCAACCCATTAAAGGCACCGCACTCGACTGGTTACATTACAAACAGCAGAACTAACATCTGATACAGAGGGCGAAATGATCCCGAGACTAGCCGATCATATCTAAGCTCTGCAGTCCTGCCACATCCCAACATAAATGTCGATGGACAATTACACAACTCACTGGAGGAGAGGACTCCACAAATATCCCCATCCCACTTAACAGAATAGCCCTTACATTAGTGTAAAAGACAAGGATCTTCACCGTCCTCAGCCAGAAGTGCTGAGTTGATGATCCACCTCACTCGCGCCATGATGCTCACAGTACCACAGATGCCAGTCTTCAACCGATTTGATTCGCTGTACGTGACATGCAGAAACAACAGAACATATTAGATACAACAAAGGCAATGGGCCCTGACACCATTGGACTGAATACTTGTGCTGCACAACAAGCCGTGTCCCTGGGAAAGGTGTTTCGTTCCAGCTCCAACTCTGACATCTCCCTGGCAATGTGGAAAATTACTCAACTATGTTTTGTTCCCTAAGAGAGGAATAATTGCAATCTGACCAATTACCACCCCATCAGTCCCATCACAAAAGCCAAATTGGTGGGAGTTCTTATTGACAGAGCTGGCAACTAGCACAGAAATAACCCGCTCAGTGTGGTTTCCGGTTGGTCCCCATGTGGAGATGGTGCTATTGTGAAAATGTCACTGGATTACTAATCCAGACAAGGCCAATGCTCTGGCAGTTGGTGGAGGTTTAAAACAATTAATAAAATATCGAGATCTAAAATCTGGTGTCTGTAATAGTGACCTTAAAGCAAAAGTCGATTGGAAACATCAATTTCCTTCCCCAATGTGCATTCAGGAAGTGAATCTCCAGTGTTTTCCTGGTCTGGCCTAAAAGTGACTCCAGACGTACAGAAGTGTGATAAATTATTCAATGGTCTCTGAATCGGCCAAGCAAGACACTCAATTTTATGAAACTGCTCCAAGGTCATAAAGGATAAAACCGGACAGAACACCCGGCCCCAGCCTCAGTATCAGAACGAGAAATACAGTCCTGTTGAATCTTGGAGAGAACTTGAATTCTGCTTCGGCATCACGCGGTCAGTCAGCTCGCGCACTTTCTGGTGAAGAGCTTGGTGAAAGGCAGACTGCTGTAGTCAGTGACTGTAGTGTTAATTTGTTACATTTACTGTACTAATTCATTACAATACATGGTTTAAAGATTTGTGCAGACTGAGTTATCGTTTGTGTTAGGCTGACTATTACTGATTTTTGATTTTTGATTTTTACTGATATTATCGAAGGTTCGCCGCTTACCCTCTTTTTCGAATTGGTCCCCTTATTTATATTGCACTGTTTTCTATAATACAGTATTCCACAGGAATGCAGCTGCCGCATAATTGGAGAAATACCTGTAATGATCGCTGATCCTCTATCTCCATACCGTACTCCTGCTCTATTCCCATTCCTTTAGTGTCTAGAAATCCTTATTTATATTCAACGCCTCGGCTTCGACAGTCTAATGTGGTCGAAAATTCCCCATGTTCACCGGTCTTTGAGTTCAGACATTTATTCTCATCTCAATGCACTTTGGCCCTAATGATGTGGGCCCTTGTTTTAGCCATCCTAGCCAGGGGAATTATCATCCTTGCTTTCATACTGTCTCGTCCTGTCGGAGATGTACATAGTTCAGCGATTTGGCTAAACCCGATGGAACACAGACCCAGTCAACTCAACTCTGCTCCCACAACAAGCCTGTCATCCCAGAGATCAGTCTGGGCACTCTTTGGTGCACTCCATCAGTGTCAGTTTTGCCCTTTTTGAGGTAAGGAGACCAAAACGGCACACAATATTGCATAATATTCGATATTTGGTCTCACCAAGGCCTTGCACGGCTGTCGTAAGACACACTTACTCCTGGACTCAAATCCCTTTGAAATGAAGGTCAACACACCATATGTTTTCAACAATACTGTGTATTCCCCCAGACCGCTGAGCCTGCTCTACCCTTAGTGGCAACATTACAGCAGGCTGGTAATGTGTTGCTGCTGCTGTACAGGAAGTTAGTGAATCACATCTGGAGTAATGTGCTTAGCTTTCATCTCCTCATTGAGGAAACGACATTGGAATTAACTCAGAGATTATTACCTCAAATGATTTCTGCAACAAAGGTTTCTACACTATAGAATCCCTATAGTGTAGAAAAAGGCCATTTGACCCATCGACTCCACACTGATATGGTGAAAACCATCCCATACAAACTCCAATCCCCCCAGCACAATCTCTGCACACCTGACATTCTCCATGACTAATCCAGTTAACCTGCACAACTTGGGACTGCGGGAGGAAACTGGAGTACCCGATGGGACGACATGCAGGGACAGGGAGAATGTGCAAACTCCACACAGATAGTGACCGAGACTGAAATTTGACCCAGATATCTGGTGCTGGGAGACAGCAATGCTAACCACTGAACTACCTCTGTGGGCAATACAGCCTGCCTGCACAATTCAACCCCCGAAACGTGGCATAACAGCAGGGAGATTACATACATCTCCAAACCTGTCATTGAGCAACAGGAGAAGGACATTGAGATCTTGAGCGGTTTGGTCAGGAATAGTCTCAGGACATGGAAGCCATCGAGCTTATAATGTAGGAACACCAGGCGGACATTCAGTCCATCAAGTGTGTAAAGCAGGAACAGAATGATTTCAATCAGCCACCCATGGCTCTTACACAACAATTAGAGTAGATCTTTTACAGCCTTGTGCCTGTCACACAGGAATTGTGAAAGGGAACGTAGAGGTTATAGAAAGGGAATAACTTCGAATAACCAAATTCACCCGGGAATGGAAAGTTATGAGTAAACGATTGGGACTGAAGGCAAATTGTTTATTTCTGTTGTTAAGAAATTAACAGGAGACTTTGAAAGTAAAAGCACAATCCACCACAATCGACATGATTTTTATTAAGGGTAAATCATGTTTGAATAATTTGTCTAACATTTTTTTTAAAAAAATGCGATAAACAAGGTTAACAAAGGGGATCCAAATGATGTATTATATGTGGACTTTCAGAAGGCAAAGCATAAAGTACCTGACAAAAAGTTAATATCAAAAACAAGAGCACATGGGGTTAGGAAAATTTATTTGCTTGGAGAAAATATTGCGAACCAATAAAAAACGATTACATGGAAGTGTTGGCTTTGGACTGGGTTGGACAAGGTCAAACATCACACGGCACCAGGTTATAGTACAACGGGTTTATTTAGAAACACAAGCTTCCTTAGCGCTGCTCCTTCATCAGGTGTTAGAGAGAGAAGACCTTAGACACAGAATTTATGAGGAAAGATCAAAGGGTTGTACAACTCATGTGCATGAATTGAACACATTGAAGATGGCTCCTAAATCATTAATCGGTTAGAATCGAGATGAAGGTTTTGATTGATTAATGTGCAATCCCGAGAATTTATTTCAAGTCACTGCCTGGAGACACCTTCAGGTATTATCGATGTAAAGGAGGTGACCCGTCCGGTCAGGCAATATATTTTACGGTGAGGTCTTGTTTGGAGTCTATCTATGTCTTCACCTGGAGTCAGTCTGGGTTTATGTCCAAAGTAGGAGTTTATAAAATACCGCATTGACTGACTGTATACAAATTGTATATTTTTTGACAAAATATAATGTATCTGCAAATACAAATCGGCAAATGCAAATTGAGCCCAGAGATTTATGTGTGTGCGTGTGTTTGTGTTTACGCCGATGTGTGTCGTTGAGAGTGAGGTGGAGTGTCTGCGTGAGAGGGAGAGAGACAGGGTGTGCCTGCGTGTGAGAGAGGGGAGTGTGTGCGTGTGCATGTGAGAGAGGGGGAGTGTGTTTGTGTGGGGGGAGGAGAGGGAGAGAGTGCATGGGTGTACTTAAGGGGGAGAGTGAAAAGATGCATGTAACCTTGTTAAAACACAGACAGATTTGGCAGATCCACTTCCCATCACACATTCACATCATGGTTTCAGAGCATCCCCTCTCTGCAGCCTTTGCTCCATTTGTTGTGCATGTTACAGACCCAGATGCTGTCACTACACTCCCGTTGCTCATTCCAGAGTTGGGTCACCAAATCCTCAGGTCTCCCTGAATGTCTGAGGCAGCTCATAGCACAACCTCCAGCGAACCATCTGCAGCACCTCCAATAAATCTTCAGTAACAGGAGTCAGTCAGAAGCCCACAGCTACAAGTTAGACCCCTGTTCCTTTACAATAATACCCGAGGGGCGTCCTCATGTTACTGACCACACGATCATCTGAGAGGGACAAACAGGCATTCAGTGGACAGGCACAGACCAACTTTCAAAGGCATGTCTCAAAGCTGCTGGACTCCACTGCACAACATGGAACAACAGCCAGCCACATACCATTTCATTGTTTCTGAGCTTCACAATACCAACACTCCATACATTCGGGAGCCACACAACAACACCAGGGAAAGGTATAGAAAATCAAACAATGAATTAACTGATAACATGTTATGAAAATATGGATAAGGAGACAGGGAATTGAGAGTAATTGGAG
>NC_057717.1:76132899-76161826 GCF_004010195.1 Chiloscyllium plagiosum | reverse complement strand
CAGAGATACTTGCATCTAGACTAGAAGAGATTGAGGTTCACAAGGAAGAGGTTTTAGAAATACTGCAGAGTGTGAAAATAGACAAGTCCCCTGGGCCGAATGGGATCTATCCTAGGATCCTCTGGGAAGCGAGGGAAGAGATCTTAAAATCATCATTGTAAACAGGAATAGTGCCTGAGAACTGCAGGGTAGCAAATGTAGATCCCTTGTTCAAAAAAAGCTCATAGAGACAACCCAGGTAATTACAGACCAGTGACCAAACTGATAGATGAGAGTAAACCAGTTGATGTGGTGTATATGGATTTCAGCAAGGCGTTCGATAAGGTTCCCCACAGTCGGCTATTATACAAAATGCGGAGGAATGGGATTGTGGATCTGTAATTGCCTTGCTTAAAGAAAACAGAATGTTGTAGTTGATGGGACATGTTCACCTTGGTATCTAGTTACTAGAGGCGTACCGCAAGGATCGATGTTGGATCCACTGCTGGTCGTCATTTTTATAAATGACCTGGATGAGGGCTTAAAAGCGTGGGTTAGTAAATTTGCGGACGACACTAAGTTCGGTGGAGTTGTGGATAGTGACGAAGGATGTAATAGGTTGCAGAGAGACAGATAGGATGCAGAGCTGGGCTGAGGTGTGGCAAATGGAGTTTAATGTGGACAAGTGTGAAGTGATACCCTTTAGCCGGAGTAACCGGAATGCAAAGTACTGGCCGCATGGTAAGATTCTTGGGAGTGCAGATGAACAGAGAAATCTCGGTGTTCATGTACACAGATTCCTGAAAGTTGCCATCCAGATTGACAGGGTTGTTAAGAAGGCATACAGTGTTTTTACCTTAATTAATACAGTGATTGAGTTCCGTAACCAGGAGGTTATGCTGCAGCGATACAAAGCTCTGGTACGGCCACACTTGGAGTAAAGTGCATATTTCTGGTCACTGCATTATAAGAAAGATTTGGAAGCTTTAGAAAGAGTGCAGAGAAGATTTACTAGGATTTTGCCTGGTATGGAAGGAATGTCCTACGAGGAAAGGCTGAGGGTCTTGAGGCTGGTCTCGTTAGAGAGAAGAAGGTTGAGAGGTGACTTAATAGAGACATACAAGGTAATCAGAGGGTTAGATAGGGTGGATAGGGAGAGCCTTTTTCCAAATATGGGAATGGTCAACACAAGGGGACAAAACATTAAAGTGTGGGGTGATAGGTATAAGACAGATATCAGAGATACTTTCTTTACTCAGAGAGTAGTAAGGGTGAGGAATGCTTTGCCTGCAATGGTAGTAGATTCTCCAAGTTTAATTGCATTTAAGTCGTCATTGGAGAGGCATATTGATGTACATGGAATAGTGTAATTAGGATGGGCTTCAGATTAGTATGGCAGGGCGGCCCAACATCGAGGGCCGAAGGGCCTGTACTGCGCTGTAATGTTCTATGATCCTTTGGGACGGTAGAGAGACGTCAGGCGGTTGTTGTTACGGTGAAGGATTTTGACCTCTTGCGCTGGCAAGGGAAGACCAGCTTTCAGCCTTTTATTCTCCAAGGAGAACTGCCCCAACTTTCCAATCTACCTTCACAGCTAACAGTGTACATACTCTGCTCCATTTACATTACCCTGTTCAGCGCTGTCTAAAATCACTTATTTTCTCCACTTACTGAAGTTTCACGAGCAGAATTGAGGAATAATGCCGCTGGTGATTTCATTCGGAGTCGGATTGACGAAGTGATCCGGCTGAAATACGTTTTCACTTTTCGAACGTGCTTCGCTTTGTCCTGTTTGCTGCAACATTAGCTCTTCCCATCCCGACTTCAGGCCGTCCGACCTCATATACAGGAACTAGTTTTTGAGAAAATCCATTGATCATTTTTGCGTTAGTGGATAAAGGACATATGGGTCCATCCTGAATTTGAACCACATATCTAAATGACTGAAAGCCCAAAAGGACAACAAAATGATATTCAAGGAGCAGTGCGATACAGACTGGTCGTCTTACACACTGTTCCAGCGGCTGACTACGTCCATGGTTGAAATTTATTCCTCATCGATCCTTGGAATTTAGAGCAGCAAAGTATTTCCATAGTATCTGCTTCCCATTCTGTCTCCCTGCTCACTGACGTTGCTGGTTGTCCCGCATTAAGGAAGCAGACTGTCTTCACTGGTGGACAACGAAACCATTTTGTTTCTACTTGCAAGCTGTGCTGGGAGATGGCACAGCCCGTTTGCTTTTCTCCCCAGTGTCAATCACGGTGGATGGAATCAGTTACACGTGCTAAATGAGCAACTTTACTTGTGGATTTTTCCGAACCTCTTTTTATCCGAGAAATAGAAAGATGTAGAGCTTTCGGGAAAGGAAGAAATGGACACTGCAGGTCTTCCTCCAGGTAAATGAATATGAGTTATTTTGCTTGCAGCTTGTTTGGTGTTCAGAGTTCAGCTTTATATATAAATCCTGCAGAAAGTCTAATGCAAGACGGGCGTCTGTTTCTTTCCTGCGACCGGACAAGTAGTTAACATCTGAGCCCAAATTTTCCCAAATGTAGTGAACTGAAGAGAAACGCTCACTGAGTGACAGTCATCTGCAGAGTCCAACGCTGCAGTGAGTGTTAAAAATGAGCTATTGTTTCTCCCTCTGCCCCAGAGACAGGGAGACGGATGGCATAATCGCGTGGTGTCATTCCCACGCAGACTGAAGCCATAAGGCCATCCAGTCCACAACGATTCTCTGTCACTTGTCCCTCTCTGAGGTGGTTCCCAAACGGTGATGCATGTCCAAACACTGTGAAAATGTGTCTGCTTGGTAATGCTGTCTCCCAATTGCTGACGATCGTGCCATTCATGTCGGAGCCAGTCATGAATATCGCTACTGATTACGCGTCAGGATAGTAAAGCTTCGACTCCTAACTGGCTCGAAAACAATGTCGGCTTTTTTGCACTTACAAACCAAACGTCCTGTTTCTTCTGAAGTCGAACAGATATTGAATTTCCTGATCTGCAGGAACCTTCAAACAATGTCCGCGATAACATCAGAAACAATGTCCTGACATGATCACAGGAGGGGATCTCAAATTGTCCCACACGCGATTCATGCGCACTTTTTCATCTCCATCACTCATTAAGCCAATCACTGCGATTTGTGAGAATGTCAAGGAAACAACATGAACAGGCAAGTCGCAGCCTCGAGAATCTTTCGAAACTCTTTCTGAAATGGAATCATAGAAGAAGGAAGGGGGGACTGCTCGACTGAGCAGGGATATTGGAGGCACAATCCACTTTTTTAACAGGATAGAACGTTGTCTCTGTTTTTTTTTCTTGGGCAGAATTCGATCCGAATGTTTAAGAAAAACCGCACCTTTCATTCCCTGACTGGGAATCGAACCCGGGCCACAGCGCTGCATCCTAACTACGAGACAACCAGGAATACTGACAACGAACGTCTGTGCAGGTTGCCTGATAGCCCTCAAATAGCTTGTAAGCGCTCTTGTCAGGAACAACCGCTTGATTATCCTCATCCCATTTTTCATTCTTTGGCATTGACATTTCAAAAACACTTCTGAATGCCTCTGAAGGTTATGTGGACTTCTGCTTCTCCGACCCTGACAGACAGTGGGCGCCAGTTTCAAACACCTGATGCCTGATTAGGTTTTATTGCGTAAATCTTCAACTCTATCTGCCTTTAAACTTAAATCTGTGCCCCTCGGTAATCGATCAAGATATTTTAGTCTAACCGATCCATATCCTTCATTATTTTGTATTTCAATCACGTCTTTTCAAAACCTCCTCTACTGAAAGAAACATAAAACCAGTCTGTCCAATTTTTCTCCACAAATGAAACTCTTCAACAAGCCAATATCCTGTTAAATCTCTTTGCCACCGTTTCCAGTGCAATGATATCCCTGCTGTAATTTGATTTGCAGAACTGCACTCTGGCTCGACCAGAATGAACAAATGAAATAAATGACGCAGAAAGCCACACAAACTCTCCTTTTCCAATAAATTCCCTTTTGCTAAATACTGCGCTCTGTCTTTTTCCTGAACATGATAATCCAATAATGTCTGGTCTACGTCAGTAAAACCTGATGTATGAGGATTAATCTCACAGCCAAGCATCTTAATCGATGGACTGGTTGGAAGTTCCCGACGGTGGGTTTTGGGCGCATTTACCCAGCAACAGTGAATGCAACAGCACAGATTGAATGGTGTTAATGTGAGTTTTAGATTGTACAATGTCTCAGTGAAATTGGAGGAGTGATGCAAAGATTGTTTACTGATCATGGAAGGGAGAGAAATCTCGAAAATGTTTCGTTTGAATCCTATTGCATGAAAAACTGTGCTGTGTGAAAACGGGTACTTGAAGACACAAAATCATCACCTCGAATAGTATTTTCATGTAAAATATGACTGATTCATACCCGCGTTTGCTACGCACATATTACTTGACATAAAATGGAAAGATGCACATTGCCATGACTCAGATTGGAACAGAACTTGCGGCAGCCACAACACAAAGGAAGACGCGAAAAGCAATGACGGTCGTATTAGAGGATGTTTCGCGAACATCCCCACGCGCACAACACAGTTACCAAACAGTTACTGAGATGTGGTTGCTCAGAGAGGGCTGAATCTTTAAATTAGAGTTTGCTGAAGTCTGATATCGATAGATTTCTACAAAACATCAAAGGGTTAGGGGTACTGCAGGGTATTGTTCAAACGTATTCCCAATAACAATGTAGCTTCATATTGGTTATTTCACCAATTTGTTCACGAAAGCAACGAACCACTGCTGCTATATATCATATAACTCCAATTCACAAGCCCAAAATCCGAGAAGCTGGGTAGTTCAGCCCGGAAGACTCAATTGGAAATGAGGCTGGGGAAGAGCAGGGCATGTGGCTCCAGTGATGCAATAGATGTGCGCAAAATCCTTCCAAGACGGTATAGATGGGCGCAAAATGTCGCGGCTTGCTCCAACTTCACCTGGAGTAGCTTCTGTTGACATGAAGCAACGGGGAGTAATGGACATTAGGTTGGAAGCTGCAAACTCAACTGTACCAGTTACATTGACATGGAGAAGGGTGTATTGGACATCAGGCTGGGAGCTCCAACCTCACCCAAAGCATCTCCTATTGTTACGGAGAAGGGAGCATTTGGACATCAGGCTGAGGGAAAGATTTTAATTTGAGGTGAAATAATTTCTGGCAGCACATATTTTTGTGGATTGAGGGAATATCTGCCTGAGGGAAATATCTCAGTTATAAAGAATAATCCTGCAAACGTTCAAATCTTTCAGGAGCTCAGTGGTTCTCACTGCAGTCTGAGAGTGCTAGGATCTGGGATCGATTCTAGCCTCGGCTGACCGTCCGTGTGGAGATTGCACGTTCTCATGGTGCTTGCGTGGGTTTCCTCTTGGTTCTCTGGTTTCCTTCTCCAATCCATAAATTATCAGATAGTTTCGCCATGCTGAATTGTTCAGAGGTTTAGGCGCATTAGTGAGAGGGAAATGTGTCTGGTGGTTTACCGTATGGAAGTTCGATGTGCATGTGTTGAGCCAAATGTCCTGTTTCCAAACTGTGAAGAATCTATTCGGTGTAAAGTGGAACGGAGACAATGTTTTCTCTCTTTAGCTTCTTTCATATTTTTCAGTTTCCTCCGATTTCGTTCAGTTCGTTAAAGTAATGAACACACCAAAAATTAACAGAATTATCCAATGTTGTAATTAAGCTCGGGTTTTCTTCGCGATGTTGGGGAAAATGCAGGACATGGAAATGATTGATTTTCAGATAAGCAATGTTCCGACTCAATGGCTGAGCAGACAACGGATGAATGGAAGCTTCATGTGTCGCAACAAGTTATCTTTACAAACCTTGCTAATTCACATCGTGGGTGGTATTGTCGTGAAGCAGCAACATTGATTATCTTGACAGGTCGTTCAGCTTGTGGACATGGCTGCTATTGTGCATGTCCGTGTGAACATCACAACTCTGCGACATGCAACGACAAAGCACCCACGAGGACAGTGATGCAATGGATATTGTGTCTGATTTCGGATTAGGAAATTCTAGGTATGATTCTTAAATGGGGCGACAGCAAGACTGGCAAGCTTCACACACATTTACGAAAAGTTGTTCTGAAGCTGGGAAGAGGTTTGAATTCCTGGTATGCAGGAGTGGGAATGTCTTCAGTAGATGACCCCGAAAACAACGCAGTCATTTTCCTAGCTCCATCATCGAAGTGCCATGTTGATATGGGTGCATATTTGGACAGTGATTGATTTGCAAGTACACTGATTTCTGGAGAATTTACAAAGTAATATTTGTTTTAGAAGAAACAACACTCACTGAGTTGGTATGAGATAAAAACACAAAATCGAATTCTGCAATTCACTTAAAGTTTACCTCGAAAAATATCAAACTCAAATCCTAATTGTATTGAGCTATATAGAAAATCATAAAATCAAATGACACAATCTGTCGCTTTGGGCATAAAACCCGGGGCAAAATTGAACAGTTAGGAGGAGAACTACCAAGACCAGCATAGAAATACATCGCATGAAAAATGCCTCTCTTAAAAGGTACCTTTTCGACCAGTAACCTATGACGCTGATGTTCCTAAGAAGAAGATAAGAAGACCCAGGATTATCCAAATAGAAGCAGGAAAGCTGCCTGCTTTCGAGATAAGAAGTTTGGTTTTGTAAATGTTAATTGGGACTTTCATCAGACGAGCAACATAGAAGTGAAGGTAAAAGATAGGCTTCAGGAAGAATTTGTAAATCGTGGTTAATTAATTATTAATGAGCCAGACCCGACAGCCCATGCTGTACAGAATTCCACGGAAAGAGAGAATGGTAGAGTAATCAGGTGTCCATCTGCCAGATTAGAAAGAACAGGGAGCCCCACTCCAGTAGGTGGAGGAACGAAATGCATGGGACAGACAATCAATAGGTTAAGATAAGTAAGGGAAGGCGTGGAAGTGCGTTCACAGTCACACTATTATTCGGCGCTTCTCACATTCCAGTCACTTAATCTGTATAATTTACATCATTTCGCTCGCAACAGACCAACCTCTTTCCTCACGATTGCATAAATACTGCATCCTCCACACTTCACATCACAATTGACATCACACATCACATGTGATGAAGCGTCATCTAGACTCGAAACATGAACTTGCTTTCTCTCCGTGTATGCTGGCTAACCCGTTGTGATTTCCAGCATTTATTGTTTTCAATACGGATTGCAGCATCTGCAGGAATTTTCTCCTGAATTCTTTCTCATCTCTGTCTGAAATGTGCAACAACCATTCTGATTTAAACACTCTGGTAGTAGGCTGCCCTACAAGGGAACCAACGTTTCTGAATTCAAGAAGTTAAATCTTCAACAAATTTGGATGTTTCAATAAAAGTTTGGTTTGTTTGTTGAAGTACAGTGTATGTGCAGGGCTAGGAATTGGATACCAGCCTTTCCACCATTGGCATTCATCTGTGTCGTTAAACTCTCACTGACTCCGACAGAGCTCTTCCCTTTACTGTCTTTCAGTACAGGAATTCATGTTTATTTTTCAAATTTTGCACAGGAACAATTGATTCTCATTCGCTAACTCGGAATTAAAACCAAAAAATATCAGTGAAAGTGCTGATTCCTAACAACTGGAGTACCAGTGAAGGCTCGTGCAATGCTTGCGACTTCTTGACACTGTTATTGTCTTCTTGTTCAAATGCAAAATGATGACGAATCACTGAGTTTTAAGAGCAATCGTTCAATCTCTTTGGCGCATTATATCAGTGTCAGTCATCTAAAATCACACTTCTGAACACAGATTTCAGCACTTGGCCTTGTGTGTTCTAACGTTGTATTGCTCATCTAAATAGATATTCCATGACTTGATGGATTCAATGGGACGAACCGAGTTCACTTAATCACTGACAGGAAACGTTGCTGTTTGTTGGGACATGAATGCTAAACTTTCCTCCTTGAACAGCCTTGCATTCTCTCTGCTCATCTGTCTTATACTGTCCCTCAAAGTAAACAACCAGCAGTATGCTGTCTCTCATCAAAGTCCAGAAATAAAAAAGTGACTTTACCGTTACATGTGAGGCTCACTGTCAGAATTTGTGATATTATAGCCCTGGAGAACACAAAGGACATTTTATTCCCTATTACATGCATTATATAGGTCAATTATGCTCGTCGCCAATAAATAGAAAAATTCCTTGTATTTCTAAAACCAATAAATTGAGTTTCTACAATGGTGGCTCGAAACCCAGTGCAGCGATTCAATGATTAGCACCAAATAAAAATCAAATAAAGAGCTAATGCGGCAAAGTGGAAATAAAACCACAAGTTGTGGTAAAGACACAGCAGGTCTGGAAGTAGTTATAAAGAGAAATCAGCGTCAATGTTTCCGTTTCGCTGAACTATGGAAGCAAAATGTTGACTCAGAGTTTTCTTCACAGATGCAACCAGACCTGCTGAGACGGAGTTCAGCTTCTAGTGCTGTGCTCTGCTATCTGTGAAAGCATTACATGGCGCTTTGGCTGATGTGATGCATTTAATGTGAATCTGAATCAATATCCATCAATTGCTCCGTTTCATCTCTGCTGTCCTTGATCAACTGTCTGGCAAGATCTTTCTTCCATTATCTCCGAAAATGCGTTCAAATGTCTTAGATATTTTATTATTCACTCCATTGACTCTCTCGATTAGTTTTTTTTTTACAGCTGAACGTAGTAGACATAATGTAAGTAGTTATTCACCAAGAAGTGGAGAAGGACCTGCAATTCGTGTCCAAATCAATAACAATTAAATGACATCATTATGATGATATAAAACAGATTTCCGCACCAATCAAATTATGAGATAATAAGGAGTTTACAAAATATTGTCTGGCCAAAAATGTAGTTTTCAAAGCATTTTTTACAGCGCAAATCTTCAGTTGAGACAGAGGTAAGGTTAGTGAACATGTGTCACAATTCATGGCCTTCATAGCCGAAGGTTTAAGGCACCAAATGTGTAACAGTTAAAATCGACAATTCTCATGTAACGCAGATAAATGGAAGGGCATTTGTAAAAGGAAATCATTATCGGAATGTGCGAATCACTGGCTGCGTTAGCAATTATTAACCTGGCCTCATTGCACTTGAGAGGGTTGAGGGCCCGAGAATATTACAGGTCTGGGTCGAGAGCAAATGACTAAGGGATTTCAATAGAAGGGGGTGAAGTTAAAATGCATCTGTCCGAATACGAGTTGGTGGGTGAACCGGAAGTGATGCGAATCCTGACAGAGGAGCAGAGTTTTGGACGATGCGTAAGTTTTGGATGAGTGAATAACCTGTGAGTCCTTCCCTTACACCATTGTTGGACTTCTAGTGAACAGATAAAGCTAGAAAAAATGACAATGGGCATTGGTTGAAACCTCATTCAGATACTGGAAATGGAAGGAACAATGAAACATTAAACAGAACTCATGTAAACTCATTAATAGAGGCAGCAAAAATCAGACAAGTGCCGAGAGGGAATGTGGGAGGCCGGCTCTCAGTGTATTAGAGGTTAGATCCACGGGGAACAAAACAATTCAAGAGAGTTTCAGCAGCAGTTGATCAGAACATAAGTGGATTCGGGTTGTGTAACTTTGGTGGGCAGTCTTGGTGGCAATGGTGATATGTGGTTGAAAACTCATTTCGGGTTGAAGCATTTCACCATGGTTATGACGCGTGTTTTTCACTTTCAGATAGTTGCCACGAAGAGGCATGGATACAACGTCGAGGCATTAGCGTTAGTGTTGGAGTCTGAAGAAAGGCCACAATTTTGCCAGAATCATAGTTCATAGAGATGTACAGCATGGAAACAGATACTTCTGTCCATCTGTCCACGCCGCCCAGATATCCCAACCCAATCTAGTCCTACCTACCAGCACCCGGCCCATAGCCCTCCAAACCCTTCCTTTTCAATTACCCGTGCAAATGCCATGTAAATGTTGCAATTGTGCCAGCGTCCACCACATGCTCTGGCACATCACTCCATATACGTATCATCCTCAGCATGATAAAGTTGCCCCTTAGGTCTCTTTTATATCTTTCCCTCTCACCCTAAACCTATGCCCTCTAGTTCTGGACTCCCCGATCCCAGGGAGAAGACTTTGTCTATTTATCCTACCCATTTGTCTATTTATCCTATCCTATCCATGCCCCTCATAATCCATCCCTCAGCCTCCGACGCTCCAGGAAAAACTGCCCCAGCCTGTTCAGCCTCTCCCCATACCTCAAATCCTCTAACCCTGGCAACATCCTTACATATCTTTTCTGAACCCTGTCAAATTTCACAACATCTTTCCGATAGGAAAGAGATACTAATTGCACGCAATATTTCAACAGTGGCCTAATCAATGTCCTGTCCAGCCGCAACATAACCTCCCAGCTACTGCACTCAATACTATGTCCAATAAATGAAAGCGTACCAAACGCCTTCTTCACTATCTTATCTACCTGCGACTCCACTTTCAATGCACTATGAACCTGCACTCCAAGGTCTCCTTGTTGAAGAGTTTTTACTCGACCAGGTGTGGACGTCTGACAAGTCAGGATGGTGTGCAAACTGGAGAGAAATCTGCAGATCACTGAATGCCAGGGTTGCTCAGTGGTTAATGCTGCTGCCTCACAGTCTGTGGGGAATTTGCAGATTTTCTCCCTGTCTGTGTTGCTTTCCTCCAGGTGCTCCGGTTTGCTCCCACAGTGCAGAAATGTGCAATCCGGTAAATTGCCCATAGTTTAATCTGCATTAGTCAGATCAAATGGGCCTTGGTGGGTAATTCTTTGGAGGGTGGGTCTGAAATTGTTTTACTGAAGTGCGTGTTTCCACACTTCAGGGAATCCCAGCTGATCGAATCAAACTAAAAATGTCGGTGTACACATCAATCTGTTGCACTGCTGTTTCTCGGTGGTGGGGAAGGAGTGTTTGGAAGCTTCTGATGACGCTCTGGTCAAGTTTTGGGTGTTTGTATTCCCGCTCCTTCAGTCGCTACCTTCACATAGAACACAGAGTCTTGAGAGACATGATCTCTCAGTCTCTTGTTCTTTTGTTTGACATTAATTTCACGGGACATTAGAAGGGAAAGACTTACAAAACATGATATGATGAGGTTGTCAATTTCATCACAAATGATGCGTGATCAGATATTGAACATGGAAGGAAACATCCCATTTACAGTGTGTTTGGGCAAAGCTTTAGCCATTCATCAGAGCTACAAAACACCAATGCAGTTTCTCTCAGGAGGAAACTGTGCAAGTGTAGGGATTGTGGGGAAAGATTCATTTGCGCCAATGAGCTGGAACCTCATTGATGGAGTCACAACTGTCCAGTGTGTGGGAAGGGATCCACTCAGTCGTGTCACGTTCCGCATTAGCAGCTCGTTCACACTGACACAGAACATTCGAATACCCAACGTGCACGCTGAGAAGAGACCTTTCAAATGCTAAGACAGTGGGAAGTCC
Organism: Chiloscyllium plagiosum; assembly: GCF_004010195.1. Taxonomy (NCBI): domain Eukaryota; kingdom Metazoa; phylum Chordata; class Chondrichthyes; order Orectolobiformes; family Hemiscylliidae; genus Chiloscyllium; species Chiloscyllium plagiosum. Next base: position 76,150,349 of record NC_057717.1, on the reverse strand, counting down.
TTTAGAAAGTCTGTGCAACAGAAGTCCCATTAACGTGTTCACACTGAGGAGAGATTTTCTCAAGGCTCTTACTATGGGAATCACGATACAAGTTATTGGGGACTATTTTGTCATCAACGTGTTCACATTGATGATAAAGCTTGCAAGTGTCCAGTCTGTGCGAAGTGCTTTTCAAGTTCTCTGGAACTAATATCCCATTAACATATTCACATGTTAAACTCAACGTGGCATGGCGTTGTAAGGATGTTTTCACAGAGTAAATGAAGAGACGGCACTGCTTCATAAAATCTGGTAGAATTCTTTGAGGAGTCGAAAAACAAGTGAAACAAAGCAGAGCCACTGGATGTGACTTGTTTGTATTTCCAAAAGGCATTTCACAATGTGCATTTTGGGAAGGTGTTAAATAAGAATACATTGTGTTAGTGGCAAGGTACTGGCATGGATTGAGGAGTGGCTGACTGGCAGAAAACATGGAGTTGGGGAGTAGGTTTCTTTCCGGACAGCAGGTGGTGACTCGTGGAGTTCAGCAGGTGTTTGTGTTGAAACCATAACTGTTCAAGTTATGCAGGAATGACCTGGTTAAAGGAATAGAGGGCGTTATTATTACGTTTTCATATGAGACAATGATACGGGGACGGATAATTTGTATTTAGAAGTGGGAAGGCTGCAGAATGACCTGGACAATCTCGGAGAGTGTATAAAGATTTGCCATGTGGAATACTCTATGAAACAGTGCGTGGTCAGACGTATTGGGCAGAGACATGGCATATTTTCTGAAAGGGAAAAGGCTTCCAAAATCGGAAATGCTAAAGCATTTATGAGATTTAGTTCAGTATTCTCTTAATGTTGACATGTAGGTTATTTGAGAGTTGATGTGAGAGACTTTTGCTCAATCACGATAATCAAAAGAGATTCTACAAGGATATTAAAAGCAAAAGAATAATTAGCAACTTTTGGTGGTGTAAATATTTATCTTTGTGTCGAATCGCCGTAGATGAAAGAGATACAAAATAACTGTCTGGCAGTTTTTACTTTCGATGTTTGAGAACTCAAATTGATGTTTTAAAACAGTTCACAATTCTAAAGAGGAAATGTTGGACTTATTTGAAAATAAGTGCTTGGATATTTGTCTGGAATCAGACTTAGTGTATCCCAGGACTTCGTGGAAGGCTGGTAGCAAAATATGGGGCCCCTTTCAGAAATAATTTTATCATCTATAACCACAGGTGAAGTGTGGAATACCTGAGGATTACCCAATGTTGTCCATTTACTTAAGAAAGTATGCACATAGAAACCCGTGAACGACAGGACTGTGAGTCTAGCTTTGGTGGTGAGTAAGTTGTTGGAAGCGATTCTAAAAGACAGGACTTGTTCACATTCTGAGTTTAAAAATATATATTCAGCATGGTTTTGGGTGAGGGAAATAGAGTCTCACAAACATGATTTTATTTATGAGAAACTAACTGAGAAGATTGATAAGGGCAGAGCAGTAAGACATTTTTCACTTGGACATTGGTAATTCCTTTAACAAGGTTCCACATGGTAGATTTATTCTTCCAGTTATGTCACATGTGAATCAGAGTGAGCTTTCCAGTTGGATATAAAATTGTTCTGATAGCATGAGACAGACATGCAAAGTGATGGTTGATTCTTTTTCAGAATGGAGGATTGTTCGCAACAGTCAATGACAGGGATCGGTGCTGGGTCCACTTCTGCTCGCCCGTTTTATATAAGTTATTGAAATGAAAATATGCCAAGCATGGGAAGTAATTTTATAGATGCCAGCAAAATTGGTGGAAGAGTCGACTGTGAAGAAAGTTGTCTGAGATTACAAAGACCAATTTATGACTCGACGAAGGATTAGCAGGCTGTGTTTACTGAGGATAAATGCGATGATCAATACTTAGACAATTAATAGTGTGCGTTTGGGTGATGTTGTCCAATAGAATACCAAGGGGTTCAGGCGCATAATTATTTGAAGTTTGCATGACATGTAGATCCGATGGTAAAGGAGATGTTTATGATGCTCAGTCCGTTAAATATAGGAGTTGGTACGTCATCTTGTGGTTGCACAGGGCGTTGGTGAGGCCAGGAGTAGTATTCTTGAGGAAGAATATTATTAAGCTGGGGAATGTGCAGTAAAGATATGTCGGTTTTTGTTGGGAATGGAGATTTTGTATTTGATGGAGCAGCTGGAAAGTCTGGGACTCGTTTTCAGTGGGGTGTACGAGATTGAGCGGTGACCTGAGAGCAGTTTATAAAGTCTTAAACGGTATAGACAACGTAAATGGCAGATTCATTTTACCTTGGATGACGGATTTCAAAATTAGTGAATAAACTTTTAATGTGAGAGGAGGAAGATTTAAAAAGACTTGAGAGAATAAAAAAGAATAATTTATAAAGAGAGTGTTTCGTGTGTGGAATGAATTTCCTGAGGAAGTGGTTGATGTGAGTACTGTTACCGCATTTGAAAATCAGTTGAGTAATTGAAAAACGTTTCAAATGGCTTTTATTAAGGTACATGAATGTGATTTTTTCGTAGTGATAAGGACAAAACAAATGCAGATGGCATTAGTTCAATTTAAGATTCTGGTTGGCATAGACGAGTTGAGTGGAAGTGTCCCTTTCCTTGTTGCACAACTGCATAACTCTATCTGAGCCTGCCTGCAAGTAAACAGATTATTTGACGAGTATGCATTCCTACGCAGAAAATTGGCAATGATAAAATTAGCCAAATTACTTCTTTATGTGCCATACTGAATTGAAGCCAGGTTTCTGCAATGTCTGTTCACCATAGTGTGTGTCAATGACTGGGATTGTTGAGAAAATTTCTCTGCGAATATTTGTGTGTCTGAGTTGGCTGTCAGTGAGAAAGAGGCTGGGAGAATGCAGCAGTGAGAGCAGCATATCGTTGAAAATGATGGCGTGTTGGGTTTGAAAATTGATTTTATTCTTCACGAATCAACACACTGCACAACTCAGCTCATTGTTTCTTTCATTGCTCCTCTTCTGCACATACTTCCTCCGTCCTATCCCAACCACCTTTGTCTTACAAAATTTCCAAAGATGTTTACTTATTTCCAACATTCTATGTTTATTTCTCAGAATATTCAACAATATGAGAACTAAATCAAAAACAAGACATAGACCAGTCAGTCAAAAAGCTTTGAAAATGATTTTGCATCTTTCTGACCACCATGAAGTGATGCAGTCCGTGTGGTGAAGTTGATCACAGATTGCCATTCATTAAGGAGTTATAGGATTTTCATCCAATGACATCTGATAGTTGTGCTGATATCTGTGTCAAGTATTGTTGCATGCCATCTTTAAAGGTATATAAACATAGAAAATTGAAACAGGAGTAGATTGTTGCTGTGCTTGATCCTGCTGCAATGTTCACGATGAGCAAGTCTGGACATTGCATTCAGTAGCCTGTTATTATTGTAGCCCCGTAATGTTTGATCCCTTCAGACCACAGATTTATATTTTCTTCATGGAAACATTTCATGTTTTGACTTTAACACCTTTCCATGGCAGAACATTCCACAGGTTTACCCGTTTGAGGGAACTAAATGGCCTGCCCGATATCTTAAAACTGTGAAGCCTGGACTCTGTGCTCTTGAGGGCATCCTTCCTACATTTAACATGCTAATACTGTTAGAATTTTATTAGTTGCTGTGACGTCCTACTTCTTTCTTCTAAACATCAGTGGATTTCATTCGAATCAATCCAAACTGTTCGCAAAGATCAGTCCTGCCATCTGCAGAATCGGTTTGTAAAAAAATTGTTGTGCAGTCTCCACAAGCCAAAAGTGCAAGTCACGCTCCACGTATGGTCTCACCAAGACACTGTACAATTTCAACAAGCCATCCCCATTCCTGTACTCAAATCCTCTTGATATAAAGGCCAACGTACCATTTGTCTCTTTTACCTCCTGCTGCACCTGCATGCTTATTTTCACTAACTTGCGTACACAGGCGCCAGGAGAAGTTTCTAATTTCCCTTTCGTAAATCTATGCTGATTGACTCTGTCCAATCCTGTCTTTGGTTTCCAGTGTTAGGCTAACTAGTGTCTAATTTCATCTTCCTCTTAGATAAAATGTGTAGTCACATCAGTTATCTTCTAATCCATTTAAAATTAATCCAGATTCGACAGAATCTTGAAACCTGAAATTACTCTGTTTAGATTCAAGCTCCTGGTTTCATATTAGATCCATTATCTATTGGGCCACTTTGTTAGGTATGCTTCGGTGGAGAGTAGCATTCCTCTGATATCTTTCCTTTAAACCTATAAATTTCCCCAAAACCATTCCGCAACAGATACTGATTTTTTTTCAGATCTCAATCTAATGTGCTCCTCAGCAATTGAGGGATATTATTTATCATCCTTTGTGATGACAGAACCAAAATACAGTATATAGTTGTTTGGTTTGCAATCTCTTGATCCCACATTATAACTTCCTTTGTTTCTGATTGTAAGGGATTTGTTTCCATTAATCTTCTTTTGTCTTCATCTAATGTCAGGAGAATTTACAATTAGCTTGTATTTCACTAGCTTACTTATAAACGTTATTTTCCCACTTAATCAGTCCATTAATCATGCTGAAACCTGAAATGCACTGCCTTCAGATCTGCTGCTCTTTGTACCAACTTTGTATGCCTCTCCCTTGGATCAAGTACAATCCCTAATCTGCCTTCTTCAACATAGTAGAGTCATGTATCCAGTTTTATTTTGTGACAGGTAGGAAAGACGAATTGCTGCATTTCCTCCAAGGGCTCGATAGATGTTTGTCGTGCAGTTAAGTTATGTTCCCCAACTTATTGCAACCTTTTTTCTCCTTTTGCCATCGTGATTTACTCAATTCAGATTTTATCCCCTCCAATCAGAATCAACTCTGTCAATCCCTATCTTAATGAAGAGTTATATCATTGTATTCTTCAATCTCTCACAAGAGCTCTCTGACAGCTACATTGTCAATTATTCCCTTTTCATTACACAAATAAAGTTATTTAATTAAAGTTGCCGGAGCCCAGAGACAATGGGACAACTGCCTCACTTGTGAGACGGAGACGACTGATGGTGCTTTACCCTCGGAGTCACTGAGCCTCAAGCAAGGGGCAAACTTAAAAAGCTGAGACTTTCAGGGCGACCTGAGCTGCTGCGGCGACTGAATGCGTGGTATTCGTGTTACTCTGATTCATAAATCAACCGTCCATACAATTAATCTAACACCTTCCAAACAACATGCATTACTAGGGGGAGGGTGTGTGGAGGAACAGGATGCTGAAATACTCGTCGTGACAGATTTGGTGGGCTTCTTTTGTGGGGTAGCGTGGCACAGCGGTCTGTGGCGCTGGATCAAAATACCAGACTCTATTGAGGTGTGGGTTTAAACATCACTGCTATCGATATCACAACTCGACTAATGTCTGCACTTGTATACAAAAGGGCTACGCGTGTTCTGGCGGTTTTAATTTGAGTGTTTGCGACTGTTGATCTCTGGGTCGTTGCACAACAGATGCTTTCATTTTCGTACTGGATCCCAGCTCAACGTTCCACTTTCACTGTGGACACTCTCATTATTTCGTTGACACGTCCGTTTCTGAGGGAAAGGTCTCTTAAATTCACTGCAAGTTGCCGAGACAAGTCGATCAGTGTAGGCGAATGTACGATGCATGATGTCCCTTTCAAAGAGGTAGGTTCCACTCCAACCGTGCATTAAAATGGCCACTTGCTGTGGGGAATGCCTGTGATGGCTCCATTTCAAATGATGCTGAAACGAAATTAACTGATTCAGGAGGTTCTGATGGAAAACTTAGGGAACTCTCCCTGAATGTTTCACAACTCGCATGGAAAATAATCTTCTTGTGTGCCCATGCGGGTTGACGCAACAAACAGCTTATTCTTGGTAAATGGCATGGGGGTGGGGTTGGGCAGAGTTTTCAGTGCTGGACGAAAGTGATCTGTGGGAGGGAGGCAGTCAAACATTCCAAAAGCAGGGAGACCTGATTGGTCGAGGATAACTCTCCCATTTTCTGTTTCTGTAACAAACATAGAATTTGCCCTAAAATATCAGCTGGTCTGTCACCATCTTTTTTCATGTCCATCTCCCCCTGCCTTTCTGCCCCCTCCCGTTCTATTGAATATCTCCTGACTTCCAACTTTATCCTTCGCTCCTCTTTTATTATTTCCTCTCTGGCCATTTTGACAGTCTCAAGATTTGTTTCAGACATATCCCATCTCAACATGTTTAGCAGCTCTGACGGGAGGTCCTCGAACTGAATAAATAATTCTGTTTCTGTCTCCTTATGTACCTGAAAGCCAGAGACCAGAAGGTAGAGGAGGCCGCTTAGGCCTTTCAGTCCAAGTCGTCTGCTCTGCTTTGTGATGATGGCAGATGTGAGCCTCAACACCAATCTACAGCATTCTCCCTGCAATGGTTACTCTACCTGCTTTTTGGATCCCGTGTGGTTTCCAACGTGAGTCTGAATCCGGGCCCCTCCATATGTATTGGCAGCTTGTTGCAATGTCTCTGTGTGTGACCGAGTTTGGTATGATGCCTGCGCGGCAAACACGATCACTCGTGAGAAAAGCAATTACCGCTTGGGTTGTGGTGGGTGGATGCGGGGCAGTTAAATCGGGTCACTGGCCCTGCTGTGTTTCTGTGTGGGAGCGATTATCACGTTCACCTCCAAACTGAAGTATCCATGTTTCCAATTGTGGAGCACAAAAAATGATAGGCATGTTTCTGAACATGGGTGGATCTTATTGCTTACTGGTCTCGGAAGTAAACTTTCCATTGAATGTACCAGCCCATTCCTCCGCTGTGCTGAAAGCGAATACAAGTCCAATTAATTGTTGTCTACAATTTTGTTCGATATCTATTCTTCCTTGTTCTGAATATGCACGGAATTTAACACCACGGACGGTAAGTATTTTTAAGAGAGCAGTCAGCGAGCCCTGATGCCTTCTGTCGAGAAGAAGTATCAGTTTCTGCGAAAGTGGCCGTGTTCAGAGACGGGTCGAAACATTGCTGTTCCTTCCTTCTGGGCGACAGGCTTTCGGATTGTGATGGATGGGGATTGATTGCAGTCTCTTCAGCAAACCTCGTTTTGAATTGAATCGCCCAACACTACTTTAAAGGCGAAATGGAATTCAATACCAACTAATTGCTGCCTGAACCACTTTTTTCAAATTTGTCTCTGCAGCAGTCCTGAATATGCGCTGGTGTCTGCAGTACTTTTGGCTATCCTGTTTAATTGGGATGCTACGTGCTTCCTTTCGGCTCGGTGCTCCAGAGGAAGTTTTCCTAACCGAAATTCACATGAGAAACGGGACATCCCCGGTTCAAAACGAGGCAGAATCACTCTTGTTCCTTTGTTACAGGCTTGTCCTTTTGGACTGACGTGAACAGAGTAAAACTGTCTTTGAATTTGCTTGCCCACATCTGTTGCCTTGATGAAAAGGGATATAATTATTCCGTATTAATTACTGTGTGAAACTTTGTTATGTTGCTTTTTCCCCGTGTAAAGAGCATTGGCGATAATGAAGGTCTTAAGCCAGAATCGTCGATTCTCCTGCTACTCCGACTTCCTATGCTTTTCCAGCACCACTTTCTCTTCTAAGTTTCTGTCCTCCTTGTTCCTAAATATCAGTCGAATTGTACACCTTCGATGTCCGTGCTGTGTAAGGCCAGTTACCGGGCACTGATCCTTTCTGTACCAGTCATACCGCATTTGCTTTACATGCGAAGTTGGCCTAATTCAGTGTGAAGGGGATCTCTCAATTGCTGATGTCACAGCGAACACTTAATACCGATATATGGTCTCTGTCAACTGCATTCAAATCTAGAGTAAGAAATGCCTGATTTGGACGTTGTCTGCCGTTTCTCAACCTTTGTGAACCAAAACCAAAAATCCTGAATCATGATTTGCACCAATTCACCATTCAGCACAGGGCACATTTGCCGTTTATTCGGTCAGCAACAGGAATGAAAAGATTTACCTCCTCTGATGAACTGCTTGACTCACACTCTTATATCGTCGCTCTGAAATCTAAGCCATGTTGGAACAGAAAATGAGGATATACTAGACTTTCTTACGAATGGCTTCGTATCAATTTTATTTCCTTCATGTGAGCAACGTCTAAACAGGGAGGAATAGGAAACAAAGGCACATGCAGCTCCGGTGAAACACTTCTTTGATTCAGCCATCAACAAGAAGCGTTAAAACGACTCAGGAGAGAGAGAGAGAGCAAAGAAGGAAAACAATCACGTTTTTTTCACCTTGAACAAAGAAACATGTATATACAAAAAAGGAATCAGCAACAGCCCTTCGCTGGAAGGCCCACTGAAGACGTTACCTCGTAGGTTGACAAAACGTCAGGAAATGAACATTCCAGCTCAGTGAGCAAACCTCCATCCTGATAAATCGGCGAGTGGGTGTGTAAGGCTACAGTGAGTGGTGCACCCCGAAGATCCAGCTGGAAACGGGGATGGTTAAGACCACCAGTGATGTGATCGATGAGGGCAAGGTCCTTCTCTGACGATACAGAGGTGCGTGAAATGCTGCGACTGGAATCTCCAACCTCACCCGGAGCACCTTCAGTTGTTGTATAGCAGGGAGAATTGTGACATTAGGCAGGGGGTTTGAACCGCACGTGGACCAACTTTTTTACCTGGAGCAATAGGAATTATGGGAATATCAGGCAGAGAGCTCCAACTTCACTTGCTGCAGTTTTTATTGATATTGAGAAGGAAGCACTGGGACGTCAGACTGTAAGCTCCAACCTCACCAAGTGCAGTTCTTATTGGCATGGAGCAGGGAACATTTGGACATCAAACTTGGAGATTAAAACACACCTGAAGCAGTTTCTATTGACATGAAGCAGGAAGCATTGGGAAATCTGGCTGAGGGAAAGGATGCTCAGCTATTTTAATCTGAAGTGAAATAGTTTTTAGCAGGACACATATTTGAGGACTGAGGGAATATGCTTCTATAGGTAAGTGTCTCAGTTATAAAGAGAAATCCTGCAAATGTTCTACTCGTGGAGGGGTTCAGTAGTTATCTCGCACTCTCAAAGCGCCATTGATCGGGTTCGTTTCCAGCATTGGGTGACTGTCTCTGTGGAATTTCAACATGCTCCTTGAATATTTGCGGGTTTCTTCCGGATTCTCTGGTTTCCTCTCACAATATAAAATGGTCAGTTGCTATGACCATGTTAAATTGCCGATACTGTTAGGTGCATTACTCCGAGGGGAGTGAATCTTGTGGGTTACTCTTTGAACAGTCAGTGTGCACTTGTTTGAGCAAATGGCCTGTTTCCAGTTTGTCGGGAACCAAATCTGTGCAGAGAGAAACAGAGGCATTTTTTACGCTCTGTGACCTTTCTCATATGGCTGACTCTGCACTGAGTTAAATTTACAGAAGCGAGTTTTAGCTTGTTTCATATTATTGAATTTCCTGCGAAATCGCACAGATCGTTCAAGTAATCTAAAGCTACGAACATTAACGGGAACATCCATTGTGATTACACTCGAGTTTACCTCAATTTATGGACGAAAAGCAGGGAACTCGAGTTGAAATTTATCAGATTAACAGGAATACAATTGAATGCTAGCGCAGATATCTGGTGAATGTCAGCTTCATTAGGGGAGACGTATTTTCTTTGCGTCTGTTGCTTCAAAAGGTGGGGGCCATTGATGTGAAGCAGTGACGGTGATTACCTTTGCTGGTTATTCAACTTGTGAATATGAACGTTGTTGTGCTTATTCGTGTTAACAACACTGCTTTGCAGCCTGGATCCGTGCCGTAACGTCCTGGCCAGTGGCGCAATGGGTGATGCAACAGTCTCCAGTTCACGAGTTTGTAGGATGGAATTCTGTTTGGCTCGACAGGAAGGCCTTTCGGCTTTCCCAAACTGATGACGAGTTTCTGTGAGCCTAAGATGTGGACTTAATTCCTGATATGCAAGTGCAAGAATCCCTCCATAAATGCCCTGAGTATACCATGGTCACCAAAGAAGTGGAATAGTTTGTTTTTACTATTCTGTATTTCCCAAACCCAGCTACTCAATTGCTGCAGCTCCAGGGAATGGCAAGGAAACGAAACAAATACCCAATCTCAAGTTTGAAAATCCTCAGAAACTCCTTTGGAAACGGAACTGGAGGAGAACAAAGGCTGAAACGACCGACAGAGAAGGGACTATCCAGGCATCTTCCCCTTCCGTCAGAACCTGACACATTGACACCGATGTTCTCGGGTTGATTAATTGAACCGAGGCTTCGAAAGGAATCCTGTCACAGATGACGTCACCACTTTGTGACGTGGTCAGTTTCATTGGCAAAGAAAGCACATTTGTATACATTAAGCTTCCTTTCACCCTCTGTCTGCCCAGATTTGATTTGGGTCGATCTGATAAATTCCACCTCCCCTCTCCTGTTGTTCCTCCATTATTTGAGGGAAACTCAAGCCGAATCCCAGCATCATATATCTCCTTTAATGTTCGGATTTTTAGATTACTTTAATGATCTGGACAAGCTTGCAGGAAATCGAATAGTCTGAAACAAAGATTTTAATAAACCCTTCCAGAAAGGTAACCAACTGTTGAGTCAGACATACGAGAAATGTAAGAGATCGATATCATTAAATCAATTTTCTCACTGTACACGAGCTCAATCTTTGCAAAATGTTTATTTACAATTGAGACAATTCCCTGGGGCAGATCCTCTCTCAGTCCACAATCATGTGTGCTGTCAGGAACTATTTCAATTCTGATTAAAATAGTTCAGGAAATTACCCCGCAACCCAGTGCTCCCTGCGCCATGTCAATTCAAGCATCTCTCGGTAATGTTAGATCTCCAAGCCCGATGTCCCAATGCTCCCTTCTCCATGTGAACAGTAGTCACTCCAGCTCAGGTTGGAGCTTCCAACCTCAGCGTTTCATCTGCCTCTAAGCTTTCATAGAAGTACTGCATTCTCATGGATTTCATCACCGGACAACAGAGTAGGTACAAGCATTCACTCCACTCCCCATTTCCGATTAGATCATCGCCTCTGCGCCACTCAGTTTCACTGATTCCAGACCTGGGAACCGGTGTGATGTGAGTGTGAAACAATATTTACTTCCTTGTCTCGTGGAACTGATAAAATAACGATGTGAAACTTCGGTGTGACTGAAAACTACATTTCGACAATACCGTGAATTATCGCCTGTACAGTTAATCTTTTGTAGGAACCTATCGGATTCAGTCTTCAACATACTCAATGATCGAATATCCACAGACTCTGGGGATATCGAAGAAAAAGTTTCAACTCAATCTCAGTATCCACACCTCAGTCCAGTATGTGAAAAAATGTCCTGTTGTTCATGCGGTGCTGTTCCTCACCTACCTCTGCCATTGAGTTTTTTGCTTAATATATCGTATTTTTTTTCCACATGATCATATAGTGGTTCGTACTCTGCGTTGTGACCGCAGCAAACTCCGCTCATTTCCGAGTAATGGCATGGCACATTTGTTCCATGTTATGCGACGAAACCTGTGTGAAGCAAACACCGAAATGAATCAATCCATTTTTAACGAGAAAATAATCTCCAAGGTGATTTTATTCCTTCAGTGTGCTTTCTGACGTCATTGCGATTCATATATCAGGATTCCAATTCACCCAATATCGGAGACTTCTCTCTTTTTCACAATCACTATCCCCCCTTTCCATCAGTCCTACCATGTCACTGATGCATTCCACCGTCTAACACTCACGTTCACGTTGACACCATTAAGTCACTGTTGCTCAGTGAACGTGCCCCAATATCACCATCAGGACCTTCAAACCACTTAATGCACTCAGATAAGGTGGTTGCATGATCAATCCTCACGTATATTGATTTATCTGAAAGGACTGGAGAGTATTGGAGCATCAGGTTCACGAAAAAGGCTCTGAACCGGATCGAGGTGAAGAGACTTTATTGGAAAATACCAATTTCGGTGGTTTCTGCACATTTGTTTCACATCATCATTCAGTGGTCGCAAGGGTATTGATTACAATTCTGCAATTCACATTATAGAAGCATATGACAGCTATCAAAACAGTGCAGATGTGATTTGTAAAGATATTGTCTGGCTTGAAGAAGTGCAGCTATTGAAGAGTTTCGACAGACTGAAGTTATTTTCCTGAGAGCAGGGGAGTTTAAGAGGAGACATGATTGATATGTAGAAAATAATGAGGGGTATGGATTGGGCACATTGAGAGAAACGTTTCCCTATGATGGAGGTGTCAATCACTAGTGAAACGGAGATATAAGGTAAGTTACAAGAATGTTTCAGTAGATGTATATAAAACTTGATCAGCCAGCGAGTGTTTGGAATCTGGAACTCACTGTCTCCAAGTGTCTGAGTGGCAGAAACCCTAATAATCTTCTGAGGTATTCACTTGTGAATTTGCAATGCTTATGGCACACAAGGTCAAAGCATGGAAATGGGATGAGGAGAGTCAACCAATTATTTTTAACAAGGTTACGAACAAGGAGCTGTGAGCGTGGCTAGCTCAGACCTCCTCCGTAGTGTAATATTTAATATCCTCACCTGTCACGTGGGATTCCAGAGTTCATTTCCGTGCTGCGACGGCCCGGACTGTTTTGGGGTTTCAAGGTTTGTGTAAAGACCTGTAATTCTCGTGCAGGGTGCAGTTGTCGGTAAATTTGGCGGGTTTGGGAAGTTGGTTTGCAGCCGTTTCCTCCCCTTTCTCGGCGACATCTTCAGGGGTGCTGAGACTCCTGTGAAGCGTGACTGTCCTGTGGCGTTTGGAATTGATTTGAGTTCGTTTCCACTGCTTCCGTTTGTTGGTTCTGGTAGTTAGTTGCAGGTCCCAGTATTTTCGGTTTAGCTCAACGTGCTGGTTGATGGAGTTCATGGATGAGTGTTGTCCTTCTAGAAATTGTCTGACCGCCCTCTATTTGGCTTCTCCTATTATTTTTGTGTTGACCCAGTCCAACTTGTTTTTCCAGTCGACTGTGTGTATTGCGACGAAGGGCAGCTAGCCTTTGTGTTCACTGGCTCCCCGAGAAATGCTTTGCCAACATTAGAATCCTTACAGTGAAACAACATTCGGAGGACATGGTATGACTCGATATAGTAAGCACTCCACCTTATATATGAAGAGAATATCTCAGAACAGACAGCGACGCTCCTCTCAACATTCAGATTTATGAGAGAACATAAATCGAAAGCCAGGTTCAGCCAACAACTCAGAACAAATGACCAATACCCAGCATGTGCAGGACAAATGTGGACAAACAATGCTCCACGCAACGAGTGCAGAAAACATAGTAAAGGACCAAGAGGAAGGCAAATGGAGACCCGTATTCATGAAGAACAACATGCCCCCAAACGCCACCGCGAGGTGTTTCCAGTTGGTGTATTCAGGGCACTCGGACTCTCTGATTCCGTGCCTGGGAACTCGGAGTATATGACAGTCTGGCGCAGTGGAGAGTTTGTTGCTGGAAAAGGACAGCATGTCAAGCAGCATCCAAGAAGGAGGAGAATCGGCGTTTTGGGCATGAATACTTCATCAGACTTTATATGCCCAAAACGTCGATTCTCCTGCTCTTCGGATGCTGCCTGACCAGCTATTCTTTCCAGTGCCATACTCTCGACTCTGATCTCCAGCAGTGGTTAGTTCTTTGTTTGAGGGAACTGTTGATGTCACCAGTGTAACATTTGATTGTTGATTGAGAAATACAACCAGGTTCCTCGTCGAAAAGAGCATTTCTGTTGTCTTTCAGATGCTATGCCTAGCACGGTCTCTGGCAGTGTACTTGTATGGAGTTTGCTGGCGTTTCGATATGTGCTTCTGTGATCGTACAGTTGTCAGAGATATGGCTGCAGTCATCTGCGTTTGTAACCCAGTATCGATTGCTGCTGTTTTGCGTTGATCTTCATGTGTGCATTAATAACAGTGATGGATCAATTGATATTGTAAACAGCCAGACAGGTGTGGAAAACGCCGAGGTTTTAATGACATTTGTACAATGTTTAGACGTTACCTAGATGCAGGAGGTAAGAACATTGAATTCTTTCGTGTGGTGACGAGAAACAGTGACGGAAATAAGTCACCAGAGCGTGTAGTTTACAAGTCCACTCACAGGAAACACAATACGAAATAAAACGTCCAAAAATCGAAGAAGACAAATAAAGGATGGCAGTAATCATGGATCTCCTTACTTCCACTCCCCAGCTCCCACAATTCCAACTCCCGAGTCCATTGTAAACATTTTACAGAACCATACGCATCAACGTTGGTCAATAGAATGGCACAAGTCTTTTCTTGCTCTTCGTTTTATAGTTTCGATTTATAGTTTTTCTTTTCGGGAAAACATCTTTCATTGCAACCTATCGGAAACGAGGTCATACGGTTTTGTCCAAAAAAAATTACACAAAACTTTGTTTGCGTCAGGCACAAGAACTCCTAGATTCCTCTGTGCTGCAAGTTTTTTCGACTTCCCTCTATTTTAATAGTGTTCTGCCTTTTGTGTCTTCCAAACTGACACTCCCAACATGAAACTTCATCTGCAAAGATTTTCCCCCACTCACTCAAACAGTTTCCCACGTCCTCATTACAACGTGCTCTCCCATTATTGTCTATTGTCAGCAAACTTGGACACATTTCACAATGCCACTTGCTCCATGCTATTAACAGAGAGATTAGTAATTGAAGCCGTAAATATGCCCAATACTGACAGACCTCTCTGTCGTAAATAAGTATACGTATTTGCTACCCTCAGAATGTCACAACAGCCTCCTCATCTGTGTCATAATTGGGTACACACTTCTCCTTTATTAGGAACACCAGTCCTACACTATCCCGGATAGCAATCAGAGCAGAACAAACGCTAAATGTAAGGCATAAACTCACTGGCGTCTCCAGTGTCAGTTTTAAGTATTTGTAGCAGTTTCTTTTTAACTTCCGGTTGAACAAACTGCCCGGATTTGCACATTACATTTGAAAACGACACATCTGCTTCAAATTTTCTTCAATGCCTGGGACACAGATAGTTAAAACACTATGACATCTTCATTTCTCGATCCAATACATTATTACACATCTCTTTGTTCATAAAAATGCATCTTCCCAAGCACTCTATCTCTCATCAATATGTGTCGTTCAATCCAATTTACTATCAGCCTCCTCCATTCTAATCACTTACAGGGGGCCAGCAAATTTTGGAGACATTGCGCAGACAGAACAAACCGTATAGTGTACTCTCGTTTTCTCTTGAAAGCCCCAAATTAAATATTAAGCAGCATCTCAGGGTAATAGTTGTAGAACATAGAGAAAAGAAAAATACAGTGCAGTACAGGCCCTTTGGCCCTCGATGTTGCGCCGTTCCAAGCCCACCTAACCTACACTAGCCCACGATCCTCCATATGCCCGCTTAAATGCCCATAAAGAGGGAGAGTCCACCACTGCTACTAGCAGGGCATTCCATGAACTCACGACTTTCTGAGTAAAGAATCTATCCCTAACATCTGTCCTATACCTACCACCCCTGAATTTAAAGCTATGCCCCCTCCTAAAAGCTGACTCCATACATGGAAAATAGGTTCTCATGGTCAACCTTATCTAAACCCCTAATCATCTTGTACACCTCTATCAAGTCACCCCTAAACCTACTTTTCTCCAATGAAAACAGCCCCAAGTGCCCCAGCCTTTCCTCATACGATCTTCCTACCATACCTGGCAACATCCTGGTAAACCTCCTCTGCACCCGTTCCAGTGCCTCCACATCCTTCCTACAGTATGGCGACCAAAACTGCACACAATACTCCAGATGCGGCCGCACCAGAGTCTTATTCAACTGCAACATGACCTCAGGACTCCGGAACTCAATTCCTCTCCCAATAAAAGCCAGTACGCCATGTGCCTTCTTCACAGCACTATTTACCTGGGTGGCAACTTTCAGAGATCTGTGTACATGGACACCAAGATCCCTCTGTTCATCCACACTACCAAGTAACCGACCATTAGCCAAATACCCCATCTTCTTGTGACTCTTACCAAAGTGAATCACTTTGAAGTGAATCACTTCACACTTACCTACATTGAACTCCATGGGGGAACCGTATCAAACTCCTTACTAAAATCCATATACACCACACCTACCGCTTTACCGTCGTCCACCTCATGAGTCACCTTCTCAAAGAATTCAATAAGGTTTGTGAGGCACCTTTCTGCCCAGCTCTGCAGCTTATCTATATCCCACTGTAACTTGCCACATCCTTCCGCACTGTCAACAACTCCACCGACTTTCGTATCACCCGCAGACTTGCTCACCCAACCTTCTAGCCCCTCCTCCAGGTCATTTATAAAAATGACAAACAGCAATGGTCCAAAACAGATCCTTGCGGAACACCGCTAGTAACTGCACTCCAAGATGAACCGTTACCATCAACTACTTCACTTTGTCTTCTTCCAGCCAGCCAATTCCTAATCCACACCTCCAACTCACCCTCAATGCCATACCTCCTTTTTTTTGCAGTAGCCTACCATGGGGGAGCCGTATCAAACGCCTTACTAAAATCCATATACACCACATCTACC
Organism: Chiloscyllium plagiosum; assembly: GCF_004010195.1. Lineage (NCBI taxonomy): Eukaryota > Metazoa > Chordata > Chondrichthyes > Orectolobiformes > Hemiscylliidae > Chiloscyllium > Chiloscyllium plagiosum. The sequence continues at coordinate 76,133,753 of NC_057717.1, read as the reverse complement.
GCTTTACCCTCGTCCACCTCCTTAGTCACCTTCTCAAAGAATTCAATGAGGTTTGTGAGGCACGACCTGCCCATCACAAAACCATGCCGACTCTCCTTGATCACATTATTCCTCTGCAGATGTTCATAAATCATACCCCTTACAATTCTCTCTAAGACTTTGCCCACAACAGAAGTGAGACTCACCGGCCTATAGTTACTAGGGTTATCCTACTCCCCTTCTTGAACAAGGGAACCATTTTGCTACTCTCCAGTCTTCTTGCACTATTCCTGCAGACAACGAGGACATTAAATTCAAGGCCAATGGCTCTGCAATCTCCTCCCTTGCTTCCCAGAGAATCCTAAGATAAATGCCATCAGGCCCAGGGGACTTATCTATTTTCACCCTTACCAGAATGTCCAACACCTCTTCCCTACATACCTCAAAGCCATCCATTCAAATTAATTGTGACTCAGTATTCACAACGGCAACAATGTCCTTTTCCTGAGTGAATACTGACGAAAAGTATTCATTCAGTGTCTCCCCAATCTCTTCAGCCTCCACACGCAACCTCCCACTACTATCCTTGACTGGACGTATTCCTACATTAGTCATTCTTTTATTCCTGACATACCTATAGAAAGCCTTAGGGTTTTCCCTAATCCTACCAACTAAGGACTTTTCATGTCCCCTCCTTGCTGCTCTTAGCTCTCTCTTCAGATCCTTCCTGGCTACCTTATAACTCTCAATCGCCCCAATTGAAGCTTCACGCCTCATCTTTACATAGGCCGCCCTCTTCCCTTTAACAAGGGATTCCAATTCCTTATTAAACCACGGCTCCCTCACACGACCCTTTCCTCCCTGCCTGACAGATA
>NC_057717.1:76046145-76132291 GCF_004010195.1 Chiloscyllium plagiosum | reverse complement strand
TAGCAACCCTCCCCCCAAAGAATACTGGTGCCCCTCAGGTTCAGGTGTAGACCATCCTGTTTATAGAGGTCCAACCTTCGCCAGAAAGAACCCCAGTTATCCAGATACCGGAATCCCTCCCTCCTGCACCATCCCTGTAGCTACGCATTTAACTGTTCTCTCTTCCTATTCCTCGACGCTCTAACATGCGGCACGGGTAACAAACCAAAGACATCAACTCTGTTTGTTCTAACTCTGAGCTTCCAACCTAGCTCCCTGAAAGCCTGCCTAACATCCTCAGCCCTCTTCCTACCTATGTCGTTTTTGGCAATTTGGACCACGATTTCGGGCTGCTCTCCCTCCCCCTTAAGGACCCGGAAAACAAGATCAGAGACGTCACGTACCCTTGCACCTGGGAGGCAACATACCAAGCGTGAGTCTCTCTCGCCCCCACAAAACCGCCTATCTGTGCCCCGAACTATCGAGTCCCCAATAACTATTGCTCTGCTCTTCGCCACCCTTCCCTTCTCAGCAACGGGGACAGGCTCCGTGCCAGAAGCCTGAACCCCATTGCTTACCCCTGGTAATTCGTCCCCTCCACAAGTATCCAAAACGGTATACTTGTTCTTGAGGGGAACGGTCGCAGGGTTCCCTGCACTGGCAGCTTCCGCCCACTCACCCTCACTGTCACCCAACTGTCTGCAATCTTTGGAGTTACTACTTCCCTAAAGCTCCGATCTATGACCCCCTCTGCCTCCCGAATGATCCTAAGTTCATCCAACTCCAGCTCCAGTTCCCTCACACGGTCTTGGAGGAGCTGGAGATGGGTGCACTTCCTGCAAGTGTAATCAGCAGGGACGACCATGGCATTCCTCACCTCAAGCATGTTGCAAGAGGTACATTGCACTGCCTTCAATGCCATCTATCTAAAAGTAACCGTTTAAAAAAAAACTCGGTCCAAGAATAAAACAAGCAAAATGCAGCACTTACCTACTTACCACAACGGTTCTTATTATTAGGTTAGAGGAGGAGTGCAGGTGGGAGGCACGTCCTCTGTTGTGCCTCGGGTTCCTCTCCTGCGCGCTTTTGTAGGGAAAACAAACCTACCCAGGGAAGCTTGCGCTACACCAGCTTCCGGGTCCGCTCCGCGCATTTTTAAAAAACAACATTCAAATTTAAACTGTTAAACAAACGTCACCAAGCCTTCAAGCAGCCACTGCCAAACAGCCCTTACAAGCTCCACTGAGAGAGTCAGTGTGTGGCTGAGTGGGGAAGGCGATGTATTAGATATCCATTAGGGGTTCCCAGCGCAGGTTTCAATCATAACTACGATTCCTTTACTGTTGATTTTAAATGACTTTTCCGTGGATGCGTAATCCCTCAAAGTACAGGAAACCTGTCTCAATAACCCTACATTTTGTCAGGTCTGCTCATTTGTTGACATGCAGGAAACTTGGGTTGTGAACCGGAAACGGACATGACTCAAAACCTTTGCTCTGTTCCTCCAACCACAGATAATACCAGACCTGTGTAGTTTAACTAGAATTCGCAAAGTTTATTCAACACAAATGCTGTTTTTCATCAAATGTCCTCAATCCCAGTCCTCTGGGAAGTTGAACTGGTCAGAGGCAAAAGTTCCTCTTGATCAGCAACTCTTGCAACTCCACTGCTCCCTCCAACATCGTTTCAAATCTCCCCAGGATATCTCCCGTTAACTTTATTTGCTTCAAAGAAACCGTTCGCAGAGACGGGCATTTCTCCACAAAAGACGATTTCCTCATCTCTTGACCTGGTGCAAAACAAAGGATTGTGAAAAAGATGCTGGGAAAATGTTGCGAAGTGGAATGTGGAAAAATGATCAAGAGGCAAACAGAAATTCCATTCTCCAGCTTTGTGAATCTTTAGACATTCCTTGGATAGCGGATTCAGAGGAGAATAAAGGGTGAACTGTCCGACTGAGCAGAGATAGTCCCGACACATTCCCATGCTGGAAGAGGCTGATACATTGACTCTGATACTTTCTGGATAAGAACTAATCTGAAACATTGAATGGACTCCCGTGGTAGCATATCAGAAATTCAAAACTCATCTCAGCTCCGGGACAATGAGAAAACATGGGAATAGAAATGCACTGAAATTATCGAAGGATGACGGTCCCAGTTGTAGGACAGCTAGTTCCCAGTGACTTGGAGGTGCCTTCAGATTATGGGATCAGACTGTTCTCTAGTTTCCACAATTAATGTTCCAGACTGTAGAATGGAAAAGCAAAACCGATAGATGGCAATTGTTATTATGCGAAGGCCATGCAAAAGCTTGGATCCACCAACCGACTGCTTTATGAGATGCTACGAGAAGCTTGTCGCCCAGTTAGCGCGTTCGGCAGTTAATCGAGAGGGTAGTGGGTTGCACCCACTGATGGATGGAATGGTCGCAGTACTTACTCCATCTGTTTCCTTTGCTGCGTAGTTTTGTGTTTTTAATGTGGCCAGGGATATGTTCCCCAAACGGACACCTTACACAGTGAGGAACCATAAAAGCGTTTCTGTATTGTTTTCGGGGCGAACGAGGGGCTGTGGATGCCCTGAATTAGAAACAAAAGCAAAAACTGCTGCAGAAACTCAGCAGGTATGCAGTAACTGTGGGAGAAAACAGCGGTCTAACAAACCTCTGAAGAAGTTCTAAATCGTTGTCTCTGTTTCTGTTTCCACAGATGCTGCCAGACCTGTTTAATTTCTCTGATACATCTGCTTTTGATTTTAACTTAATATCCATTCCAACTATCGGGATGGATCACACAGACCATAGATTCCCCGACGTTTAACACTGTCGAAGCTGTACTGATTGAATTGAAACAAACCTAACAATGGTTTTCTGTCCCTCAGCTCCACAGGGAGAGAGAACTGGCAAACCAGTTCAGTCGTGTGCTTCTGCAGTTGCTGCCAAGTGGGTAAGATGATGAGTTTCAATACAATATGGTTTTCTCGTGCAGTTTGACATCTTGCTGACTGTAATTGAGAGCCGCGAGTAAACTGGAAGTGAGTGTGTTCTTTGCTTTCATGTTTGAGATTCGAGACACTGAATAGGGAAAAACGCACATAACCCAGATTAGGAATGTTGGGAATCTTGAACTATCCCATTTCAGAGTTTAATAAGCAGAATCTTTCAGAAGAGGTGAGACCAATTTAATACTACACTTCCATTACTGACGACTGACTTCATTTGCACCTCTGCGCCAAGTGCTGCAAAACGGGATAAGAACAGTGAGGGGATGATGTGGAACTGGCGCAGACCTGGTGGGCCAAAGCACATTTTCTGTGCTAATGATCACCTTCACCATTTGTGGGGATCTCAGTTTGTGAAGTAACAGGAAATTGTTTGCAAAATGTCCCGGAGCGATGAAGGGTTTGAACTACTCTCTTCTGATCTGTCTGTCAGTCACGGCAACCATTGGGAAATTTCCATTGGTAATAACTGAGATGGTGCACATTCCTGGAATCAGTCCACAGGATAATCAAAATATAACATCGTTGTGTCACATTTTCCAGCCGTGTGTAAGCCCTTGTGTCTTACATTTCCTGGTTCTGCTTTCGAGATAAAGGTTGCCTGCATTATCTGTCTCTGTTTGTATCAAGCAGCTCATTGAGCACGGAGTTGAATTTTCAGTGGAAGTTGGAAGTGTGGCAGGGACATAAACAGGAAGAGACGAGACTTGAAAGTGCTTCAAATTTGCGTATGTCTTGTTTTTAGTGGTAAATGTCTGCTGAACGCTATCCTGTCTGATGCCAAGAGTCGCAGGGACTGTTTCGGTGGAATTGACTAATGTTGCACGTGAAGCTTCCTTTTTCCAGAGAAACTTACAGACTTCAAACACATAATGCTGAGGCTTCACTCACTGTCGGGAATGTGCTGGTGTGTCTGCCTTTGTGAGTGAACATGAGAATAAGTTCTTCAATGCGGTTAAAATGCAGTATGACCATGCCAAATTTCAGTCCCATTGTTGTATCATTTAAGATGACAGAAAGTATATCGTTGACATATGCCCTGGAAACATCAAAATACGTCAGCTTATGGGCCAAATGCTACAAACTGGGACTAGAATATATGGACGTCTGATGACTTTCGCTGCACGATGGACGAATAATCCTTTTCTCCCACGCTTTTAAATATCGAGGACAGGGAGAAACTGATCTGACGAGAAACCTTTTTTTTTCAATCTGACATAACCTTTTGTACTGTCCACTCTACTACCAACCCTGATGTCATCTGAAAACTCACTGACCATGCTTTCTGTATTTTAATCTAAATCATTTGTATGAATGTAAAACGGAAGTGGACTCAGCATTTATCCCTGGGAAACGCAGCTGGTCAAAGTCTTCCAGTCCGAGAACTACCCTCCACAACGGTTTCCATCCAACTACCATTAAATTAATTAAATATCTTATCGGAAAGCTCACCTTTAATTCGATGTGATCTAACTTTAAAAATTAATCGACCATGTGGAACCTTTTAAAAGAATTTATTAAAGTCCAACTGAACAATGCTGACAACTTAGTCGTCATCAATATTATTGGTTACATCCTCAAAAAAACCAACCATGTTTGTGAGACATAAATTACCTCGCACTAAACCATACCGATTAACCCTAACACGTCTCTCAAAATGCTAAGAAATCTTATCGTTCAGAATTGCTTCCAACAACTTTGCCACGAGCGTAGCCAGCCTCACGGGTCTCTGGTTTTCAGTTTTCTCCATTCATCCCTTCCTCAACAAAACCTCCCCAAATTATTCGGCACATAACTCGCAGTAATAGAAGATGCAAATATTTCCAACAAGGGCCAACAGTTTATTTCCCTGATTTCCCACAAAGCCCTGTGTGCACGAGATCAGATCCCTGAGAAATATCCAACATTATACTTTCCAAGTCCTCCAGAACTTCCTCTTTTCAATGTGAACTACTTTTAAAACATCAATGTTTGTAGCCGCCATTTTGCTCTCCACGCGATAAACTAATGCCATATGAACTTTTAATATCTCTCCCATCTACTAACGTCCAATACAAATGTGAGTTGTTACATCTTTCAGGGATCCTATTTGGTCTCCAGCTCTGAATGTAATTATAAAATCTCTTTTAATCATCCTTAACTTTGTGCGCTAAAGCGATCTAATATGCTCACATTGTCTTCATGATTTCCTTTGAAGAACGCTCCTCCACGCCTTATATTATTCAAGAGATTGACTTGAGACCGCATGTTCACATAGAAACTATGATTTTAAAAAAAAATAAGTTCTGAGACGACAAGTCGTTCATTCCTGCGATCAACGTTGTTCTAATAGAATCCCGACAGTGTGGGAACAGGCAATTCAGCCCAAGAAGAACCCATGAAACATGCGAAGATCATTTTACTCAAACTCACACCTCTACCCGATTCCTGTAACTCTGCATTTCCCATGGCCAAATGACGTCATATCTTTCCTATGTTGAGGAAACCCAGGCAGACACGGAAAAAATGTGCAAGCTGCAGACAGTCGCCCAAAGATGAAATTGAACCAGTGTAGCTGAGGCTGAAAGACAACAGTGCTCAGCACCGAGTCAGCCACTGTAAACCTCCTATCCACCACTCATAATATGTCTTCCCTAAGACACGTTTCCAAAAGCTACTCCCGATTATCCAAATGCATCTGTCGAGAGCCTCTTATCGGGTCTGTTACAAACCTCTGTGGTTGGTTTTTAACTCGGGTGAATGAATGCTGACATTTCATTTACCCTCACAACAGCCAACAGAACCTGCATGTTAAACATAAGAGAAACCTCAACTAGATCTCTCAAGTGCCTTTAAACTATAGATCCCTGAAGCCTTTCCCCGTCACAAAATGGTCGAGGTCTCTAATCATTCCATCACTTTATGACCTCACTCTTTTTCGCAGTGTTCTATCTGCAACCTTTTTTATCCAAACACTCAGCCCATCCACGTTGTTCTGCAGCCTGTCCGCTTCCTCAATACGATCTCTCCTTCCACCTGTCATTGTGTATTCTGCAAATGGACCAACAATTCTGGAAATACACCTTCACCCAACTGTCTGCCTTCTGCCAGTCAACTAAAACTCAAGCCATGCCACTACTTTGCCCCTAATACCAGAAACTCTTATTTCGCAGGTTCCGATACTGCACCTTGGCAAATGCCTGCTGGAAATTCAAGCTGATCACATTCACAGATTAGACTTTTTCTCACTTGCTCATTATCGCCTCATAAAATTCTAATACATTTATCCTTGAGAACATATTCTGATGCTTCAAGTACTACGTAATCCCATCCTTACATTGACCTCTCATGCGTCATTAAATCCAAAATTGATGTGTTTGGCATTAATCTAAAATATCAAAACTTTGCTTTGAGTCCTGAATGTCATGAACAACAAAGTCCATTCGCAGTTGAGATATGTGAACTCGCGCTGTCTCAGCAGGTTCGATGTGAGAGTGAATTCCTTCCCCCAGTGGATCTCTCTGCTGTCTCAGAAGGGTCGATGAGTGAGCTAACAGTTTTTCTCAAATGAAGAAGGTAAATATGTTCTTCCCACTGCAAACTCGCTGGTGTAATGAGAGTTGAGATAATCGGCTGAACCTAGTCCCACAAGTAAAACCATTGAAATGTCTCTCATCTTGTGAAAATATCGATGGAACATCAGTCCTGCAGAGATTGGAAGCACATCTCACACATTAGATATTTGATAGACCTCTCCTCAATTTGAAGACGTTCATGATAAAGAGATCCCAAGGAACTTGTATAGTGATTTCCACAGTCTGATCATTTAGATCATTTGTGAACACGTTGATGTCATATCAGCCCCAGGAACATTTGCAGCACTTCCCACTCTGGGCTTTGAAAAGACCTGTTAATAATGTTGATGGGACTTCACGTCGCTCGGACATTTGCAGCACCTCCTACACATGTGGAATTGAAGATGTCTGTCCTCCGGGTGAGCACGTGGATCGGACGTCAGGTCCCCAGAAGTTTTAAAGGACTCCCATTCGTGTGAGCACATTTCCCATGCATTAACTGCACAAAGGTCTGATAACATTTTCCAAAGTCTGGATAGATAAAGGGTTTCTCATTGTGTTAGTATGAGCATTGTGTTAGATAATCCAATCAACGGACGTTTTAAAGCATTGTACGCAATCCAGACATTGAGATGATTTCTCCTCATTGTGATCGAGCAGGGGTCGCAGCAGGTCAGAGAATGAGTGTATGCCTTCACACACAGAGAGCTTGTTCCAGATATATTTGCTGTCATGGTGTTCAAGATCAGATGGAGAAATGAATCCTCACATGTCTACAGTCTCACCTAAATATGACTGCAGTTGTGGTTTGTGAGCTCTGATGATAGCAGAAGCATTGTCCACACACACAACAAGTGAACTCTTCTCTCCCACTGCAACCGGACAATTTGCATTCCATGTTCTACCTCTGATCAAGTTCTATTTGGGATAAAATGCGGGATTTGATCAGATCATGGTGGAGTGATGGTTTTTTATTTAAATCTTCCCCTTCTAATATGCTCCGAAATTGATGTTGTATATTTTTTAAAATCAAGAGAATGAGAAAGAGTCTCTCACAGACTCTGGATTGTGCCTGAAAATATGGATTGAAGTTAAGCGATTTAGACACCAACAATTTGACCGGAATTCTGCCAGAATCTTTCATACACACAACCTCCACTACTGAGAAGGAGCAGGACAACAGGTGGATCTGAACACCATCAATTCCCTGTTCGCTCGAGGTCAAACATTGTCCGGAGTTGTCTGGGATCCTGTCCGTTGGAGCAGACATTTCCTCTAATTGAATCATGGAAAGTGAGGCCTCTGTCTTCAATCCCCAACACAAATCCACTGCCTCGCCACTGAGTAGAGAGTGTGGTCTTGGAAAATCACAGCAGGGCAGCCAGCATCCGAGGAGCAGGGGAATCGACGTTTTAGGCAAGAGCCCATCATTTGGAATGAGGCTTGTGAGCCAAGGCGGTAGAGAGACAAATTGGAGGGGGCATGATAGCTGAGAGTATGATAGGTGGGTTGAGGTGGGGGTAATGGTGATCGGTCGGAGAGCAGGGTGGAGCGGATTGGCGAGAAGGAAATTGACAGAGAGGAATTATCATATGATCGGTGCCAACTTGGAACATTAGATCTGGGATAAGATGTGGGAAGGGAAATGAGGAATATATTGAAGTCTACATTGGTGCCGTGTGGTTGGAGGGTTCTTGTGTGAAAGATGAGGCCTTCTTCCTCCTGGCGTCGGGTGGTAAAGGTGTAGCGATGGTGGATGCCCAGGACCTGCATGTACTTGGCTGAGTGGGAGGGAGAGTTGAAGTGTTCGGCCACAGGGCAGAGATGTCATTTGGTGTGGGTGTCCCTGAGATGTTCTCTGAAGCGCTCTGCAATTAGTCACTCTGTCTCCCAAATGTGAGGAGACTGCATTGGGAGCAACGGACAGAGTAAATGTCATGTGTGGAAATGCAGGAAAAACTCTGATGGATGTGAAAGAATCCTTTGAGTCTTTGGACGGAGTTGATGGCGGAGGTGTGTGTGGATTTTGCAAATCCTGTGATGGAATGGGAAGGTGCCTCGAGGGGAGGGTGGTTTGGTGGGTGACATGACCTGACAAGGGAGTCACGGACGCAATGATCATCACAGAAATCGGCGAGAGGTGGGGAGGGAAATACATCTCTGCTGGTGGTGTCCGTTTGAAAATTGGAAAATGGCGGAGGATGATATGATGTCAACGGAGTTTGGTTGGGTGGAAGGTGATGACCGGGGGATTCTGCCTTTTTCAAAGATGGAGGGGTGGGTCTTGAGTGCGGAGTTGCTGGAAGTGGATGAGATGCGCTGGAGCGCAACATCGGCCACATTGGTGCTGAAATTGCCTCACCACTGACTCAATCTTTTCCTTGACAATTGTTTGAGTCTGAACCAGTTACGACATGACTATGGAGACATGCTTCACCTCATTAACATCATACGGCACTTTGACATCTCTGCTCATCTGCAGCTCAAACTCTCTTCTATCCCTTTGGACTAAACTATCGTAATGCACTTCCATCCGTCCTGTCACATTCCCTCTCTACTCTGGTCAAACTTCCTCTGCCTCTGTTCATGCGTGTACTTGATCTCTGTTCAGTGTTTTATTGTAACTTATTTGAATGAGGTTTTTACCACCGCCCATTTTCCCAACCGTGTGCTGCTGCCCTCGCAGCTTTATCATTCCACACGGGCACTCACATGATGGAAGGGAAGGGGATAATCCTGAGGTTTTCGGACAACTCTGCTGCACGCAGGAGTATTCGCAACAGGGAATCTTTACCGATCACCGCTCAGTTACTTCTCAAAGTGTTCGTCATTTTATTCAAATTTTCAAACTGTCTCCATTCCATCTATCGTTGTAATGTCCTACAGCCCACTCAAGAATAATTCGAGATGGTCAATAAATGCTAACCCAGCCAGCGAACCACACCAAGATTTTATTTCTTTTTTAAAAAAAGCACTACCTTCCCTTGAATTCCAAGCTTTTGATCATTGTCGATTTTAACTGTTTCATGTCTGGCGCGCGAAATTTCATGTATCAAGGCCATAAAGCATGAAATCCCTTCACTCAGGATATCGCAGAATGCCGTTAGGAAAGAAGTTACTCACCAAGTGATGTAAAAAACTGTGATACGAGTTGAAATCCACGGCAGTAAATTGCATCAATCCTGCATCATGCCTTTCATATAATGGAAACTTCAAAGCTTTTCCTCTGAAAGGAGTTTAGGCAAATTTTGATCGCAGTCACATAACGAGATATTGGGAAGTTGACAAAGTGCTTTATCAAACAAGTGATCAAACAAGGAGGTTTCAAGCAGAAGTTTAAACCACAAAACTCTGGTTGCATCACAAACCTCGGGTCATGGAGTCTGTTCTACTCGACTTTATCATTTTCTTGTCAGTATAACAGCAACACATTCGCGCAAGGATCCACAGCTCAGTGATTAGAGCTCTAGTCTTGTTTGGCAGTGGTCAGGAAAAGTCCCACAGTGGCCTTGCTGCATTTTCACACATATACTGCAGCAAACAGCCGAACGTGCTTTCTCACTGTTATTCGGAATTATTTCTGATGAAAAAGCGTGAAGTCATTCTCTCCAGGGCCAATTTGTTTGAGTTTGGAATTCGACTTCTGTGTTTTTCCTTCGAGGAACATGAGGAAAACAAGCAACTGATGCGAAGAATGCTCCAGTTTGGCAGGAAGAACAACGTGACACAGTAGAAGCCGGAGAGCAACGGGGAAACAGTGGGGGAGGAAAAGTACAGGGAAGCGGCTTAATGCTTCTGTTGCTTATGTAGCGACAAAAACACTACGGGAATCAAAGAAAACAGGCAGGTACCGGAAGAACACCGGAAGCCAGACTGCCTCAGGAGTGTATACGTTCAGCATGTATCAATACTTCATAGCTGGGCCTGTCCTCCAACGGCAGCCTGCTGCCGGTTTACCCCTTTTCTTACGTAAACAGATTCTGGTTTTAAAGTCTAAAGTGAAGGAAGAAAGCCATTAGAAAAGACAAGGTGGGGTTTCACGGTGTGGTGGAACAGACCAATAGATCACGTGGCGCGAAAAACGCAGTTGTGTCCATATCGAAGTTATCCAGATGATGTGAATTTGGTGAGAACAAACACGAAGGAATTTCCCTCAGGCAGATGAATCCATCACTCGAGTTTCGAACCTCAACCCCAGTGATGGATTATCAAGAAAAATTTTGAGCACGACTTGTTTTGTTTTCATTCTACAGTTATTGAAATCGGGAATGATTCTTTTCAGAGAAAAATAGTTTCAATAGCTAATTCTAAAATATTTATAAAGGTGCGAACAGACACACAAAGAAAATGAATTTAAACGGGACAGAGAGTCTGCGCTGTAGGGATGGGGTTGTGTTAAGTGCACACTCTCTAATTTGCTAAGGTTAATTGGAAACAAATTGTATAACACCGACATTTGAGTACGACTAAGTGTGAAAATATCCTATTGTAGGTAACGGTTTTGCAGCTTGATCTAAGTCAACTTCTATAAATTCTGTAAGAACTGAGCTGTTTGTGGAAACTCAGCATTAAAGGAAAGCTGATTAGTTCAGTCCGTTGCAAAACTGGTTACAATACAAAGTGATACCAACAGTGTGGGATTAATTCTCGCAATGTCTCAGTTTACCATTCTGATCCTGATATGCCCACTCACCTAATCCATTCAACGATGGCGAGAATCAAAGTGAAATTATACCATAGTGAGTTTGTACTGATCTGTCGATATAACTCACCTTTTTTTTTTCATTTGTTACCTTGGACATTTCGCTGCAATCACAGAGAAGGGTTTGAGTCCATTTGCTGCACACTCATCTTCCCCCAAAATATCCAGTGACAAGACTCGATATATATTCCTGTTTGAGTTCTCTAAACTTCACAGCAGCCATTTAAAATAACTTTATCATTTCAATTCGAGTTTTTCCAACATCATTCAAAGTGTCCAATGAGATAAACATCATACGTTTTGCATTGTTTTAATAACTGGTATGAGTATCCAGCAATTGCAACAATATGAAACGAGCTTCGCATCCTTTCCACAGTATAACACAGTTGAAAAGTGTGGTGCTGGAAGAACACAGCAGGCCAGGCAGCATCCGAGGAGCAGGAGAATCGACGCTTCGGGCATAAGGGCTTATTCAGGAATTCCTGAAGAAAGGCTTATGCCCGAAACGTCGATTCTTCTGTTCCTCGGATGCTGCCTGGCCTGCTGTGTTTTTCCAAAATAACACTTTTCAACTCTGGTCTCCAGCATCTGCAGTCCTCACTTTCTCCACAGTATAACACAATGCAGGATCAGCGTTATGAGAAAGAGAATCCATCTCAAACGTCATCTCGGTATCTCTGTTGAGAGATGGATATTCTCCTGGGGAGTATTTCTGAATGTTCGTAAGTAACGGAGGCATTTCCAAAGGACAGACGACTCCACAAAATCAGAAGTTAGATTTTTAGAGTAAAAGCTGTTTTATTCAACATAGTTTTGCAACGTTTAATATATATATGCACACACATGCATGCATACATGCACACACCCATTTATATTTATGTGTGTTTGTGTGTGTGTATAAGAATTGAGATGGTTGGGAATAGATGGTCAGGCAATTGAATGTTCTTCCTGTAGAATGTGGGAGGTAAGAGTCCCCAATAGTGTCCCGGATATCTGCATCTGCGGGAACTCCAGCCAGACCTAGTTCCTTGGAAACTGTGTTCGGGAGACTGAGGAGGTAATTGAGATGGGTTATAGGCAGGTCGTAACACCTCAGGTTCAAGAGAAAGGTCGATGGGTTTTAGCTGGGAAACGAAAAAGGAACTGCCAGACGGTGCATGCATCCTGGTGGCCGTGCTCCTCGTTATTGATATTTTTGAGGGAGAATGACTTAGCAGGGGTTAAACATGGGGTACAGGTCTCTCGCACACAGATTGTCACTTTTGCTCAGAACGTTCGGGGGGAGAGGAGGAGACCATTACTTTTGGAGACATCATATTGAGGGGAACATATTGAAGATTCAGTGGGTACGGGACACACGTACGTTTGGTGTGTTTCCTCCCAGCTCACAGAGTTTGTGATGTCTCGCATTATGTTTTTGCGATTCTTAAGAGGGAGGGGGAACAGTCCCAAGTCATGGTCCACATATGCACGAACAACATAGATAAGAAAAGGCAGAGTGACATCTTCGATCCAGATCAAACAGTAGTTCTCTCTGATTTGTTACCTATGACACATCTTACAGAGATGAAGAATACGGACAGAGCTTTTGAAAATGTGGCTACTGGGATGGTTCACAGGGAGGGATTCGGACACCTGGACAATTGTGTCTCTTTCTGGAGAAGGTGGTACCTCTATAAATAGGATGGTTTTCACCTGAACCACAGGAGAACCAATATCCTGCGGGGTGGGGGCGGGGATAATTTGCTCATGCTATTTAGGAAACGAATTCAGCAGCCGAATGGCAACCTGAATTGTCGCTCAATTGTACACGAGGTTTTGAGAAGTGAGGACATAAATGTGTTTTCAGATTTGCAAGAGTGAGCACTCTACGGAGTCGACTGAGCTGGAATGGTCTGATATCAGACTCAGTAAAGGAGAGATCCCTGCGAATGGAGTTTTCAATAGCCCACTGAAACGTTCCTGAGATATAGAGTAAACGATTGCAAAGATGATTCTGGATAAGAGCGAAAATAACGGGGTAGTTGTTCCGGGGAACTTTAACTTTCCAAATACTGATTGAAAAAGTTATAGTTTGAGTAAATCTGATGGGTGATTTTTTTTGTCCAATGTGTTCAGGACGGTTTTCTGACACAGCATATAGACAGGCCAAAAGAAGCCTGGTTTTGGATTTGGTACTGGGTAATGATGCAAGCCATGTGTTCCATTTGGAGGGAAGTGAGCACTTTTGTGATAGGAACAGGTTTATATTTTAGGGCAAGAGTTATTGCCGGGAGAAAGGTGATTAGGCAAGAGTTAGGATGCATAGGATGCAGAAATTACCTGCAGGTGTTGGGTTCAACTGAAATCTGGAGCTTAGTAATGGAGGACTGCGTGCCCTTGATCAGTATGTGTGCGTCATGCAGGGAATATGTGGTCGTGTCAGGGAGCAGTGTCTACTGAAAAAGTTGAATCGCTTGTCAAGAGGGAGGAGGAGGCTGATGTAAAGATGAGATGTTCAGGCTCAGATTGGATGCTTGAGAATTAAAAACTAGCAAGGAAGGACCTAAAGGGAGAGCTAAGTAAGCTAAGAGGGGACATGAGAAGTTTTTGACTGGCAGAATGGAGGAAAACCCTGAAGCTTTTTATTTGCATTTCAGGAACAAATGAATGACTAGGATACGATTAGAATCTGTCAGGAACCGTAGAGGGAGGTTGTCCGTGGAGTCTGAGGAAAGGTAAGTCGCTGAATGAATATTTTTTCATCAGTGTCACAAATGAAAATAGAGAATGATGTCATGAAGAATATTGAGATACAAACTATTGGAATATACGAAATTGATGTTCATAGGTAGATTGCTTTGGCAATTCTTGAAAATGTGAAAATAGATTTTATGGGATGTATCCTAGGATTCTCTGGGAATCGTGGGTGGAGATTGCTGAACTTTTAACTATGAACTTTGTGTCGTCTTGTCTATGTGATTAGCGCGAGAAGACTCATATTTAGCAAATATTGTCCCATCCTCCAAGATTAGGAGTAGAGAAATCTCTGGTAATTGTAGAACAATGAGCCTTTGATTAGTTGAAGGTAAAGTTTTGGAAAAGGTTATGAGAGATAGGCTTTATGATTATCTGATAAGGAAGAATTTGATTCGGGATAGTCAATTCGATTTTGTGAAGAGTAGTTTGTGCTTCACAAACCTTATTGAGCTCATTGAGAATGTGAGCAAATAGGTGAATGAGGGTGAAGCGAATGAAATGGTGGATATAGTTTTCACGAAGGCATTGATAATATTCCCCACGGTAGGCTATTGCATAAAATACGCAGACATAGGACTGATGGTTATTTAGCTTCTTTGGATCAGAAAATGGCGACCTGAAAGAAGGCACAGTGGTTAGTCGATGGGAAATCTTCGTCCTGGAGTTCAGAAACTAATGGTATACCAGATGGTTGTTTTTTGGATCCACTGCAGTATGTCATTCGTATAAATAACCTGGATTAGGGCATGGAATGATAGGTCAGTAAATTAGCCATTGGCTCGAAGCTCAATGGAGTTGTCAACTGTGTCAAATGCTGCTGCAGGTGGGACATGTGCAATGTGCAGAGCTGAGCTCAGAGGTCGCAAATAAAGATTGATGTGGGAAAACCTGTGGTCATTCACTTTGGAAGGAACAACAAGAAGAAACAATTCTGGAATAAAAGTCATATTCTTGGAAGTTTAGGTGAGCAGAGAGATTTCTTTGCTAATGTGTATAAAACGCTGAAAGTTACCACCCATGTTGATAGGTTTGTTGGGAAGGAGCACGTTGTGTTAGATTTATTGGGAGAGGAATTGAGTTTCACAGCCATGAGGTCATGTTCCACTCCAGAAATTCTCTGGTGTGGCTGCACTTGTGAAGTTGCGTACAGTTCCGGTCGCCACATCATAGGATGGATGTGCAAGCATTTGAAAGGTTGCAAAGGAGATTTACTACGATGCTGTCTTGTCTGGAGGGAACGTCTTACGAGGAAAGACTGAGGGACTTGAGGTTGTTTATGATAGAGATAAGAAGTTTGAGAAGTGATTCATTAGAGACATACAAGATGATCAGAGCTTTGGTTAAGTTGGACAGTGAAGGTGGACTTTATTCTTCAAATGGTAATGGTTGGCACAAGGGCACACAGTTGAAAGTTGAGACGGATAGATGCCGAGGTCGGTTCTTTTCTCAGTGAGTAGGAAAGCTGCAGAACGCCTTCCATTCAACAGTCGTAGACTCATCAACTATCAGGGCTTTTAAATGATCAGGGGATAATATGTTGAGTTACAATGATGAAATATCGTTAAGCTGGACTTCTGATTAATATCGCAGGTTGTTTGCAACATCAAGGGCCAAGATATTCGGTCCTCGAACTGTTCTTCAACCTGATGTAGTATCATTCCTGGTCATTATCAGTGAAATGAGCGCCTGGCGAGGATCAATCTCGCAATTACGGCAGCTCACACACTTCTAATCTGATATAGAAGCACGGCAACCTGATCAATTGCCTCACTGGAGCTGGCACCAGATGACGCCTAACGGCTCCTGCTCTCGCCACTGACGCCATGAATCCAATTAAGCAATATTTTCCTCTGGATCTGAAATGAAAATCAGCTTAGAGGTGGTTGCACTGAGAATGGATCATCGATCATTTTCGCATCAGGTTCAGGAAGAAGACAAAGAAAAATGTGGCGAAAAACAGATGTTAATGAATATAAGTTTACTGTGCCTTTCTGCGTTGATCACAGGCAATTTTACATCTCCACTGTCATGGGATTTTCTATCAGTTTCAACTCGTCACAGAATTCGATTCACTGACATTTCTCCAAGTTGCTTTGGACAGCTCATACGACACAATGACCCACATTGCACACAACGTCAACAATCTTCAGCATTACTACATCCAAGAGCACGTGGTTTGTATAAATAGTAGAGATGGAGCAACGTTATGCAGGAGCAAATTAAATTTCAGTTTAGATTAGATTACATTACCTACAGTTTGAAAACAGGCCCTTCGGCCCAACCAGTTCATACCTCCGAACAGTAACCCGCCCAGACCCATTTCCTTTTGACTGATGCACCTAACACTGCGGGCAATTTTGCATGACCAATTAACCTGACCTACTCATTTCTGGATTGAGGGAGGAAACCGGAGTACCCAGAGCAAACCCACGCAGACACGGGGAGAACGTGCAAACTCCACCCAGACAGTAGGCCAAGGTTGGAATCGAATCTGAGGCACTGGTGCTGTGAGGCAGCAGTACTAATCACTGAGCCACCGTGCCACTGATGATGTAGGTTCACATTGTCCTCATTATGTTAGTGTTAAAAAAACCTGGACCAGAAACAGCACAGACAGGAAGGAACATGAGGAGGCCACGCATCCTGGCCCAGCCATTCAATATCATCATATTATTTTTTTTCAGCCTATCAACATCATCGTGTTGCCTACTGGCTAACAGATACTTATCGAGCTCCACCTTCAACAGACATCGAAATTGTTCATTTGTGAAAAAAAAAGGTACCGTTTCAAGACAATTGGGATCCTACACGCACAATACCGGTTTTGCAGAGGAGCAGCCGAGTCTGCTCTGATCACGTTTCAAACCAAACTCGACTCTGGTGGAACTCGAGCACACAACCTTTGAACAGAAACTTCAATAACCACATAGAACGCGAACACGCTTACCATTGCGCCACACAGCCGGACGAGCAAATGTGCCAAAGCACACAGGGTTACCTTTGACTCGGGACTCCCAATTCACGTATGTCTGCCTTTGTCACAATTTCCAGTACCTGCTGCTTATCATAGTGTGCTCTGGCTATTCAAATGTTTGGCTATATACTGCTGAAATGTTCTGCTGACACTTCGCTTTGCCACACTTTCATACAGTGAATTCCAGATAAACAACACTGTCTGGGGGAAAACATTTATCCTAAATATCATCTTAATCCCTTGTCTCTTGCTTTTCATCTGTGCCACTGGTTATTATTACTTCCCAAAACATGCTAATTTCTGTCACATATATCTGTCCTCTTCATAATATATGCATGTTTATCAGTTTCTCACACAGCCTTCTCTGCACTTACATAATCAGACCCAGCCTGGCGCGTCTATCTTCACAACGGGAATAGTTCAGCCATTGTCATTCTTATCATCTCCCATGAACACTATCTCCTGCAATCAGACGCCTCCTGCAGCCTACAATGGAAAAACGTTCTCTGAAGAAAAGCCCAATTGTATGAACAAAATCATTCGCTCTTGGAAATCTGTGGAGAGAAAGGAGAGTTAATGTTTCGAGTCCAATGATCCGTCTTTGGAACTAATGGGACGTGCGGGTGGGTGAAGAATTTGGAAGAAGGCGGACGGATTCTGAAATGATTGAACACGCTGCTGGGTCCTGAAGATGCATAGTCTGTCAGTAGTAAATGAGATGCGATTCTTCCAGCTTGTGCTGTGCCTTGAAGTATCACTGCAGCAGACTCGAGTCTGAAATCGTGCCTTGGGAACACAGTGCAACATTCAAGTGACAGGAGACTGGAAGATCAGGATAACTTTTTTTAGTTCCCTACAGAACGTTAGTGATCTCAGCTTTGTCAGTGACTGTGTTTCTTACTTCCCATTGTGGAGAGATAACATTCTGAGGAGGAAATACAGATATCGTAACCCAGCAGGACTTATTACTTAGAACATACAACATTACAACGCAGTGGAGGCCCTTAGGCCCTCAATCTTGCACTGACCTATGAATAAAAATGTGATGCCCATCTAACCTACACTGTTACACTATTATCCATATGTATGTCCAATGCACATTGAAATGCCCCAAAGAGTCTACGACTGTTGCAGGCAGGCTAATCCATGCCCGTACAGTTATCTGTCCTAAATCAATCGCCATTCAGTTTAATGCTATGCCTCTTCGTGTTGACCTTCACCGTCCGAGGAAAAAGGCTCAAACTGTCCACTCCATCTAACCTTCTGATAATCATATAAGTCTCGATTAATTCAACTGTCAAACTTCTTCTCTCCGACGAAAACAACCTCAGGTTCCTAAGACTTTGCTCGTAAGACCTTTGATCCACACCAGTCAACATTCTCTAGTAGACCTCCTTTGAACCCTTTCCAGAGCTTTCGCATATTTCGAAAATTCAGTGACCAGAATTGCATGCAATATTCCAGATGGAGCCCTACCACGTGGTCAAGCCACACCTTCTGTGATTGTTTGGAATGGTGCTGTATTGGTAGTTACTGGGATGCAAGGAATTCTGGACCAGGAGTCGCGCGAGAAAATGTCCTGCATTGTGGTGGCAAGGTGTGGAGTTCAATGGGATTGGATATTGGTGAAAGTGGAACAGAATGTATACCTTCCACCGCTTCCCGCTTCCTGTAAGCATTTCAATTCGGAACATATCTATCAAATGGCTTGCATTTCAACATGGGCACAGGGTACGGCTTGCAGAACAAACGTGTTTTCACTTTCACTGACACTGTGCCTCTCCGGTAGCTGTGTTCCTTCCTCACCCTGACTCATACACCACCGTCTTTCCTGAAAAATATCACATCGATAATGGAAGCAGATGTTTAAGTAACCCCCGTTTGGGAATGAAATGAACAATTCACAATTCCTAAACTTGTTTCATTTGATCATTTGGCTAAAGCTAGAATCTTGTGTGAAGAACTACAAGTCATATTTTCGGATGGGTGTTAATAAAAGAAGAAAAAATATACAAATGACAAAACCTCGGAGGGAAAGAACTGATAGAATCCCTACACTGCAGACAAAGACCGTTCGGCCCATTTAATCTGCACATTGAATCTGTGAGAAACAGGACTCACTCATAAATCAGCCTGAGACAAAGCCTTGGAAACAAGAACAATTTATTACAGCCTTGCAAGTACCGGACACGACTGCAATCAAGCATATATGTACGCGAAAACAGAGCATGTTAGATTTCTTATTCAGTTTACAAGTTGCGGAATCACGCCTCCCTTTTCCCATCCCATCATAAGCCGATTACCTCACTTGTTTCTTTTTCCTCTCGAGTTATTTTCTTATCTGGTTATCCTGCTGTCCTTGTATGTTTGCATTCTTTGTTCCTTATTTGTTACAGCTTGTTCTTTTATCCAGTTCCTCTTATCATACTATAAGCTTTATTGTGAAATGCCCCTGCTGCTTCTATTTGTGGTCAACTACAACACTTTAAAGTTATTTCCTGGCTCAAAGATATTTTCTTTAAAATACCTTCTATATTCATTAAAGTCTTAGCCTTAAGTATGCTACATGCTACATGCTTCAAGAATTCTGCGACCGTTTGTATAATGTCCCACCCCCGCAACACCCCACTCCACACGTGCAGAAACTACATTTCTAATCTCCCACAAGAGATTCACACTCCCATACCCTTTCTTTCCAACCCCGCATTTACCAAGCAACTACAAAAATAGAAATCCTCAGCCGATCTGACAGCATCAGTGGAGACAAATCAGAAACAATGCTTCTGTCAAAACGGTTCTGAGGAAGGTTCACTCGAGTCGAAATGTTAACTCCGAATTCTCGGATGCTTTAATTCCTATTTTTGTCTCTGATTTACAGTACTTTCATCTCCTTTGCTTTTTATTTACCATCTACCTTACGTGCTCATCACTGGGCACTTTGAAGTAACCTAAGCAGCAAAGGAAACCCATGCAGAATAATGTGCAAACTCCACATTATCAATCACTCCAGGTTAAAATAAAATCACTTTTCCTGGCGCCGAGAAACAAGTGTTAACCACAGAGTTGCCTGAAAAGGCAAGCACATTTCTCGATGGGTAACTGAACCTCGGATTGGCGCGGTGACAGTCAGACTAACTACCCAGGGCAACTGTGAAAAAGGAAGCCCCCTCAGGCTCAATGTCGGGACTGGGCAATAACAACCATTTCACTATCCTAATCGCGTTAAAACCACTGACCCCATAGCTATGTGATGGCTTCAGAAATTCACACCTGAATAGTTCTTCAAGTGATGAGGGTTTCTGAGCCTTACTGCGAGTTCAAGATTCCAAACACCCGATGGCTGAAAAGGTTTTTATTTCCCAAACACATACTCAAATCTTTCTGCCTCTTAATTCTCTGGATCCCTGGTGATTAACCACTTCATCAAGGGGAATTGTTTCTTTAACTTTAACCTTTCCATACCCCTCGTTACTTTACACATCTCAATCTTGTCTCCTTTCAATTCCCTCTGCTCTAAGCAAAAAAACAGCCCAAACTCTCTTTATAACTGAAATTCCTCAGCCCAGACAATATCGTGATACATCTCTTCTGAACCGTTTCCAGTGCTATCACGTCTCCTTTGTAAAGTGAATTGCAGACTGCACACAATAGTTCGGATGGAGCAGAATGAACAAGTCAAATAAATGATCAGAAAGTCACATACACTTTTCCAGCAAACTCTCTTTTGCTCAATAATATCTTGTGTCCTCTTCATAGGATTATGGAACTTGTACAGTGTGGAAACAGGCCGTTTAGTTCAACAAGTCCACACTGACCCTCCGAAGAGTAACTCAACTAGACCTATTCTCCTGTCCTTTTATTGCATATTTACCACTAACTAATGCGCCCAACTTACATGACCAATTTACATGAAATTTAGCATGACCAATTCACGTAAGTCTTCTCGTCTCCTGATACTCATGCTCCAAGAATCTATGGTTCATGCCAGTTAAAGTTGGTACATGAGCTTTGATCGAACAACCACGTCATCTAACAGGATCGATTGGTTTGAAGTTGCCAAAGCTGAGATTGGAGCATGTGCATCCAGCACCACACATTAAATGGGGTCAATGTGAAGTTAAGTGTTAGATTGTGCAGTGCCTGAGGGAACTTGGAGAAGATATTGATAGGAGGGTCAGTAAGTGTGGGAGAAAGACAAAAATATCCGACAATGGGTGGTTTCTATTCCTTATATATACCAGGCTGAGATGTGAGAGAGCAGGTTCTGAAGAAAGAAAATCATCACCTTGGAGAATATTTTCATGTGAAAACAACTGATTCCATGCTGTGCTGATTTAGGACATGTCACGGAGAGTAAAAAGGGGAAAATATTACGTACCATGACTCGAATTCTAAACGTACTGATGCAGCCATAAAGCAAGGTATTGACCGCTGAATAGTAACGCGGCATCACACAAACCAATGCACTTAAAGAAAAACACTTACCGTGGCAGAGGATATGTCAGAAACAGCAACACAAACACAAGAAGACCACTTAGCGAAGTCTCGACTGAGATGTAGGAACTCGGAATGGGCTGAAACTTCAACTTTGATATTTCCAGAGGCTGTGGAGTTTCCATCATTGGATATGATGACAACTGAGATGAGCTGTTTTCCACAGAATATCAAAGACTGAGAGGATAGCCTGGGATATTGTTGAAATGCATGTTTCAATAGTCATGTAGTTTAACATCATTTACTTCAGCAGTTACCTCACATGTGGAAGTAACCACTGCTGTCAACGATCACATATATTTAATTACCATTCAGAGAAACTGAGTGGCACTGCCGCGAAACTCCCAAATTAATAAGAAGTCTCGACTTTTTTATTCAGCCCAACTCTACCTCACGATATCGAGGAAAAGCACGAAAGTCGACTTAGAATTTTTCAGATCAGCGGTAATCCCACTGAATGGCTGCGCAGACATAGGGTGAATGAAAGCTTTATGAGAACAAGTGTATTTTCTTTACGAAATTGTCCGCTTCACAATGTGGGGAATATTGCAATGAAGTGGTGAAGTTGATTATATTTACGAGTTGTTCACCCTGAGACGGTTACAATTGTTTCTCATGTCCCTGATATCATCACAGACCTGCAGAAAGCGCACTTGAATAATT
The DNA here is from genome assembly GCF_004010195.1 of Chiloscyllium plagiosum. Lineage (NCBI taxonomy): Eukaryota > Metazoa > Chordata > Chondrichthyes > Orectolobiformes > Hemiscylliidae > Chiloscyllium > Chiloscyllium plagiosum. The sequence continues at coordinate 76,110,184 of NC_057717.1, read as the reverse complement.
GGCTTCATGATTTGCTTGTTTGAAAATCTGGGGTTGTTCATTCGACTCTTCAATGTCTCAAGAACACTGCTGCATTTTATTACACTTGCAAACTCATTGTCCCGAAGTCGAGATGTGCTTTGAGTTCCTTATCTGCAGGAAGAAGAATCTTTGCTCAACAACAATGCATCACTTTCTTATGTACAAGATTGTTTGAAATGCTGGGATGTCTGAACTATTGATTTGAAACTATGCCCAACTTCAATCTATTGTCCACTGATAAGTATTGTTGGCTGTCAAGACTTACTGTTGGCAATGTTTCAATCGATTATACCGCAATTCTATGTTTAACCGATTCGCTTTTAAACAGTGGCTCGCTGTGGTAATAGAAACTACTAAAATGATGAACACAATTCCACCGAATCATTCAAAAGAACTAACGTCTTCATTAGAAGAATCTTGCAAAGTGAATTGTTTATCTTCTTAAATTGATTTTCCTCAATATCTCTCGAAACTGTGCAGTTGCTGAGTACATTGAAGACAGAACATTGGAATTAATTGTGGCAATTCTTAATATACCGATTAATGTCTCCGATCGATAAATGTAACCGAGAACATCAGAGGCGCTGTTAGAACAAAGAAAGATAGAATCATCTCGCACGCTGCTCTTGTGCACATTATCAATTTCAAACCAACCCAATCTCTGAATCCCTGAGAGCGAAAAGGTTACAATCAAACAGAGCCCAGTTTCAAATCTGTGAATCTTTCGAAACTCTGTGTGAGGGGAATGAAGGGTGACCTGACCGACTGAGCAGAGATTATCAAGGTACATTACCCTTCTGGAAGGAGTAGGGGCATTAACTCTGATCTTCTCGAGGCATGAACTGATCTGAGACATTGAAAGGATCCCCATCAGTGCTGCTCCACTCTCGCTGTTGCCACTGTCAGGAACAATAAAACCTGATTCCCTGACCAGGCACCTAACTCTGGCCGCGGCGAAGAAAACACCGACTCTTAACCATTACACCACCAGTGCTGCCCAATGAGATGTTGGACAGCTTCTTAATGTCAAAGTATATGGTGTTTGAGCAAGTCATCGACTGTTTACAGACCGGAAAGAAGCCCATCATCCAATTTTTCAGCACTTGGCCTGTCCCCTTGTTTTCTCAGATTTTTCAAGCACTCGCCAAATGCTGTTATCCAGTCACGTTTTACAATGAATGTGACTGAAGGTTAAGATGGACGACCTGTGTTCATACCCCATGAGATGAACCCCATTTCCAATACAGAGGGAAACACACAGACACGTTCTGGCGGAGTGACTGAGGTCTGAGGAGAGATCAACCAGAACGAAGGATTTTATCCAACTGGCTTATTTTATCTCATTTCAGATTTCAACACCAGAGTCTGGTTACGGCAACGGACGGAAGCTTTCAGGCATTCCCGGGTCCTAGTTCCTCCCGTATCTAAGCATTGAGCGACGGAGGCAGTGTGCTCCGAGAGAAGGATTCTCACTCATTAGAAACTGCAACATAATAGATGTTTGGAGAGCCTGTGCATTAGAAACCAGTCGTAACAAAACCAAGGCAGAACTGAAGGCATCCTGTGCAGAAGGATGGGAGAATATAATGCCGAATCACACAATGTCCAGGGTGAAAGAAACAGAGACAGTCCCTGGAAGTCTCGTCATTTGGTTTTCATGCTCTCACAGCCATGGCCTGCAAATAATTAGCATTTATTATTACCAATATGAAATGCTGCCTTCGCCTTAAAGTAAATTTATGACCTAAACATACACACATAAATTGTGAAATTGATAAAAGTTGATCTGATTTTTAAAATTCCATATTTGGGCAGAAAGAGTAACATGCAACCTCTTAGATTATCATTTAAATCCAATATGAAAGCCAGTTAGTGGTTTATCACAAAACTACAAAAGCAGAGGAAGAGCTGGGAGTTGCATGACTGAAAGAGGCGACTGCTCCTGCTTTCGACCACAACTTTTCATCCCTTTCGTCACAAGAACAAGTGCAGAAGCAAAATACTGGCAATCTGATATATATAAAAATAATCAGAAAACGCTGGAGATATTCAACTTGTCTGGCAGCTTCTGAAAGTGTGGTCGAGGTCAACGCGATCACAACCTGATTATCTTTACATTATATTCATAATAACTAATGCCCAAGTCACAACTCATTCAGACACGTTTCCTCATCTTTAAAAGGGATGCACGCTTTTATTTTGCCATGAGAAGAGTTTTGTCAATTAATTCGGTTCTGACAGGACAACCGGTTAAAGCTGTATGAGACACGTTACAAACGGTCAAACCAGACAAAATGAGGTACAACGTGAAGAAATATGTGTTTCAGGCAGAAAAGCTAAAATAGAATTGTTCATAGAAAATCGTGGTGAACTGTCTGCCGATGTTTTTGATGAGGTAAGAAGAAGTCTTGATGATGATAATCCGGAATGGTCAGATACATTTAGATTGGGGGGAAAATTACAAAAGGTCTGTGAGCTCGCTGTCCATGAAACCTTGGGATGAAGGAATATAAGGGAAAGTAGCAATATTGATCATAAATTGGCTGCATGATAGGTTACTGATGAAGGCTGCCTGACTGAAATTCAGTTTTCATGCTCCTCAGATGCCGCGTGACCTGCTGTGCGTTTTGACCACCACTCCAATGATGAATATATTCTCCAGCATCTGAAGTCCTCACTTTCGCCTGCAGGAAAGGGAACAGAGTCATGATTTACAAATGTATTTTGAACTGGAAGAATCTTTCAAGCGACGTTTGATTGAGCGTTGAGGTGTAGAAGTTGTGGATAGCTTAATTTAACCCAACAGCATTCTCTGATTTATCAGGTCTCCCAGCGCGGCCAGGAATTTCTCTGATTGTTTGGAGGACCAGTGGCTCCAACTTGGTCCTGGAGGGCCACCTCTTCTTCGCAGTTGGCCATTTTCCGTCAACAATTGGGATGGCTCCTGCAGCATGCCTCGAGTTAACATGAACTGTGAGCATGCTCGCGGCGAGTGATCATTGGAACGAAATGTTATTGTCTCTGATCGACAGTCGGTGAGTGAGGGCAAAAGGGGAGGGAAACTCCAGGTACTATAGCGCAGTTAGTGGTTTCATGTTTGGTCATTGAATGATTCTGGACCCAAACATAGTGTATCTGGGTCGCGATTTAAGCCACAGAGAGCCTGAGCATTTTCCCAGAAACAGGCCCCAGTCAGCGCCCGCTATTCCTGGCTCAGTTTTATTTTGTTTTTTTTTTTAATTTATCTGGTCGCTGTTGGTTTATCTATCTTTAGTGTGCATAGAGCTGAAAATAAATGATTTTGTTTTAAATTATTGCTGTGGTCCATGATTATTTGGTGTTTCTGGGAGAAGATTGGGTGTGTATTAGTGACTGAGATGGATGGGAAAGTGTACCCCATGAATATCTCTACACCTCACCTTGCTGTAAATGTGACAGAGACGGAAAGAATGGATACCTGTGTCAGTTCAAGACAATTGGTTTTTATATCCCACGTTTAACAGAATGGAAATTTGAAAAATCAGAACAGCATGTTGTGATGTTTGCTCCTTCTCCATAATTCAATATGATCTTGGCTCGTCATTTCGCACAGTAACCTGCTACCTCTCCAGACCTGCACCTTTTGATCCCTCTTACCCTCAAAAGTATAGACATCTTCATCTTTTAAACATTCCACGTTCTGGATTTAATTACTTTCTGTGGCAGCAAATTCCACTGAGTAACCAGTCTTTGATTAAAAAATAAAATCCTCATCTCAGTCTTAAATGTACTGCCTCAAATTCTTAGATGTGACAACACCTTTCCACCCCCTACGGTATGGCCGCCCTGGTCATTGAAAGCATCCTTCCTGCATTTACCTTGTTTCTACCTTTTTGAATTTTATTCGTTTCTGTGACATCCTCCTTCTTCATTCTAAACTTGAGTGATTTTCATCCTCACGAATCCATTCTTTCCTCATACGTCAGTCCTGCCATCCCATGAATCAGTCTGATAAACCTTTGTTGTGCAGACTCCGTATGGAGAACGTCTTTATCATGTCAGGATTACAAAACTGCACACAACGCTCTATGTTGTGGTCTCAACAAGAGCCTGCACAATTTCAGCAAGTCATCCCTGCTCATGTGTTCAAATCCTCTCAGTACAAAGGCGAACACACTGTTTGTCTTCCTCACCTGCTGTTGCGCTGGCATGCTTACGTTCTATGATTTGTGTACAAGACACGGTCTGTTTTCCTATTTTAGTTGCATAAATTTATGCTGGCTCTGTCCAATCCAGTTCCTGTTTTCCAGTCTTAGGCTAACTTCTCTGTCATCCCATGTTTTCTAATCACTTCCTTTTATAAATAGTTGGGTCACATTAACTGACCTCCTATCCATAGATAATGTTTCAGAGTCGATAAAATATTGAAATATGACAATAAATGTGCTCTACATATACTCCACATTCACTGCATTTAGGTTGAATTTAAGTACACGGTTGTTTGATTCGCAGTTAGTGGAATTTATTGACTTTTAATCACATCAATTTCCACAACAACATCTTCCTGATAATATTAATTTCCTTCAGTTCCTCCCTTTATTTTCCTTCCCAGCACTTTAAGAATATTACTTGTGTCATTATTTGTGATGACAGAACCAATATACATGTTTGTTTGGTATGCCATATATTTATCCCACGTTATAACATGCTCTGTTTCTCATTGTAAGGGATGTGTTTTCAATAATCGTTTTTTTCTCTCCCTTCATATACCTTCAGAAGCTGAAACAATTCATTATATGTTTCTCTGAAGCTTTCATTTAAACGGAACATTTCGCTCTGCATTAATTCTTTCATCGTCTTGTGCTGAAACCGGAACTGCCCTCAGTCTTAATGCCTGCTGCTATTTTCAGCCACTTTGTAAGCCTCTTCCGTGAGTGCAGTATTATGCCCTAATACCCCTTTTAGGTCGTGACATAGCGACGTTTCCCGTTTTCATTTTGTCAGACAGGAGTGAGAAGCAGTTGCAGTTCCTGCAAATGCTTTTCAAGTGCTTGCCATCCCTTTAACGTGTGTTCCCCAACTTCAACCCTGCTCACGCTTCATATCAGTGTCATTTGTTCTGGGTAGATTTTGGCTCATAATCTAGACAGCTGTATCACTCTCCAACTAAATGAAGAGTTATCTCACTGTGTTCTTCACTCTTCCATTACGGAATGCATACAGATAGATTGAAAATTACTCTTTGTCATTTATACAAATAAAGCTTTGTAATCAAAGTTGCCAAATTCCCAAGCCTGCTCTCTCATTAGATAGACAGCGAGATCGCGCGAGTTGACTGATGGTGCTTTAACTTGAGAGTCACTGTGCCTCAGGCAAGGCGAAAAATTGAGAATGTGGGAACCTCATGGAGCTGGTCCAAGAAAATGACATATGCTGTTGCTGTCATTCTTCATCGCAATCTAGTCGCCCAGCCAAATAAGCTCGCCCACCAATTGCCATTAAACAGTACGTAATGGAGCATGTTCTGTCCACCATTTGTGTCTTCAATGTATCGACCCAGAAAACCATCTCATCCATACACCAAGTATGTCTCCTTCACAGTACTGTTACGGATATGATTTGCTAAATCTCTGGGCAGATTGAAGTCACATGCAATAACTATAAAGCCACAACATAAAGGAGCAGAATTCGGCCATTCAGCGCATCGGGATCTCTCCAACATATGTCTTGGTTGATGTGTTTTTAACTTCATTCTTCTGCTTTCTGCCATCTCCTGTAACTATTGGTCCCCTCATCAATCAGCGACATATCAGTGTCTGTCTTGAATATTCTCAATAACATTTAGCGCCACAGCCCTCTACGGCAAGGGGTTCCAAAGAATCAGTAGCCTCTGGCTGAAGCATCTCACTTCAAAACGTTCATCCTTTCTCTCTGAGGCTGGGCCTCGGATCCTAGTCTCTCCTACCCGTTGAAAAACTTCTCCAAAGTCACTTTAGTTACGCCTCTCTGTATTGTATAAGTTTCAATCAAAGTTCTAAACTCCATCACAGATTGGAACTGGACTTGCAGTGGCCACAAGGTAAAGCACGGCCCCGGTGCCACAAGTAAAATCACTATGCAAATAGCCAATAGGGATCGTGACAGAGGCTATGTCAGCAAAAGGCACAACAGAAATAGTTGCCGAACAGTGACTGAGATGTGGGTACTCCGAGTGGACTGAATATTTAAGTTAGAATTTGTTGAAGGCTAAGTTCGATAGATTTCTACAAATCTTCAAAGATTTATTGAATACTGCAGGGTATTGTTGAAATGTATTTCCTGAAAAGAATGTAGTTTAACATAGGTTATATAACAAATTTGCTCAAAAGAGAAAGTAATCACAGCTGTGTAATATCATGTAATGCCAGTCCAAATGCACAGAATCAGAGAAACTGAGTGGTGCAGCCCCAAAAATCACACTGCAAATGGAACGGGGAAGAGCACGCAGATATGGCACCAGTCATGTAATCGATGAGGGAGAGGTCCTTCTCCGACAATACAGAGTCGCGTGAAATGCCGACGCTGGGAGCTCCAACCTCACCTGGAGCACCTTCTATTGTTGTGGAGCAGGGAGCATTTTAACAGCAGGCTGAGAGTTTGAGCCTCATGTGGAACAACTTCCGTTGACCTGTAGGAGCAGGGATTATTGGAATATCAGTCTCTGATCTCCAACCTCACCTTTGCAGCTCACATTGGTATGGAGCAGGGAGCATTTGGAAATCAGGCTTGGAGATTCAAATACACCTGAGGCAGCTTCTGTTGCCATGGAACAGGGAACATTGAGACATCTGGCTGAGGGAAAGGTTACACAGCTATTTTAATCTGAAGTGAAAACTTTTTCGCAGGACAAATATTTGAAGATTGAGGGAATGTGTTTCCCAAGGTAAATGTCTCAGTTATAAAAATAAATCCTGCAAAGGTTCAACTCGTGGAAGTGTTCACTGGTTATCATTACACTCTCATAGCACCATGGATCGGATTCGATTCCACGTCAGGCGACTGCGTCTGGGGAGTTGGAACATTCTCGTTGAATATGCGTGTATTTCCTCCGTGTGCTCTTGTTTCCTCTCACAGTTCAAATATTGTCAGTTGTATTGGCCATGCGTAATTGCCAGTAGTATTAAGTGCATTAGTTAGAGTGTAATGGGCCCTCTGGGTTACTGTTTGAACGTTCTATGTGCACTTGATGGATCGAATGTTCTGTTTCCACTCTGTAGGTAATCTCATCTGTGCAGAGAGAAACGGAGGCAATGTCTTCTCTCTGTGACCTTTCTCATATGGTGGACTCTGCACTGCGTGAACTTTACAAATGCGAATTTAGCTCGTTTCATATTATTCAATTTCCTGCAAACTCACACATTTCGTTTAAGTAGTCAGAATTGTTGTGGTTCTGTTCGACGAGCTGGGAATTTGTGTTTGCAGACGTTTCCTCCCCTGTCTAGGTGACATCCTCAGTGTCACCTGGACAAGGGACGAAACGACTGCAACACAAATTCCCAGCTCGGTGATCAGAACCACAACAACGAGCACCCGAGCTACAAATCTTCTCAAAAACTTTGAAGTAGTCAGAATCTCTGAATATTAACGGGAACATCCATTGTTGCGATTACACTTGAGTTTACCTCTCGTTATGGACGAAAACACAGGAAACTGAAGTTGAAATTTATCAGATTAGCAGTGATCCCATTGAATGGTGGAACAGACAGAGTGAATGTCAGCTTCATGTGTACAGACGTGTTTTCTTTGCGAAACTCGCTGCGTCAAAAAGTGGGGACGATTGGCGTGAAACAGTGACGGTGATTATCTTTGCTGATTGCTCAACTTGTGAACATGAACGCTGTTGTACATATCCGTGTTAACATCCTTAATGTTTCCGCCTGTATGCTCAAAGCAACTGGATAACACACCTAACTACGATTCAGAAGTGTGGAGGTTTGAATCCTACCTCGCTTGACTGCAAGGCATGTGAGCTTTCACAAACTTATGCAGAGTTACTCGAAAACTGAGATGAGGATTTCATTCCTGATAGGCAAGAGCAAGAATCTTTTCCATAGATGTCCCTGAAAATATCAGAATCAATCCCAGGTTCACCACATCAGTAGAAGATGGTTCACTGGCGAGGAATTGAAGCTGTGTAGCGGTCGTAAAAGCGCCAAATCCGAGCCAATAGACTATCAAAGTTGCCTGTCGAGCAGGGATGTATTGGCGGGTCGACAGCCCTCAAGCTCCTCCACATGGTCTTGTCAAAAACAACCGTTTGACAATCGTCATCCCATTTTCCATCACTTGGCCTTTTATGCCTTTACATCACAAGTTCACATCTGAATGCTTTCGAGGGTTATGTGGGTTTCTGCTGCTGCGGACCCTGTCAGTGCGTTCCAGATTCAAACTCCCGCTTGTTGATAAATGATTTCTGGATATCTACCTCATGTCAGCATCAAAAATCACCCAGGGTTTTGACCGGGAATTGAACTCGGACCATGGCGCTGTAACCGCTCAGTCACAACCAATGCATCACTACAGATGACTGCAGTCATTCGCGTCGTTTCATAATGACAACGTCATCCCAGTTTTCCAAACCTAGCCTGTGGCCTTTTATGCTCTGACTTTCCAATTCTTCATCTTAATTACATATTCCCCCCGAACAATTTCATCTAAACGACACAAATAATGGGGTGAAGTTTGTGATGGGTAAGTTGTGTTAACGCCCCCTTGAGGAGTTAAACCACATTTTCACCCACAGAGCAAATCATGAAAACTCATTCCACTGAGTGTAACCAATGCACGATGAGAGACCAACCACCTGAAATTAGGACATCACGCACTTGGGCTTATATTACCCCATGTCAGATTTCAAAAGCAGAGTCTGTTTACCGTGACAAAAGGAAGCAACTGGTCACTTCCCTGTCCGTTTACCTCCCCTATTAATTCCCTGTCACTCTGCAGTTTATGCTGACTGACCTGGCTCTTTCTACCTCACTAGAACATTGCTAAAGCCAACTGTTTAATGTCCTTCTCAATGGTCTTCCTCAAATTCCTAGAAAGACAGACAGGATTGTGCTATTTCAAGCGCATTTATACTTTACACGACCAGTGTTCTAACCACTGAGCTACAGAGCCAGTACATTACCATGTGAGAGAAAAGGTCTCAGGAACTGCCAGCTAATAGATGAATTGTCAGCTTGTATAACATAAAGCAAGTCCGTGTAACAAAACACAGACCGAAGAAGGGATCATGTCTGAAAAGATGGGAGGATGTAATGCTAAATCACACTGTGTCCCTGGTGATATAAATAGATATCTTCCATCATAGTAGGTCATTAGGATCCATGACTTTTAATGTCATCGTCTGTTAATTGTTACCATTTACAGTAATCAAAGGTAAATACTTACTGATCTTTAGAAGTAGCATGATGCTGTGAAACATTCAGAATCACTGCCCTACATGTTACAGACGCAAATCAGCAGGTTTTGCCTGTCGCGTATTTGGCTCAAATCAAGAACAGAGGAGAGAACAGGAATGTGGTTTGTGAGAAGCGACCGTGTGCTAACTGGAGCCTGGATCAATGTGAACCCTGAAGGGCAATTATCCTGTTTACTCTGGTATACTGACTACTCAGGATCAATCACCCAATTGACTCTTCTTTGTGTGTTGACCTTTGCACGTCTCACGTCGGTTCAGTGCCCCGAGTGGATCCACACATTTTTAACTTGGAAATCTTCACCCAGATCATCTTTGCGGATTCATACAAAGAGAAGTAATTTTAGAAGCAGAAAGAGACCATGTCTGATTAGATAATTCTGAACGACCCAACTGGCCTTCTTCAAAACTCTTCCTAAGCTTTTTGATTAAAACCGTGTCTCTCTTAGCCTCAGATATACTTAATAAGCCAGACCCGACAGCACATGCTATTCATAATTCGGCTGGCACGCGAGAATGACAGAGCAATAGTGTGTATACTTGCCAGATTGGAAAGAACAGACAGTCCCATTGGAGTAGTGGAAGGGCGAAGTCATGGTGAGAGAGACTGTAACAGGGAAACCTAAAAGAAAGGGAAGGAGTTGGAGTGGGTTCACAATCACACCATCGTTTTGTTATTCTCAGTTGGCAATCGCTTAACCCGAACGAGTAATATCCTTTCTCACACAGCAGGCCACCCTCACTCCCAACGATTGCATAAATACTGCCAGCTCCTCCCTTCCCATCAACTCTGAAACTGGAAAAATTGACTTCCCATCTATGCGTGACTTCTTGATCCGCTGCGATTTCCAGATTTTTAAAAATTGTTTTCGGTACAGATTCCAGCATCTGCAGTAATTTGCTCTGAAATTCTGTCTCATGCCTGTCTTAAATGTGCGAATCCTATTCTGATATGAGGCACTCTGTTCCGCGGCTGTCCAAGACGAGAACCAAACTTTCTGCATGCAAGAAGGTAAATCATCAACGACCGTGTATGCTAACATAAGCGGTATTTTATTTCTTGCACTACTGAGTCTGAGAAGGCCAAGACAATGGATAACACCGCTTCCTCACATTTAGTTTACTCACTGAAGTAAAACGCTCACTGAGTCTTGCAGTGCTGCTCCCTTTGCTGTTCTTAATGTCAGGAATTCATGTTCATGTTCATGTTCACAGTTTTTAAAAGAATGCTAAATTTGCATTCCTGTCTGGGAATCAAACCCAAGAAATAGCAGTGTGTGCTGATTCCCAAGGATCATAGCAGAAATGAAGGCGCACGCAATACTTGCAACTTTACTTCTTAACGCGGCTGTTGACATTTTGTTCAGCTGCAAAATGATGAGGAATCACTAAGTTTTAACAGCAATGGGACTGTCCCCTCGGTCAATTATATCAATAACAATCATCTAACATTGCACTTCTGAACCCAGTTTCCAATAATTGACCTTGTGTGTTCTTCGAGGAGAAAGTGAGGTATGCAGATGCTGCAGATCAAAGTTGAAACTTTATTGCTGGAACAGCACAGCAGGTCAGGCAGCATCCAGGGAACAGGAGATTCGACGTTTCGGGCACAGGCCCTTCTTCAGGAATAAAGAAGGGCCTGTGCCCGAAACGTTGAATCTCCTGTTCCCTGGATGCTGCCTGACCTGCTGTGCTGTTCCAGCAATAAAGTTTCAACTTGTGTGTTCTACCGCGTTTTAAATGCTCATCTAAATAGTTATCCCATGTCTTAAATATTTCAATAGAGCAAAAACAGCTCCTTTAATCGTTAACAGGAAATGTTATTGATTGTTGGAAAAAAGCACTCTATGGTATCCTCCTTAAAGGTGTTTCTGAAAACGAAACACTTTGTCAGAACCGTTTGCCAGTTTCCCTTCGGACGCCACTCGTGTGGGTTTAAATCCGTCAGCTTTCCAGTAACGACTCTCCTTCACAAAAGGTCTGCCCATCTGTGGTGTGATATCCCTCAGTGTCGATCACCACCAGTTATCCCTCTGTCTAATGACAATACAGAACGACTATTTCACATCAGTTCCAATTTAACCAGTCAGTTGAAATTATGCCCGATTTATTAAAACCCAATCGAAGGAGACTTAGAATTTTCAATATTTGTTGTTAATGTTCGGTTTTCTAGTTACAGAATAAAATTGATATACTATTGTTAAATTGTGGAATTTGGGTCGCCCTTTGTCACAGATACATGAACAGATTATGAGACGAGATGAGATTTAGTTCGCGGAAAGGTTTACCACGGTGTCATTACATAGGGACAGATTGCATTCGGTTTGGTCTGTCCGTGTTTCTAGAGAGAGGCACAAATAACACTGCAATTAATAGGAAGACAACGGCAGACAAATTGCAGAATTATTTTGCATGTATCCGCACACAAGGCTGATTCCTGGTGACATAGATGGGTATGCAATTGCTGAGATGAGACTGCCCCCACCTTTCGACAATGAAGGTCCCAGCCTATACTTTGGAAGTGGAACCCGAATCGAGGACAACTGCTATTACACGAAATGCAGTCTGAAGCTGGAAATCGCTGACACCAAGTTTTTGGAATCCTCCACTTTTTTTAAACCTCTGACTGTCTTTTGCATTTAGACAGCATCTTCTGTTGTTCACAAAGATATTTCTGAGTTGATACGGTTCATAATCTAAAAGTAGGGTAGGCCATTCAAGGTGCATACTCAGAAGCACTTTCACCCACAGAATTCGTCAGATGTTTGGAACACCCTTTTACAAGTGGCAGCAGATTCAGCACGAATTGTTCACATTAAGCCTGAGATTTTATCTTCTTCAGTTGAAGTTTTAAGGGATATGGGCCAAAGACAGGAAATGGATATTGGCCTGCGATCAGCCATGATTTCTTTAAATGTTGGAACGGCATCGAAGGGCTCAAAGTTCCTCAATCTTTACTGTTTCCTTATCATATATCTCAAAGATTCCACTGAACTTTTGATGAGGAAGCATTTATGCCGTTGGCCTCTGATGCCTCTGAATTAAATTCAGTGAATGGTTTTTAAAAGGTAACCTGGCCTTGACAAGAGATGTGATTGTACCTTGTCTGTGTTGTCCTCTTGACAGTGTCAGGAAAATAAGAGAGTTTTAGTCTCAGGTCGTAAGTTTGACACCCTCATTGCATAGTGTTCCATTGAAAATTTGTGTTTTGAACTGAAAATTGGCTTTTCATTCCATTGGCAGTGTCATCCAATTCGAAGTGAGCTTGAATACTGTTCTGCTTACTAATGCCTCAGTTGCTGGTTCAAAGTGCAAAAAGGAGTGAATTAGAGGCACGTTTGTAGCTGTGCCTTAATGTTGACTGACCGGGGGCACTTTAAATTTGAAGACTTATAATCACATCCTGACACCAATAATTGACTCAATCACAGAATGAGAATGGTCAAATGTTACATGAATCAAATGCAAACTATCCAGATAAAAAAAACACTCAAATGAGATGGATTGGATTCGTATCTGATCTTCCTCCCAGTTGTGAGAATTGAGTGCACATGTGTGCGGTCACAGGTGTTCAGGCAGACAGGTTTTGGAGAAAGTTCACACTGTCCTCACTCAAAACAAGCCAGACTGGAAATGAACTACTCTTCTCAAAGACTGTCTCTGGCATGGGGCAAACGGTGGCGTCCAGCACAATGCGTATACAAGGTAAGTCTGAAACATTGTCAATAATCTCCAGGCAGAAGTATGAAATGATGTAGACTCTGGAAGATTCTATATAAATTCTCCCTCCCCCGAAGATCCACAGCATTGATATATCGGAACAGCGGGCAGCCAATTGGGCCTTCAAGCCTGTGTTTTCCTTTTGATATAATGATTGATGATCATCATACTCAATGCCCTACTCCCGCGTTCACAGCAGCGAAGTGTAACCAAGTCATTCATGCTGATACAGGTTTTTAAAAAAATGTCCAGTTGTGACGAATCCACAAAAGCAGGACAAATCCAACCCTTACTCCAGTCAATCAACGCTTAACCATCAGCAACATGATGGAAGCGAATAATAACTGTGCTTTGTGGCTGTACTCAGTCAACAATAAGCAGCTCTCTGATGCTGTGTGTTCCATCAGAGTCACTTAGCATTTGTCCTCATTGCAGTATTGGACCAACATGGATTAAATACTGCAATCAAAAGGCAAGTTGAGACTGACTGCCCGTGACATTAAGGCTGACTAAGACATTGAAGAGCTTTTGCAAAACTGGAGTCATTAGGAATCAAAGGAAACCCTTGTTGCAACGAGGACATCGAACCCCTCGTTAATTTAAAGCAAACACTCGGAAAACCTCTCCTCACCTCCGAATCTATTAAGCATGAGTGAGTGACAAAGAATTTCTAATTTCCATTACATAAAGAAAAATAACATTTTATTTGACTCTATTGCGACAATTGAACAATACAATGAACAAACTAAACATTCATTCCTTTAACTGAACACAATCATATTAACATGCTGTTTCAATAACACGTTGTTTAACATCATATCAACGTAATCTCAAGTCCACCCAGTTTGCATGTGCTCCTGTGTCTTCAACGTTTATCTGTTCACCTCAATTGTTTCAACTTCTTTCATTTTTAACATGTATGTTTTGCAGAAATAAAGTACCTTTTGATAGAGAGTGACTTCGAATTTCTGAGAGAGGAAAGTGTTCTTTTTCCAGGAATAGCTCTCACTTTAGTTTTCAAATGCTGGTTTTACATACACACCAATGACGCATTCAATTTGTATGATTTGATTAGATTCCAGATGCTAAAGCAAAACAAAAATTGAAATTTCATTAGCTTCTGGGATCCTGGAAATAACTTAATGTAATTGGTTAAATCTGAGTTGTTGTTGAAACAGCTAGCAAAATTCAGGTTTCACCAACAAATGTTACATATATCTGTTTTGGAGCAGCCTGTCCCCCATCCCTTTCATTCAGGTAGCAATGCGTCCACTGATTGTTCCTTCAACATTCAGAAAATAACTATTTGAAAATGAACATGTGGGCTTTCAACAATGTAACACTCTCCACTGGGTGTAATCGTTCAGCACAAATGCTTACAAATTTTGAATGTCAATCACCGCAAGCCCACCACATCACTGGATTTCGCAGGTCATTGTCTTAATCCCAACCATTCTGACATGTTTCAATTACTGTTATTCAATCATAAAATCAGAGTGGGAAATTTGTCGCACAGAATCATGGAATCCCTGAAGTATGGAAACGGGCCAATCTACCGAACAATTCCACACATATGTTCTAAATGCCATCCTACTTGGAATAATCCCTCACCCTCTTCCTGTAACACTCCATTTCCCAAGGCTAACTGTCGTACCCAGTCTTCCCTGAAGAATTTAGCAATGATAAATCCACGTAACCTGCACGTATTTGCCCCGTGGAATGAAACCCTTACGGATATGGAGAGATTGTACAAACGCCACACACACTATCACCCAAGGCTGCAATTGAAGCAAAGGCCTGGCCTGTGAGAAAGCAGTGGTGATCATTATGCCAACATGCCACACCTGACTGCATATTATTTAGCATCATTTGGGACTTCTCAGTCACACACGTAATTCCTGTCCGGACAATGTAGAGAAAATCAGGCACTTCTTTGAAGTTTGAAGAATTTGTTTTGCATGTATTAGCTGGTGTAGATCAGGAAGAACATGGAACACATTTCGTTTCTGCTGGAATTTATTAACTTCATCTGAAGGAAGTCAGAATGGGTATCATTTGATCAATTAAGAAACAGTTAAACTCTTTGGAACAGCTCCACAGTAAGCTGAAATTCAAACCAAAAGTTCTGGTTGAGACTTTGACACACGATGAAGCACGGTAAAAACCAGGCACTTTGTTCACTTGTGAACTTGCTGTTGTTTCAGTAGGTTATATTTCACATCAAATCTCCTCCCACACTCGTGGAATCAGCCTCTCTCCACAGTGAGATGGCGGGTGCACAGAGAGTCCAATTAACCACTTTAATCCAGGCCCATTTTGTGAGCAAATGACGTTTCTCATCAGTGTCAACTTATTGATGCGTCAACAGATTCT
Source organism: Chiloscyllium plagiosum (assembly GCF_004010195.1). Taxonomy (NCBI): domain Eukaryota; kingdom Metazoa; phylum Chordata; class Chondrichthyes; order Orectolobiformes; family Hemiscylliidae; genus Chiloscyllium; species Chiloscyllium plagiosum. Next base: position 76,094,631 of record NC_057717.1, on the reverse strand, counting down.
CAGAGATTTTAAGCCACTTCCCACATTCATGGCATTTATAAGACATTTCCACAATGCGGACTTGCTATTGTTACAACAGCGTAATAGATCAAGTGAATTCTTTCCCACATTCGAAACAGACGAATGGCCTCTCCCTCGTCTGACTTTATTTATTTTCTGACAAGGCAGATTATCTGGTGAAGCCCTGCCCACACGTACAACACGTGTACAGTTTCTCCACACTGTGAATGATGCTTTTCCCTTTCATGTTCAAAAGCGAATCATATTCAGGCAACAATCAACTAGACAACACCATCAGATGTTGAAGTGATATTTGGTTTTAAGCCTTCGCAGTGTAAATATTCTTCTTCTAATGCCCGGTAAATTCATTGATAAGGGAAAAACAGAAGCAATGGAAAGTCCAGAAAGAAAAGGTAATAAGATGCAAGAGCATAAGTCGTCAATTCAACCTATGCAGTCTGCTCTCACCATTCAGTGAGATTACATCTGATCTGATAATCCTCAGATTTACGTTCCTGTAATAGCACCTAGCTTTTGAATACATTGCTGATTAAAATCTGTTTCTCACAGTGTTGGATACGCTGAGCTGCCAATTTCTAGAGCTGCCTGCAGTAAATACTTTAACAAATTCAGTCGGCTCGAAGAGAAGGAAATTCCACCACATCTTTCTTAAATAGGTTACTACTTACTCTGAGATTATGTTCTCTGGTCTTCGATTCTCAAACAAGGCGAATCATTCTCTCCTAAATTATCCTCTCATGTCCCTCATAATCTAATGTATCTCAGTAAAGTCTTGTTACATTATTCTACACTCCAATGAGAACAGGAGCAATATTCTCAGTTTCATCTCCCAAGAATATCCTCCCATATCCAGGATGATTTGTTTTAAATTTCCCTGAACTGCTATTCCTAAAATAGGGGGACTAAATTTGTTCACATTAATCCGGCTTTGATCTGACTAATGCCATGTGTATTTTGAAAACAATACTTATGTCCCTATTCCGTTTAAATAAAGTGAATCAAATTATTTGACTTCCCGATTATCTGCAGAAACTGAATGCTAGCTTTTCATATTTCATGTACAAGGACGCGAAGCGCTGTGTATGCTGCTACTTTGAGCAGTGTATTTCCCCACTTAATATTTATATCTGCCAAAACGCATAAACCTCTTTTTTTTTGCTTGTTATATGCTGCTACGTTTTTGTCCACTTGTTTATCCTGATTCTGTCCGTCCACAATGTTGCTGTGCCACCCTCATTTACTGCATTCTCCTTTATGTATTGTGCTTGTTACGATCTGAAAATACTTGTAAACGTGTTAGGTCTGATTTTGTCTTCACAAAGCCGCGCAGAATCCATTTTATTCTGTAATGCAATTCGAATGCTCTGTTATTCCAACTTTAATAACAGACTAACATTTTCCCAATGACAGATATGCATTGGGAATTTGTCAGGCTGAATTTGTCAGGCTGAATTTGTCAGGCTGGACACTCACAAGAAGTGACCATGGTTGAATAAAGGTGTTGAGAAACTGATCAAAACGAAAGAGTATCCTATATCAGACAGACAACAGGGTTCAAGTGAATTTCTTGCAGGGACTTCAATAATGTGCAGACCGGGAAGGAAAGAGGGGGACATGAAATAATTTAATCTGCCAGGGCTGACGATAATCCAAAGAGGGTCAACAAGTACATATCTGGCAAGAGAACAACGCGAGAAATATTACCTGAAAGATCAAGGAGGTTGACATTGCTTTTGAGCTCAGCAGATGGACGAGGCATTAAACGAATTTTTCACTTCATTTTTTATTGTGGAGACAGCGAGACCAAATGTTCACTCTCCATATGTGAAGAGGACGATACCTTTTCCGAAAATATTTGACCAAGCATCAATAATTTGAGATTCGGAGATGTTTCTAGCGGCTGGATTGCATTCGACTCAGTGTGGCCTCATGGAACAAAGCGTCTACATGTTATCAGGATTGGATTTTTAATAGAACGAGGAGAGACTGTGTAGGCTTTACCTTGTACTGCAGCATTGGAGGTCAAAGATGACTTTATAGAGATTCATAAAATCAAGATTACTCTGGATAAGGCGAACAGCAAAGTTTGTTTTCCCTTGGATACGAGAGTCCAGACCTCATAAGATTTACACCGAATGACAAGACATCCTTTTCACACAGAGGATGATTTGCACGTGGAATCAACTGCTAGAGCAACTGGTAGGTAGAGGTACTGTTACATTATTATATAAGACATTTGGACGTTTAGACGAAGAGAAAGTCTTGAGAAAGATTCAAGCAAATTGGAACAGCTCAGTTTGGGAAGTCTGTTCACCAAGGATATGTTAGACTTAAGGAGGCTACAGAAATCATGGAAGTGCATACTGGTAAACATTTCGTATTACTAGAAAATAATTGCTGGACATCTCAGAAAATGTAAAAGGCGTATAAGACTCCAGACCCTGGACGAGCGTATTGTTATGAACTTGGTGTGAAGAAAAGAGTTGAAAAGCTTGCCAGGACACAGAACAACCTGTTCTGACCAAGGGAACAATGTGACATTTGTTGGAAAAAGCAAGCAGAGCTGGATTGTCATCACCTTAAATTATGAATCAAGATACGAAATCAAAATCAGGTGTGATCTTCACATTTTGATAATATTAAAGCCAATGAAATAATCCAATATGAGCGACATGAGATGACAGCAGAAGTCTTTGTGTGTGACGAACATTTAAAAGGCGTTTGGACAAGTACATGGATAGCAAAGGATTAGAATGATATGGTCCAAGTGCAGAGAAATGCGGTTAATGTGGACCGGCATTATGATCAGTATGTACCAGTTTGTGCCAACCGACCTGTTTCTGTGCTGAGGGACTCTACAACTCTCCATGGTGTTACAGTAGATAGAGAAGAAGGTTATCTGCAGTTATAGAAGATTAAAAGAGACATTGATCATTCGGGTATATGATTAAATGAATGGTAAAGAGAAATTACCTTGGATAAATATAAGGTACTGCAATTTGAGTTATAAAGGGATGTAGCACTTGTACAATTACCGTACTGCTTTGAATAATCCTGCACAATAGACACGTGCATAGGTCACGGAATGGACTTTGGAAGTCGTGTCACATATTGTCAGTTTCGTTAAAATGCCGTTCGAACGCTTTCATGCGTTGCTCAGTTTTTAGTGTTGAAGTTGGGACGTTATTCAGAGGTTTGTACAGGATGTTGGCGAGGCATCTTCTGTAGTATTGTGCCTATGTTCTGGTTTCCAAGTCAGACAAATAAGAGTATTAAGCTGGACAGAGTTAAGAAGAGATTTACCAGTATGTTGTGAGGAAGAAAGGGATTGACCTGTACGGGGAGGCTGGATAGGCTGGGACTTCTTTCAAAGGAGCATAGGAGGTTGACGTTTACCGTATAAATGTTTTTAAAATCCTGAGGGGTACCGATTAGCTCAACTGCAACGGTGCTTTCCTTCTTTGGCGTATTTCTGGACTAGTGGGCGTATTTTTCAGGTGTGAGGACAAAGGTTATAAAAAGACATGAGGTTCACTTTGTTTTACTTTACACGGTATGTTTCCCGTGCAAAGTTCCAGAGGAAGTTGGAATGTGGATAAAGTTCCAACATTTCAAAGACACTTCGATAAGTGCATGAATAAGACATGTTAAGAGAGTTATGGGCCCAGTACACGTAGTTGGTACTACGTCAGTTCCGGTAAATGGTAGCATGGACTGTTTTGGAACAGTGGTCTGTTTCAATGATGTCTGGGTCAATGACTCGATTTATTTGAAATTTACAGAGTGCTGAGAAGCCTGTGCAGAGTCAATGTGGCAAAGATGTTTCAACCACTATGACACACTAGAACCCGAGGGCACAGAGACAAAGTGAAGCGATAACAATTCGAAAATGAGACGTGGAGGAATATTTTCAGTCAGAGAATGGTGATTCTTTGGAGATAGTTGCTATAGAGGGCTGCGGGCGCCAATTCAATGAGCAAATGTGTGGCACGGTGGCTCATTGGTTAATACGGCTGCCTCATAGCACCCAGGACCCAGGTCCGATTCCAGCCTCGGGCAACTGTCTGTGTGGAGTTTCCACGTTCTCCCTGTGTCTGTGTGTGTTTCCTTCGTGTACGCCGGTACCCCCCACAATCTAAAAGATATGCACATCACGTGAATTGGCCATGCAAAATTGTCCATAACGTTAGGTTCATTAGGCAGGCGTAAACATAGGGTTGGGATGGGTTGTTCTACGGAGGGTTGCTGTGAACATGTTGGTCCGAAGGGCCTGTTTACATCCTGCAGGGAATCTAATCTAATCATTTCAATTCAGATTAAAATAGCTCAGGATCCTTTCCCAGAGCCCAGTGCCCTCTGCGCCATGTCAACAGAAGTTTCTCCAAGCGAGTTTGGAGCTCCCAGCCTCGGCGTTTCACGCGCCTCTCTACATTCACAGTAGGACTCCATGCTCACGGATTTTGTCACTGGCAGATAAAGTAGATATCCATTCGTTCGTTCCACTCTCAATTTCCAATCGGATCTTCGCCACTGTGTACACAGTTTCACTGAGTCCAGACTTGGGAACCGGTGTGATATGAGTGTGTGATAATAGTATCTTCCTTGTCTCATAGCACGGGTAAAGTTACGATGTGAAACCTTATGTTTATTGAAACCGATATTTCAACAATATTTGTGCACCCTCGCCTGTACATTTCATCTTTTATTGAAATCTATCGAATTCAGTCTTCAACATTCTCAATGATGGAACCTCCACAGCCACTGGGGACATCGAAAGTGACGATTCAACCCAATCTCAGTGGGGTTTCCTGTTGTGCATGTGATGCTGTTCCTCGACTATCTCTGCCATTGCATTAATTGTTTTTGTATTGTGCTTTTTCATGTAATAGAATCTTCGTCCTCTGCGTTGTGGTCAACCAACCTCCACTCAAATCCGAGTGTCAGTAATGCGCATTTATTCCATGTTACTCCACATAATCTGAGCAAAACAAACGCAGAAAGGACACAATCAATTTTAAGATGAAAATACTCACTCAAGTGTTGGTTTTGATGCTTCAAGCCGCCACTATCAGCACCCAATGTCGGAGATTTTTCTCCCTTTAACAATCACTATTCCTCCTTTCCATCCCTCCTCCCATGTCACTGGGGCATTGGAAAAATTAACATTTACTTTCACATTGACACCATTACGTCTGTGCTGCAGCTGTCACTCTTGTTAGGTGAACGTGTCCCAATATCACCATCAGGACCATTAAGCCACTTAATGCTATCAGACAATGTGGTTGGGTTTTATTTGCATGGATCAGAGATCATTGGAGCATTGGGTTCATGAAAAGGGCACGGAACAGTATCGAGGGAGTGACTTTATTGGAAAAGACCAATGTCTCTGGTCTCCCCACACTTATTCAAGTCATCATTCGTCTCTCGCTAGAGTATTGTGTACAATTTTACAATTCAAATTATAGCAGTCATATGACAGCTATGCAAACGAGGCAGAAGTGATTTGCCAATGTATTATCTGGAATGAAGAACTTCAACTATTAAAGAGTTTAGACAGACTGGCGTTGTTTTTCTGAAAGCAGGGGAAATTGTGATGGGACAGTATTGAGATGTACGAAATGATGAGCGGTATGGATTGTGTACACTTAACGAAGCATTTGATGGAGGGATCAATCACCAAGGAGCCACAGATTTAAGATAAGAGTCAAAAGGTTTGGGTAGCTGCACATAAAAAAACTTTATCAGACAACGAGTGGTTGGAATCTGGAACTCACTGTCTCTAAGTGTTGGAACGGCAGAAATTCTCAGAAAATTCAGAGATATTCAGATGTAAATTTATAATGCTTAAGGGACACAACGTCAAAGTATGAAAAATTGGATGAGGATAATCAAACAGTTGTTTTGACAAGAGCATGCACAAGTAGCTTGCAGGCTCAGTTGGCTCTGACGTCCACTGGAGTATGGCGTTTCGTATCCTCAGCTGTTATGTGGGACGCAAGGGTTCATTTTCCCGCTGGGGCGGCCCTGACTGTTTCAGGGTTTCAAGGTATGTGTAAAGATTTGTATTTACAGTGAAGTGTGCAGATGGTGTGGGGATGTTCGTTGGTGTTGGGAAGTTGGCTTGCAGCAGTTTCCTGCCCTTTCTCCGTGACATCCTCAAGACTGATGAGATTCTTATGCAGCGCTGCCGTCCTTTAGCTTTTCGAATTTGTGTGATTTCCTTCCCACTGCTTTCATTTGTTGCTTCTTGTCGTTCATTGCAGGTCGCGGTATGTTGCGTCTAGGTCAACATGTTCTTTGAAGAAGTCATTGGATGAGTCTCGTCGTTCTAGAAAATCTCTGGCTGCCCACTATTGCCCAATTATTGCTGTGCTGTTCTGGTCAAATTTGTTGACATCGTCATGCATGTGCATTGCCACTCTGAACAACTGATTGTGGTGTTTACTGGATCCTCCTGAAATGCTTTGCAACAATAGATATTCCCGCAAATTCCTTGCAGACAAACAACGTAAGGAGGGCAGGCCAAGACCCTTCCTGAAGAAGGGCTTATGCCCGAAAGGTCGTTTCTCCTGTTCCCTGGATGCTGCCTGAACTGCTGCGCTGTTCCAGCAACACATTTTCAGCCAAGACCCTACACATGAAGCAAAAATGTCTCGAAACGGACAGCCTTTGACTACTCGGATATATGAGAGAATATAAACCGAAAGCCACATTTAGACAACAACTCAAAAGAACAATGTACCCAATGCCCATAATGTACAATACAATATGGTCAAACAATGTTGCACACAGTGAGAGCAGAGAACATTGTACAGGGCAAACGATCCATGACACGCATTCATGAAGATCTACTTGACACTAAACACCACTGCCAGTTGTCCTCAATAGGTTGACTCATGACACTGAGTGTCGCTGATTCTGCGGCTGGAAGCTTGGGTTGTATGACAGTCTGCAGCAATGGAGACGGTGTTGCTGGAAAAGTGCAGCAGGTTCGGCAGCATCCAAGAAGCAAGAGAATGGACGTTTCTGGCATGAGCAAGTCATCAGGCACATGTCCAAAACATCGATTCTCCTGCTCCTCGGATGCTGTCTGACCTGCTGCGTTTTCGAGCACCACACTCTACACTCTGATCTCCAGTATCTAAAGTCCTCACTTTCTCCTCCGTCTGCAGCAGTTGTTGGTTTCTTGAGTGAGGGATCAATTGATATAACCAATGTAAAATTCGATTGCTGATTGAGAAATATAACCAGGTCCATAGCTCCAAAGAGTGTTTCTGTTGTTTCTCAGGTGCTGTTCCTGGCACGGCCTCTAGCACTGTAATTATTCTGACGTTCCTGGCTGTTCAATGTGTGCTTCTGTGATCACACAGTTGTCAGTACTCTGGGGAGCGGCTGCAGTTATATTCGTTCGCAGCCTAGATACAATTGATGCGGTTTGGTTTGTTCTTGATTTGTGCAACAGTAGCACAGTGATGAATCAATTGATATTGCAAGAAGGCAGACAGGCGTGGAAAATGTCGAGGTTCTGGTGATATTTGCGCAGTGTTTAGAGATTACCTAGATTCAGGAGAAAAGAATGTTGAATTCTTACAAGTCGTGTTGAAGAACTGTCTGGGAAACAAGTCACCAGCGGTGTAGATTATAAACCCATTCACAGTAACACAATGCGAAATATAACTTACACAAAAATGAGGAAGACAGATGAAGGATGAAGTAATCATGGGTGACCTGACTTTCACTCCCCAGCTCCCCCAATTCCCACTTCCAGCTCCATTATAAACAAATTTTAGAGAGCCATAAGCATCAAAGTTGTCAATTGGAACGACTCAATTCTTTCCTTTGTTTTCGATTAGGCTATTTGTTTCAGGGCTTTTTTTCCTTCCTTGGAAACCATCTCTTTCATTGTGATCATTCGGAAAGGAAGCCATCCTTTTTGTCAGGGAAAGAATATGATACTAAACATGTTTGTGTCAGGCATGAGATTCCTCTGTGTCACACGTTTCTTCTACTTTCTCTCGATTTTAATAGTGTTCTGTCTTTTGACTTCTCCGACCAAAGTGCATGACCTCATAATGCCGCCATGAAACTGCATCTGACAAGTTATTCCCCATTCATTCAACCTATCAATATGCCTGTGCGAAATGCCACGTTCTCAACATAATATGCGCTCCCACGAGTATGAATTGTCAGCACATTTGTGTACATTTCACTCTGCCACTTGCTCCATGCCATTAATAGAGAGATAATTTAAGGCTTAAATATACTCAGTCTTGCCAGACTTCTGCTGTAAATACTTCTACATACTTGCTACCCTCTGAACGTGAGAACATCCTCCTCATCTGTGTCTTAGTGGGTAACAGCTTCCCCTGAGATTAGAACCTCCGATCCTGCTCTATTCTGGATAGAAACCAAAGAGGAACAAACGTTTAAAGTAAATCATAATCTCACTGGCGTCTCCAGGGCCAGTTCTGAGTGCTCTTTTTTGACCTCTGATTGAACAAACTGTCCTGATTAGCACTTTAGTTTTGTCAATGACACATCTGCTTCAACGTTACTTCAGTGCCTTTGACTGAAGTGGTGCTGAAAGGCATTGTAAAAATACAAGAACATCTTTGTTACTCGACCATTGCCGTATTGTTAATCTCTCTGCTCATGGTAAAGGATCCTTCCCATCCACTCTATCTCTCATCAGTACAGAACATGTTCCCCTCACTGTTGATTTTAAATGATTTCCTGTTGGATGAGTTATCCCTGCAACTCCAGAAAACCCGTCTCAACAACTTGACATTTTCTCAGGTCTGCTCAATTGTTGACATGCAGGAAACTTGTGTTCTGAACGAGAAACGGACCTGACTCAAAACGTTAGCTCTGTTCCTCTTTCCACAGATAATAACAAACACATGGGGTATATGTAGGTTTCACTGAGTTTATTTGATACAAGTTGTGTTTTCCATTAAACGTCTTCACTCATCGTCCTCTGGTCATTTGCCCTGGCCAGGGGCAGCAGTTCCTCCTGACCATCAACGCGCCCATCCACACCGCTTTCGCCCACATCATTGTAAACATTCCCAAGAAATCTCCCATTAAACCTGTTTGCTCCAAACAAAACATTCCTAGAGTCGGGAATCTCTCCACAAAGTGAGATTTGCTTATTTCTGGACATAATGCAAAGCAGAGGGTTGTGAAGAGATTCTTGGGAAATTTTGCCGATTGGCAGGTGGGAAAACTGTCAAGAAGCAAAGCAGAGATCCTAGTCTCGAGTTTTTTGAATCTTCATATATTCCTTGGGAAGCGGATCCAGAGGCGAATGAAAGATTAACTGTTCGACTGAGCAGAGACAGGTTAGAAATCTTTCCATGCTTGCGGAGGCCATTGGTTTGACTCTGATGCTCTCGGGACATGAACTGACCTGTGACGTTGAAAAGATTCTCGTTCCTGCACGTCAGGACGTCAAATCTCATTTCAGCTTCGGGACAATGAGGAAACACGGTCACAGACGAGACACTGAAAGGCTGGAAGAGACACGGTCCCGGTTGGAGGAGAACTGGCTCCTGGTGTCATGGTTGTGTCTGTAGAGGGTGGGAGCAGACTATTCCCATGTCTTCAGAATGAATTTCCAAGGATTAATTCCGAAAGGTAAAGCTAATTAAGGAGTATTTTCCATGGGGGAGGAGCAGGCTAAAGCTTTCATTCGGAGATCATTGACGCCGTTGGCTCATCAGTCTCTGTGGCGATGTTAGTCACTGCGTTCGGCTCTTCACTAACAGGTTGTGTTCTCCCACTACCCAGGAAGGGAGCGACAATCACACCATCCTTTTTTCTTCAGCTGCACAGTTCCGGGATTTTACCGTGGTCAGGAATATGTCCGTCATGAGGCACGAAGGGAGTTGGTCCCGCTTTTTGGAGAGCTGGTTCCCGGTGACATGGATGTGTCGGCAAGGCGTAGGATCAGACTGTTCCCATTTTCCACAACGAATGCCCCAGGATTCATTTTGAAATCGAGGGCAGTTGTCATTCTACGAAGGGAATGAGAATTCTTCAATTCGCTAACAGCCTTCTTTGTGAGATTCTGCAAGGGGCTTGCTACAAGGAACTCCACAGTCTCTGTGGAGCAATTAATTCTCTCGTTCGGCTGTTCACCGATAGGGTGTACCCGCGCATGCAGCGGTCGCTGTTCTTCTCCATCCAAATCCTTTGCTGTGCAGTTTCGTGTTTTTAGTAGGTTCGGGAATATGCTCCCAATCGGAAAACCTATCCAGTGAGGAACGACAAATGTGTTTCTTTATTGTTTAATGGCTAGTAAAGTGTTGCGGATACTGGTAATCTCTGACAAAAACAAAAACTGATCAAGGAACTCAGCAGGAATGGAAGAACCTGTGAGAAAAACAGAGTTCTGAGAAACTCCTGAAGAAGCTCTGAATTGTTGTCTGTTTCTCTATCCCCAGATGCTGCCAGACATGCTTAGTTTCTCTTGCAATCTCTGTCTTTGCTTCTCAATGAATGATAATTTGAAATATCGAGATTAATTACACAGACCAAACATATCTTGACATTTTACCCTGTTGAAGCTGTGGTGATTGAATTCAAACAAACCTAACAATGATTGCCTGTCCCTCAGCTCCACAGGGAGGGAGTACATGAAACCAGTTTAGTAGCGTACTTCTGCAGGAGTGGCCAAGTGATTGAGGCGATGGGCGTTAAATACACTGTGAGTTCCTCATGCAGTTAAGCATTTGCTGACTGTGAGTGAGAGTCGAAAGTGAACTGGAAGTGTGTTTGTCCTCTGCTTTTTAGTTTGAAATTCAAATTGCAGGATGAAGTAAAATGCATTTCACCCAGATAAGGAAGCTTGGGAAGCTGCAACCAACCGCCTGTCAGGATGTAAAAGGCAGAAACCTCCAAAGCATGGAGAGACCCATTTAGTCGAACACTTACATTGCTGAATTCGTTTGAGCCTTTGAGCAAAGTGCTGCCAAATGAGGTAAGGACAGTTCAGGGTATTGTATTGGAATGTGCAGACTTAGTGGGCCAAAGGGCATTTTCTCTGCTCGACGTATCCATGGCCAGCTGAGAAAAACTCAGTTTGTGAAGGAACATGACATTGTTTGCAAAATGCCCCTCGGCGACGAAGGGGACGAAGCTACTTTCTGTTAGTCACGGTATTCATTGGAAGATTTTAAATGGTAATAACTGGTACGGTTCCCATTGGTGGAATCAGTCTATACGATAATCTGGAGATGAAATCATGGTGCCTTATTGCCTTGCCGTGAGCAAGCCCTCGCAGCTTACATTCCCTGATTCTGCTTAAAAAATAAAGATCACTTTCTCGATGTGTCTGTATTTGTATCAAACAGCTCAATGGTCTCGGGACTAGACATGAAGAGGAAACTGGAGGTCTGGCAGGGACAGAAGCAGAACAAGACAAGACGAGACGTGAAAGTGTTTCGAGGTTGCCGTGTGTCAGTAGTTTTAGTGAGGAATGTTTGCTCGGTGCTATCCTGTCAGATCCCAGGAACAAAATGCCTTGATTTGGTGGGATTTGTGTTACTGTGTGTCCACTATTGGTGGGATTTGTGTTACTATTTGTGTCCACTTATTACCGCAGCTCACGTGAACGGTTCACATTTTCTGGAGAAGTGGCTTGTATTTCACTTAAAGCCGCCTTTCACCAGAGAAACTTGCGGACATAAAGCGGATGGAGTGTGTATAATGCTGAGGACTCTGTCACTGTCGGGGAATGTGCCTGTGTGTCTGTCTCTGTGTGTGAACATGAGAATACGTTCCTCAAAGGTGTTGCAACCCAGTATGGCCATGTCAACCGTCAGTACCATTGTTGTGTCATTTAAGCTCACAGAGCGAATCTCATTGACATTTTCCCTGGAAAGTCAGAACACTCAAAGTTATGGGGCAAATGCTGCAAACTGGGACGAGAATAGATGGACGTCTGATAACCTGGTCTATCTGATGGACTGATGGCCCTTCACTGTCCCGCCCCAACCCCACTCCCCCACGCTTTAAAAGCTCGAGGACAGAGAGAGAAATTGACCTGACGAGAAGATCTCTTCACAATCTTCCATCACCTTTTTATTGTCCCTTTTCCGATAAATGTTGCAAATTACTTACCATGCTTTTTATCTTCTCACCTAAATCATTTATTTAAATGAAAATATGAATGTGGGGTCAGCACCTATCCTTGTGGGACACCATCTGCAATAGTCCTCCAGTCTGAAAGCTACTTTCCACGGCTATTCCCAGCCTCCTGCTGTTAATCTAATTTTATATCGAATTGGAAATCTCACCTTGAACTCTCTGTGATCTCACTTTTTGAATCAAGCAAACATGTGGAACCTTGAAAAAGGTTTTATTAAAGTTCAAGTGAGCAATATCTACCACTTTGTCCTGATCAATCGTATTAGTTATGCCATCGAAAACTCAGTCATGTTTGTGAGATACAACTTCCCTCGCGCAAAAACATTCTGGTTATTCCTATTTATTCCTTGTATCTCCAAATGCATTTAAATCCTATCGTTTATAATTGCTTCCAACAACTTACTTAAGACCACCGTCAGAAACACAGGTGTATCGTTCCCAGGATTCTCCATGTAACCCTTTCTAAACAAAGGCACAACATTAGCCACTCCCCATTTTTTCGGCGCCTCACTCATAGTAATAGCTTACACAATTCTTTCTACGAAAGGCCCAACCGTTTCATTCCATAACTTGCCACAAAGTTCCGGGATACATGAGATCAAGTTCCAGAGAAATATCCATCTTCATATTTTCCAAGTCCTCCAGCACTTGCCCTTTTCAATGGAAACGACTTTATCAACATCAATATTTAGTTGTAGCGTCCATTTCGTTCTCCACGATATAAACTGACGCGAAGTGAACATTATATATCTCTCCATCTGCTGAGGTTAAAAACAAAGGTGAGCTCTTTCCTCTTATAGTGGTCCTATTTCGTCTCTAGTTCTTAATGTACTTGTGGAATCTCTTTAGATTATATCCTTAACTTTACGTGCTAATGCGACCTGACACTCTCGCTTGACCTTTATGATGTCCTCTTTAAGAATGCCCATCCCCTCAACAGATTCAATTGAAATCATATGTTTATATGAAAACTTTTTTAAAAAAAGAAATTCATATGACAAAAGTCTTAATCCCTGCGATCAACCTTGTCCTAATAGAATACCTACAATGTGGAAATAGGACATTCGGCCCAGGAAGATCCCACTAATCCTGCGACGGACATCACACTCAAACTCACACCTCTACCCAATTCTTGTAACTCTGCATTCCCCATGGCCAAAGAACATCACCGACGCATCTTTCGTCTGGGGAGGAAATCCAGGCAGAAACGGAGAGGATGTGGAAACTCCAAACACACCATCGTCCAAAGTAGAATTTGCCCCTTGTTGATCCGTTTGTCGTACTGCACCTCGCCAGAAGCCTTTTGGAAATTCTTGCTGGTCACCTCTACAGGGTAGACTTCATATAACTTGCTCATTACCTCCTCAAAGATGCCTAATATATTTGTCAGACATTATTTCCCCTTGAGAACCTGTGCTGATGCTTCAAGTAATCGGTAAACCCATCCTTCCAATGACATTTGACAATGAATTTAATACAAACCTGATTTATTTGATTTTTATCCAGAATATCAAAACTTTGCTTTCAGATCTGAATGTGATGAACAACAAGATTAAATCGCTGTTGAGATATGTAAGCTCTGCACTGTCTCAGCAGGGTCGATGAGTGAGTGAATTCTTTCCCTTAGTGGGATCCCTCTTTTGTCTCAGCAGGGTCGATTAGTGAGCTAACTGTGTTTCTCACTTGGAGCAAGTAAATGCTTTCTGCCCACTGCAAACTTGCTGGTGAACTGAGAGTTGAGATGATCGCTTGAATCTATTCCTAGAATAATGCCACTTGAAACGTCTCTCACATTGTGAAAATGTCGATGGGACATCAGTTCTACAGAGACTGTTAAGCACATCCCACAGACTATACATTTGATAGGTCTCTCTACAATGTGAAGACGTTAATGATAAACTGCCCCATGGAACTTTTAGAGTGAATAATGTCTTTCCACAGTGTGAACACGTTGATGACACGTTCGTCTCCCGGAACTTTTGCAGCACTTCCCGCAGTCAGGGCATTTAGAAAGACACGTTAATATTGTGAGAAAGGTGATGAGCCATCCGTTCGCTCGGACTTTTACAGCAGGTCCCATCGATTTTGAAACGAAGATGTCTCTCTTCCCGGATGAGCACGTAGATCAGACGTCACGTCTCCAGAATTCTTAAAGGTCTCTCATTCATTGAGCATATTTCTCAGGGATGACGCACACAGAGGTTTAATAACATCGACGTTTGGGGCAAGAGCCATCATCAGGAAATAACCTTGTAGACCGAGGGGGTAGAGAGACAATTTGGCTGATTGGGAGGGATGGTTGAAGTGTTCGGCCACGGGTCAGTGATGTTGTTTGTTGCGGGTCTCCGGAGGTGTTTTCTGAAACGAACTGTGATTTGGTATCCTGGTTCAGCAATATAGGTAGACTGCATCAGGAGCAATGGATACATTCAATGACATGTGTGGAAGGGCAGGTAAAAGTCTCATGGATGTGGAAGGCTCCTTTGGGGCCTGCGACAGAATGCAGGTGTGGGTGGAGGTTTTGCAAATCCCGTGTTGGAATGAGAATGGGGCGGGATGGGAGGGTGAGGGGCGTGCACTTGACAAGGGAGTCGTAGAGGGAATGATCTTTATAGAAAGTGGATAGGAGTGGGGAAGGAAACACATCTTAGCTGGTGGGGTTCACTTTCAGGTGGTGGAAATGTTGGAGAATGACATGATGTCTGAGGAGGTTGCTTGAATTTAAAATGATGAATAACGGAGCTCTGTCCTTGTCATAGTTGGAGGGATGGGTTTTGAGAGTGGAGTTGCGGCAAATGGATGAGATGAGCTGGAAAGCATCATTGACCATGTGCGAGGAGAAAATACCTCACCACTGACTCAATCTTCTCCCTGGCAACTGTCTGAGTCTGAACGAGACACGTCATAACCATAGTGACATCCTTCACGGCGTTATGTGCTTTCAACCACATGTCGCCATCGTCACCATGTCAGCCCACGTGCACCTCATTATCGTCATTAACTCTTCCACGTCTCTGCTCTTGTACAGCTCAAACTCTCATCCATTCGTTTGGATTACACGGTGGTAACACGCTTCCATCCGTCCTCTCAAACTCCCCCTCTGCTCTGCCCTAACTCCCTTTGCCTCTATTCAAGGGTGTACTTGCGTTCTGTTCAGTGTTTTATTGTTCCTGACCTGAATGATATTTTAACCACTGTACATTTTCCCAAACGTGCACTGCGGCCTTCGCAGCTTTATCTTTCCACACGGGCTCCCACATGGTTGAAGGGCAGGGATTGCGGGTTATTCACCCAAAGATGTAATCCTGAGACCTTTCAACAACTTTGCTGCACGTGGGAGTATTAACAACAAGGGTTGTTCACCCATATCCAGGCAGCTAAATTCCAACGTTTTCATAATTTCTGCAAATCTCTTGACTGTCTTCGCTTTGTCTATCACTGTCATGTCCTCCAGCCCACTCAAAAGCAATTGGTGTTGTTCAATAAATGCCAACCCAGCCAGCGAACACGACACCAAAGATTTTGTTTTAAAACGCACTCTCAGATACCTGCATCCCTGGAATTCCAACCTCTGGAGTATGTTCAATTTGAACTGTTCCACGTTTGATGCCTAAACTTCATCTACCAAGGTCATAAATTGTGAAATCTCTTCACTACATAAATCGCACAATGCTATAGGAAACGAATTAGTCAACCACGGAAGAAGAAAAGCTGTAATCTTTGTTGAAATGAAGGGCAATTCATTGATATCAATACTACATTGTGCCTTTCACATAATGGAAACTTCAAAGCTGTTCCTCTGGAGGGCGTTTAAACAAATTTTGATCCCAGTCACACTATGATATATTGGGAAGCTGACAAAGTGTTATATCAAACAAGTGATTAAAGAAATTGGTTTCAAGTCGAATTTTAAAACAGAAAACGAAGCTTGCATCACGAACTTCGGTTGACGGAATTTGCTGTGCTCGAGTTCATCATTTTCTGTTCGTCAGAAAAAGTGCGTTCTAGGCCGATGGCTCTATAGCTCAGAAGTTAGAGTATTGGTCTTATCAACCAGTGGCCATGTATTCGAATCTTGTTTGGGCCTAGCTGAATTTGTTTACAACTGTTGCAACTAACATCCACAGAAGCATTTTCAGTGTTGCTTGGAATTATTTCTGAGGGAACATCGTAAAGTGATTTTCCCCACAGATCAGGCCTCATTTACTTGACTTTCGAAATCCCCATCTGTGTTTCTGCTTCGAGGAATAGAAGGACGGCAAGCTTCTGATGCCAAGAATGCTCTAGTTTACCCGGAAGATCAATGTGATACAGTCGAAGCAGTAAAGTAACAGTGAGGTAGTGGGGGAGGAAAACATACAGCGAAGCGGCTGAATGCTTCCATTCCTTCTGTCGAGGCAGGAATCTGCTGGAATCCAAATGAAACAGGTAGGAGGCTGGAAGAGCACAGCTAGCCAGGCTACCTCAACAGGTGGAGAATTCAACGATTAGCATGTACCAATTATTCACGACTGTGCCAGTCCTCGAAGGACAGTCGCCTGTCTGTTTACCCCTTTGCTTATGTAAACAGAATTAGGTTTTAAAGCCCGAAGTGAAGAAAGAAGAGGCAAACAGTTCAATTCCTCATTTTCTGAATGTTGGCCTCTCCTAAGGCCTTTGTCATTCTCACAAGATGTGTGTGAATATTTCCCTCTTTGGTTGAAAATGCTGTTCAGTTCTCCCGCAGCTCATGATCAAATTTAATGGTATCTGACTTCAGTCTCATTCGCTGCTTCATTTGAGATTAAACCTTTGCAGGGAACGTCTCTTTGAGATGAACACTTCAGAAGTCAGGCTGCGGGCTACTGGAAGCTGGAAATGAGAATGGATGGATGCTTGATGGACTGGCATTGACATAATGCATTATTCTGTGCTGTTAAAGCTCGGTGTCACGAACAGTTTTTTTGGAAGAAACGTCTCATCGCAGGAAATAAAACTATGCTGTTAAGAGAACGTGCAATTGCAGCTGCCGTCCTAAATGTCAACTAATGGTTACAATTCAGCACTATCACCGCCAAGGCCTGGGTTCATTGCCTGGTCAGGGACTCAGTTTTATTGTTCCTGATAAGGACAACAACAAAAGCGTAACATCTTTGACAGGAAACGCATTTTACACGCGTCCCTGTGTGCCTTGAAATATTGCTGCATGGCCGCAAGGTGGCTCACTGGTTATCACTGCTGCCTCACAGAGCCAGAGATATGGTTTGAATCCAAATAGGTCGACTGTCAATAAGGTTCCTTATTGAGGAACAAATGAAAAGTAATAAGGTAAGGAATTGTTCTTTGAGGGTTAATCCCTAGACGATCGGTGTGAATTTGTTGCATCAAATGGCCAGTTTCTTAACTGTCGGCATTCTATGATACCTTACTGTATTGTTTTAGCACATGTTCAGAGAGGGGTAGAAAAGTGAAGAAAAACAGTCATTTCCCAGTCAGTGGTTGATCCATTGTGTGACAACCAACCGATTCACCTGTGACTGAACTAGCTCCCATCTTCCCTACACTGGTAATGACAGTATACACCATTCGAGCGGGTTTTCATGTGTTGCATTGGAACAGCATCCTTTCTCAAGATGGACTTCCCTTCCCTCGGATATAAAGAGATGATAAAAGACATGGATGGCGATGACTGGAATCAAAAGACGTCAGGAAGAATGGACAGCGTCTACTGTGAAACAAAAAAGAATTGAAAGGAAGCCAACGAAGTATTGGGGGATAACGACATTAGAAAAGACAAGACGGGGTTTCATGGGATGGTGGAACAGACGAATAGATCGTGTGGCGTGAAACCAGGTAAAACTGAGTTGCGTCCATATGGAAGTTTTCCAGATGATGTGAATTTGCTGAGAGTAAACAGGAGGGAACATCCTTCATTCAGATGGATCTATAACTAGAGTTTCGAACTTCAAAACCAGCGATGAATGATAAGGAAAAGTTTGGAGCACGTTTTTCTTTCACTCTACAGTAAATTGAAATCGAAAATGATTATTTTTCAGGAAAAATGTGTCAGAAGCTGAATCTAAAGTATTTGCAAAAATGCGTGCAGAAGCATAATGAGTGAATTTCACCAAGACAGGAAGTCTGGGCGGCCGGGTCGGATAAGCGTTAGGTGCACAATTTCTAATTGGTTAACGTTAATTGGAAAGATACCACATTACACCTCCAACTGAGTACGACTAAGTGTAGGAAGTGCTGGTTGTGAAGAAAGGTTTAGCAGTTTGTTCTACGTGAACTTCCATAAACTGTAAAATAACTGAACTGTTTCTTTTAGCTCAACATTAAAAGGAAGTCGATAAGCTCAGTCCGCTGCATAATTGGTTTATGATATAAAGTGATGTCAACAGTGTGGGATTAATTCTCGCAATGTCTCAGCTTACCATCAGAATCCCGATCTCCTCACTCACCTAACCCTTTATACTATGACGACAATCAAAGCGAAATTATACCATAATGAGTTGGAACTGACCTGTCGATGGAATGCACCATTTTTTTTTTCATCTATAGCTTTGGACATTTGGCTGCAATCACAGAGAAGGTGGTGAGACCATTTGCTGCTCACCCATCTCCCCCCAAAATATCCAGTGACAAGACACGAAAAATGTTCCTGTTTGAATCCTATAATCTTTAAAGCAGTACTTCAAACATCTTTATCATTTCAGTTCCAGTTTTGCCGACAACATTGTCCAATGAGATAAATCTAGTAATTTTTGGATTGTTTTAATGGCCTGTGCGAGTTTGCAACAAAATAAGTAACATGAAACGAACTAAATATCCTTTCCAGAATTTAACACAGCACAGGATCAGCAATATGAGAAACGTCAAAGTCTTCAAACGTCACCTCTGTATCTCTGTTGAGAGATGGATATTCACTCAGGGAGTATTTCTTCTGCTTGTAAGTAACTGAGGTATTTCCCAAGGACAGAACACTCCACAAAATATTTTTTTAAAAACTAAATGCCGTTTCAATCAACGTTTTTTTGCAACTTTTAAACATATATGCGCACACGCATACATGCAAGTGCACACACATTTTTATATACATGTATATATGTGCGTGTATATATATATATATATATATATATATATATATATATATATATGAGTGTGTGTGTGGACAATATTCGGAATGGGTGGCCAGACATTTGAAATTTCTTTCTGTAGAATGTGAGATGTAAGGGTCTTTAATAATGTCCCAGATATCCACATCTGCGGGAAGTGCACCCAACTCCAGCTCCTCAGCAACTGCGTTTGGGAACTGTAGCTGGATGTCAGATCATTTTGGAGTCTGAGTGGAATTGAGCGAAGTTATAGGGAGGCAGTAACACTGCAGGTACAAGAAATAGATAGATGGGATACAGTCGGGAGACGAAACGCTAACAGGCAGACAGTACAGGCATCTGCTGTGGTTGTGGCCCTCAGTAACATGTATACCATGTTTGTTATTTTTGGGCTGGATGACTTACGAGGGGTAAGCCATTGGGTAAAGGTCTCTGGCATAGAGTTTGCCCCTTTTTCTCAGAAGGGTGGGGGAGAGAGGTGGAGAGCATTTGTTATTGGGGACTCCATATCGATGGGAACAGATTGAATTTCTGTGGGTATAGGGCAGACTCATGATTGGTGTGTTGTCTCCCAGCTACCAGGGTTTGTGATGTCTCGCATCGTGTTTTCAGAATCCTGAAGGGAGAGGGTGAGCAACCCCAAGTCATTGTCCACATATGCACCAACAACATCGGTAATAAAAGTGATGTGGATGTATGGCAGTATTTCAGGGATCGAGGGTGACATCTTAAATCTAGAACAGACAGAGTTGTTCTCTCTGATTCCTTGCCCATTCTACGTCGTAGTGAGGTGAAGTGTAGGGAGACAGCAGTTGAAAATGTTGTGACAAGGATGGTGCAGGAGGGAGAGATTCCGATACCTGGATAGTTGGGGCTCATACTGGAGTCGATAAACCTTTACAAACAGGATGGTCTTCACCTGAACCAGAAGAGTACCAATACCCTGAGGGGATAATTTGCCAAAGCTCTTCATGAGGGTTTGAACGAATTCAGCAGCGGAGTGGGAAGCTGAATCGTGGCTCCAGTTTGCAGGTGGTTGTGAGTGGTTATGTCATAAATAGCTTTTCAGGTTTACAAGAGTGTACTGGCAAAGCTGAAGGTGGCTTGAAGTGTGTTTACTTTAACGCCAGAAGCATCTGGAATAAGGTAGGTGCCATGGGTTGTTACCTGTGACTTCGATGTTGTGGCCATTTCAGAGACATGAACGGAGGACTGAAGGGAATGGTTGTTCCTGGTACCTCAGTTTCGACTTTTCAGTCAGAACAAGAGGGTCGTTTCACAGAGGGAGATGTGGCATTATTCGTCAAGGACATTACTATGGTAGCAAAAAGGATATTGGTGAGGACGCGACTGAATCTGCTGAGGTAGAATGGACTGATATCAGAATCAGGAATGGAGAGGTCACCACAAAAATGTTCCAGATATATGGAGGAAAAGATTGCAAAGATGATTCTGGATAGAATCGAAAGTGACAGGGTAGCTGTTATGGGGAGCTTAACATTCAAATATTGATTGTAAATGTTAACGGTTCAGTACATCGGATCGGTCAGTTTTTGTCCAATGCGTGCAGTAGGGTTTCCAGACGCAGCACGTAGACAGGTCAACAGGATGCAAAGCCACATTGGATTTGCTTCTGGGTAATGAACTCAGCCAGCTGTTCTATTTGGAGGTAAGTGAGCACTTTGTTATTAGTGACCAAAATTCGGATATGTTTATTTAGTGATGGATAGGATTAGTTATTTATTGCAGAGCATGAGGTATCGCGGGGAGAAAGGCCATTATGATGTGATTAGGCAAGAATTAAAATGCACCGCATGTGGAATGTAACTTCAGGGGTTGAGCACACCTGAAATATGGAGCTTGTTCAGGGATACACGACTGCATGTCCTTGGTAAGTATGTTTGCGTCATGCAGGGAATATGAAGTCGACACAGGGAGTTGGCTTTCCTGAAGAAGTTGAATCTATGACAAGAAGGAGAAGGAGGAGTATGTAAACATGAGATATGAAGGCTGAGGTAGGACGCTTGGGAATTAAAAGTTAACCAGGAAGGGCCAGAACAGAGAGCTACTTCGAGCTAGGAGGAGGCATGAGAAGTCTTTGTCTGGCAGGAACAATGAAAATCCTGAAGCTTTTAATTGGTAATTCAAGAATAAAATAATGTCTAGCATATGATTATGGCCTGTCAAGAACAGAAGTACGAAGTTGTTCGCGGAGTCGAAGGATAGCAGATACGCTGAATGTATTTTTTTTATCATATCAAAAATGAAAAAGAAAATATTGTCGAAGAGAGTATTGAGATGCAACCTAATAGAATAAACGAAATTGACATTCATAAAGTGGAGTTGTTAGCAATTCTTGAAAGTCTAAAAATAGGTTTGTCCCCTGGACTTGATGGGATGTATCCGAGGATTCACTGCGAATCGAGGGAGGAGATTGCAGAACTTTTGACTATAAGCTTTATTTCATCAGTGTTTATGGCATTAGTGCTAGAAGACCCGCGTTTAGCAAATATTGTCTCCTTCTTCACGAAGGGGAGTAGCGACAATGCTGGTAATTATAGAACAGTGATTCTTAGCTTCCTTGCAGCTAACTTTTTGGAACAGATTATGAGAGATAGGATTTATGATCATCGAAAAAGGAAGAAGTTGATTCGGGATAGTGAATACGATTTTGTGAATAGAAGGTTGTGCCTCACAAACCTTATTGAGGTCTTTGAGAAGGTGAGCAAACAGGTGGATGAGAGTAAAGTGGTTGATGTGGTGGATATGGTTTTCATTATGGTAGTGTCGTCTGTTGCATGAAATTCGGAGTCATGGGTTTGAGGATGGTTTAGCGGTTTGGATCAGAAATTGGCTCGCTGAAAGAAGACAGAGTGTGGCAGTTCATGGGAAATGATAATCCTGGAGTTCAGTTACAGATTTTGTACTGTTGAAACTTTATTGCTGGATCAGCACAGCAGGTCAGGCAGCATCCAGGGAACAGGAGATTCGACGTTTCGGGCACAGGCCTGTGCCCGAAACGTCGAATCTCCTGTTCCCTGGATGCTGCCTGACCTGCTGTGCTGTTCCAGCAATAAAGTTTCAACTTTGATCTCCAGCATCTGCAGACCTCACTTTCTCCTCCTACAGATTTTGTACCACAAGGTTACTTTTTGTTTCCATTGTTGTTTGTCATTTTTATAAATTACCTGGATTAGGGCATGGAATGATGGATTCGTAAATTTGCAGATGACATTAAGCTCGACGATGTTGTCAATAGTGACAAAATCTGCTGACGGTTACAGACATGGATAATCTGCAGAGCTGACTTCAGAAGTGGCAAATGGAGTTTAATCTGGAAAAGTGTGAGATAATTTACTTCGGAAGGAACAACAAGAATAAAGAGTTCTTGGCTAATTATAATATTCTTGGAAGTTTAGATGTGCAGAGCGATCTCGGTGCCCATGGATATAAATCTCGGAAAGTTACCATCCACGTTGACAGTTTGTTTGCAAGGAGCACGGGGTGTTAGCTTTTCTTGGGAGAGGGATTCAGTTTCAGAGCGAAATTATCACTTTGCAGCTCCAGAAATTAACTGGTGTAGCCGCACTCGTAGAGTTGCGTGCATTTCTGGTCGCCACATTATTCGATGCATGTGAAAGCATTGGAAAGGTGCAAAGGACATTTTCTCGGATGTTGCCTTCTATGGAGAGATGGTCTTACGAGGAAAGATTGCGGGACTTGTGGCGGTTTTTGATAGCGATAAGAAGTTTAAGGGGTGAATTTAGAGAGACATAGAAGATGTTCAGAGGTTTCCGTAAGGTGGACAGTGAAGGCATATTTCTTCAAATGGTAATTTTGGCACAATGGGACATCGATGTAAATTGAGGGTGATAGATACCGAGGTAGGTACCGTTATCCGTTAGTAGTAAGGGTGCTGAACACCTTGCCTTCAACACTCGTAGACGCAACAACTTTCAGGGCAATGAAATGGTCGTTGTATAAACTTGCGGCTTATGATTGTAAAATACTAGTCAGATTAGTATCACAGGTCGGTGCAACGTTAGGGCCAAAATGAACTTTATTGCGGTGAAATATTCGGTGTTTGAACTGTTCTTCAGCTTGAAGTTGCAATCATCTCTGGTCACTATCAGTAAAACCAACACCTGGCGGGAACCCAATGTGCAACTTTGGCATTTTATGCAATTCCATTCTGTCGTGTAAGTACAGCAAACTGACAAATTGCACCACTGGAGCTGCCGTGTACTGATGACCAATGGCTACTGGGTCCCTCAAACCAATTACTACTTTTTTGCTGAAGATCTGAAATGAAACACAGCGCAGAGGGCGTTATACTGATGATGGATCATCGATTGTGGAGCATCACGTTCAGGAAAATGACATAGTAAAACGTGGTGAAAATAGGAATTATTGAATTCTGTTTTCGTTTACCGTGGCTTCCTGCGTCGATCACAGGCAATGTTATGTCGCCACTGGAGTGGGATTTTCATTCAATCGGTATCAATTCTTCAGAGAATTCGATTCACTGCTACTTCAACAGCATCATTTGGAATGTTCATACGGCACAGTGTCCCACACTGAACACAACGTCAAGAATCTTCTGCAATACTACATCCAAGGGCACGTGGCATGGATTTTTATAAATAGTGAAAAATTAATAATGTTATGCAAGGGCAAATTGAATTTTAGTTTAATTAGTAAAGTCGCAAGAATCCAGAGTAAGTTTCAAAATGTCAGAAATTCACGTTCATTACCTTGGCCAGAATTCCAGCCCAGCAAAGGGGAAATCTGTCCCTGAATCCACAGCATCCACGTAATCGCTTGATCCATGTGTCTACTTGGAAACCTATGTGAAGGGATGTTCAGCCTGACAGAGAACTTGTGAGAATCCTCCACTGTCTGACCTAAAGCTGATTATGGACCTATCTATTCCAGCTTGGAGGGTAGCGAAGTGGAGATGAGACAAAAAATATTAATTGGTGTAAACTCAGATTGTTCTCATTGTGATTGTTTAAAAACCTAGGTCAGAAAAGACGCAAGCAGAAAGGAGTAGAAGTAGGCGATTCTTAACACCGCTCCTGCCCGCCACGCCATTCTGTACCATCATAGCTCACACAGCACTTTTATGTCTTTTTCCAGCATATCCATATCATCGTGTTGCCAAGTGGCTAACACATCTTCATCGATCTCTATCATAAATAGACATCGATGTTATTCATCGCTGAGAGGAAAATTTTGCATTTCGAGACAGTTGGGTTTTTGCATGAATGTTATGTGTTTTGCAGATGAGCAGCCGAGTCTGGTCTGAACACCTTTCAAACCATAAACTAAAACTCGACTCTGATGAGATTTGCACCCACAACGTTTGAATGGCAGTCTTAACAAAAGCGTAGAAATTCAACGCGCTTTCCATTGCACCACAGAGTCGCGGCCTCACCCAGTTTTAAGCACAAACGTTTGCCTTAGAACCATTTCGTTCGGGACTCCCATCTGACGTCTGTCTGGCCTCATCACACTTTCCAGTATCTGGTCCTTATCCACGTGTGCTCTGGAACTTCAAGTGTTCGGCTCCATACTGCTGAAATGTCCTCATAACACTTAGCATTACCACACGTTCAGATAAGAAATCCCAGATGAACAACACTCTATGGGTTGTTCATCTATTCTCCTGCAATCATACGGTTCCTGCAGTCTTGCGATTACAACGGAAAAAGAAATGTCCTTTGATGAAATTGCAAAATGTCTGAATAAAATCAGCAGTTCTTGTCCATCTATGATGAGAAAGGACAGTTAACGTTTCGAGTCCAATGATTCGTGTTCGGAACTGATGGGATGTGCTGCTGGGTGAAAAATGTGAAACAGTGCGGACAGGATCCAAAATAATTGAACTCGATGTTGGGTCCTGAAACCTGCATGGTCTTTCAGTAGAAAATGAGTTGCCAAACTTCCAGCTTGCGCTGTGCCTTGAAGGAGAACTGCAGCAGACCAGAGACTGGTATGATGGCTTGGGTACACAATGCAATGTTGAAGTGACAGGACACTGGAAGACCGGGGTATTTTTGTTGATTCTGGACAGAACTTAAGTGATCTCAGCTTTGTCACCGACTCTGTTTTCTTCCCTCCGTTACAGAGAAATCACATTCTCAGCAGGAAATGCAGTTTTCTGGATTGAATGACGTGCAGACAAATCACTGGAAGATGCGTTTGGAAGTTTCCACAGTGAGGAGAGACATCGGAAACAAGCAGGAAATGTATCTTGCAACATAAAATGTTACAGTGCAGTACAGGCACTTCGACCTGTGAAAATAATGTGATGTCCATTGCAATGGAAAATTAACATTTCTTTTGAAACCATTAAAAGCACAGGGAAACAAAGAAGTAAGGGCCTGACTTTGCAGAGGGGAAGTGTTGCAGACAGAAAGAAAAACTACATATATTTGAACCGAACTAATAGCAGATTTACAAGGCCAGCAAACTACCATATCAACAGTCAAGGAATTAGAAAAAAAACAACTCCATATCTGGAAAGGAACTCGAATGTTTCAGGCCACTGACCTTGAAGTGTTAATAAGAAGAAACGAATTATACTTTAAAGGGAATATTTAAAAGCTATCAGGCGCCCATTACATGAGGCGTCTTGCCAATGCATTACCTGGGACACGGGAAACCTGAATTTGATGGAACTCCACGCGTTACAAACTGAAAACGTTCTGGCCCAAGAGAAGGACAAACGGAAATTAAAGATGGAACAGCAGACAGATAAAGCTCAGCTTACTATGATGCAAATGGTCGCCCAGCCGTTGGAAGGAGGTGCTGCGTGAAAAGAAGGGCTGGCAGAGGCAAATCTGGCGGTTGCTTTGTTTGCACAGCAATGAACCACTGAGTGAGGCAGTGCACGCCCCGACAGCCTCAATCGGCTCTGGAGGCTGGGCAGCAGGGTGACTAATTGAGGAAGGCTGAGGTGGAGTTGAGCAGCCCCAAAGTTACAGGTAAACCTCTTTACTTTATGCTTGGCAATGAATACTCGCTTATGCTCATCTCTTCTACTAACCTTACGGGCACTGAAACATGTCCCACCTCTATACTGAGCACTGAGTTTGCGAAGCGTGAACTATATTTTCAGTATAACGATGATGCATATAATTCAATGCTTACATCTCTGTTATATGGGGAAGGTGCAACTCCTACCTTTTTGGTAGATACAATGGCAACATACTCAGTTCTTAAATCAAGGCAGTTCAGAGAGTCGACGCAAATAAAGATGAGCGGAAGCTTCCTGAACTCAATGAGTGAGTCAGGTTTCGTGACACGTGAGAGATTTACCGCACCCCTATTGTGCGAAACCAGTAATGGGGAAACATTCCAATTCTCATTTCTGTTATTGGAATTCTGTTCTTTAAATCTGATGTCTCGGGATCTCATCGTGAGACTGGGGTCGGATTTGCGCAGTACCCCGACGGGCTTGCAGGTAATACATGAAGAAGATTTAACAGTGCAGGCTGGAAAATACGAATCACGACCCCGATGCATATCAGAGAGCGATAGGTTCCGTGAGCGATTCACTCACCCAGGAATCAAGTAGCCATGTTAATCCTATTAACACCGATTTTCTTGCTGGAGATATGCTGCACTGCACAGCACACATACACCGCGATGGTCCTGGCAAATCATAAGAGAAGGATTGGTTCAGGAGATTGGTTAAACCAGATCAGTTGTTATTGTTCACATTTTATTGGAATGATCACAGATGTGCTGTCAGTTTAAACTTATTTAAGTATCTGTGACGGCAAGTAGACCCTGTTTTTTTCATGTGGAAGGCTCTTTTCCTCACGGATCATTGTCGAAGTCATCCAGCGACAGGTGTCAGAATTTGAGACCAAGGGTACGACAGGCACAAAAAACGAAAGATTATATCTTCAGAGTTGGTGTGGGTGTCTGCTTCAATGCAGTTATAAGGACGTAGAGGAAAGAAACTAAATTGGCTAACTCAGGCAGACAGGGCAGTCCAGGTAATCCCCACCAGGAGTGTCTACTGGCGTTTACCTATGGTAGATGTCTCGGACCCAGGAATAAGAAGGGTCCCAACTGATTTCAGGGCAAAAGGCAAACACGATGTGGGGCTCATACGAACCCTTAAGAATAACCCCGAAGTCTGAGTATCGTCCTTGCAAAGTGGTGAGTCCCCACCATAATTCATGAGGCTCTACACAGGAGTCTGGAGACTCTTGCTTTAACCGGGGGGGGGGGGGGGGGGGCGGTCAGCGCTTCTGCAGTATGTAAACTAATGCTTAATCGCAGCACCAACAGAGAAACAATGTGAGAAAGGTAGGCTTGTGATTCTCTGACATCTCGTCTCACAAAACTACAACTTGAGGAACAACAGTTGAAGTTCTTAGGGCACTTAATATCTGAACAAGGAAATGCCATTGGTCAAGACAGAGTTCAAACAAACCAGCAAAATTCAAAGCCTCACATGAAGAAACAATTGCTATCCTTTTTGGTCATGCGATCCTACTGTAGAATGTTTAACCCGCATTACGCAACCCTTTAGGCGCCCAAAAGTGACGTAGCTCATGGTTAAGGTTTGCAGAGCTCGAGTCCGTTGCAAGGACCCCTGAGGCCTAGAGTGCCGTTGTTGAGTTGAAACTCCAAACTACACTGACACTGGGATTCCAAATCCAAACAAGCCTTTTGTACAAACAGTGGATGAGAAGCGTGCCTGCATGACATCTGTGCTGATGCAGAATTATGTGTGAGAATTGAGGCCAGTAGCTTATTTTTCACCTCATCTTAGATCCCGTAACGGCAGGATTGCATAAATGCCTGCGTGTCGTGGTTGCAGCTGAAAAGGCTGTTGTAGCTTCCAGGGACATATTCGGCTTTGGTGAATTAACCCGACTGGTACCACATGCAGTATCCTTACTGCTTTCCGAGCAAAACACAGCATACATGTCGGCATCACATTGGCTCACATACAATGCTATGGTATTGGAGAAGCCTAACATGACAATAAAGCGATGTAACGTCCTTAATGCTGCTTGTCTTCTCCCCACAGAAGGAGACGGAGACCCACATGACTGTGTCGCTGTAATTAATGAAATTTGAAACCCGAGATCAGACGTGTAGGATTCACCAATTTAGAATCTGGATACGGCATTTTATTGTGGATAGGTCAGCATTCAGAAGCAAAGAGATAGGCCAGTGTTTGGTCTTCTGTAGCAACTACCCACGAGGCAGTCAAAGCGGGATTGTTCCCTTCTCATCTTTCAGCCCAAGCAGCAGAGCTGATTGCCTTGATTGAGGCATGTAAATTGGCCGAAGGAAGAACAGTGAATATTTACATCAACAGCAGATATGCATTCGGCGTTGTACATAACTTGGGATCCCTGTGGAAAAACAAGAGTTTCTTGACCTCCACTGGAAAGGCAATCACATACCATGGCCTGATCTCTGACCTCCTGAAAGTGGTCCGATTGCCGAAGTCAATCACTGTATGTGAATGCGAAGCCCACAGGAAAAGTTACGATTCAATTTCTCAAGGCAATGAAAATGCAGACTCAGCGGCAAGGACGGCAGCCAAGCATCCGCCAAGTGATCAGTTTGACATGTGTATGTCAAATATCTGTAATCCAAAGCAGACTTATGGGAGTTGCAGTCGCAGGCCACACCGACAGAGAAGCGTGAATGGACAAGGGCAGGTGCAAATTGAGGGAATGGGTGTGGTCTGGCCCCAATGGTAAACCCTGTCTATCGTGATCTTTATTCCCTTTCTATGCCAAAGTAACACACGGTAAGGACCATGTGTCAAACGTGGGGATGTACGACAATATTTCAGCACGCTGCTCCAGAAAGGGATTTCCTCATTACTCATAAAACTAATGTGAATAATGTGTTTTCTGTGCCACTAATAATGTGCGGAGGGGAATACAGATGAATCAGGCAGAACACCCCCATTCCCAAATACTCTTTGAACATTTACAGATGGAATTTATTGAACTAACACCCAGCGAAGGGAAAAGGCATTGTCTGGTAATAGTTGATGCTTTCCCAAGGGGTGGAAGTGCTCCCACGTCTAAACAGGATGCCCGTGCAGTCGCCAAGGCTTTGCTAACTGAAATAATTCCGAGCTGGGGAATCCCTGAAAGGCTAAGCAGTGACAATGGAAAGCTATTTATATATATTGCCCTACAGCAGATCAGTGATTACTTGGGAATAAAGGTGAGACAAGATTGGGCCTACAACCCAGCCAGCGGTGGGGCAGTGGAAAGAGAGAAAACTACCCTTAAAATAATTGGCAAAATGTTGTGAGGAACTAGAAGTGACATGGGCAAAGGCATTTCCAATTGTGCTAATGTATATGAAGGAGAGAAAGATCAAATCTTAGGACGTTTGAGATTTTGTTTGGAAGGCGGCCCAAAACAGGTATTGGCCCAATACCGATTGTAAGACAAATAACAGACCACTGTGAGGGCGAGATGTTATGTTACAGTATAAAGCTCTCTACACTTCTGTCTCAAATACAGAATCAAACGAAGGGCAGCACTACCCCAATCAGCAGAAGGGAAGATGCACAATTTAGAACCTGAAGACTGGATAGTGGTGGAAGACTTCAGGAGCAAAGGCAGGAAGGTGAAGAGGTGGCTGGGACTGTTCTAAGGGCTCCCTACAACACAGACAGCTGTTAAGATCGCCGAACGAGCCACGTTGATACACGCCAGCCATCGCAAACGTGTAGCTGACCTTGAGGAGACATCGGACAACACCGGATCCAAATAAGTGCAAGTAGTGATTAGAAGAGTCATAGAAATATGGGGCTGCATGGCAGGACAATTCGTGAAGGCAGGGGTGTCTGGGACACAACTGCAGAAGGTAATCTTAAGCAAGGATGTTAAGTTGAACTTTACATGCCACCCATGCCTGTTTGGTTACCAGATCGACTATAAATAAGGCCATAGACATTTACGCAGAGGTCCTTGTGTACCCAGTTACTGGCACGAAGCAGTATCCACCACGGCTACAGGTACACCTGACACGGGATGTCGGTTTTCTGTTATCAAGGAAGGAGGTGCAATGGCAAGGGTAATAATAACCAAGATTCAGAAGAGCGATGAGGAAGCCTGGTGGTGTGGAATAGATAGACCCTTCTCCGATATCTAAACACAGGTGAATATAGTGGCACAGCCTCGCACCCACCCACCCGAGATGCAGTGCAGTGTGTCCTCCAGCAAATAGTAGCTCCTGGACTCGAAAAGATGAATGTCCAATGACCCGCACTGCAGATGGGCGGAAAGGCCTTTTCCAACCTGACAGAAATGGAAGAAAGAAAGAAACTGAAGTGCAGCAAAAATGATCACAAATGAAAAAAGTAAAAGTGGATTCATTGAGAAAACGTACAGCGCCATATTTCACTTTCCGTGGAAGTCTACTGTTAAGGACTCAGTGCTCTCACTGCTGGAGCAATGGGGGATTTCCTCTGACCGTTTATGTTGTTGACAACCTTCCCAAAGCAGGGAACGTTGTATGGATCTGGCAATTTATCGAGTATTGTCACAAACAGGATTCAGACTAGCATAAAACAAAGAAGTCGCAAACCTGGAAATCTGAATCAACAACAGGAATTGACAGAGAAACTCAGTGGGCCTGTTAGCATCAGTGGAGACAAATAGATTTAATGTTTCATGTCTCAGAATCAGGCTACTTATTTATTTTATTGCCCGGGTAATTGTCAATTTCACTTCACGAAACAGCATACTTACCAGAATCTGTCATTAGCTGACAGACGTCATCTGTAAAAATGCAAAATTCCGTTATCAGCTGTAATTCTGTTGCTGTTGCAGTTGCCCTGAGTTGGTGAAAGTCTGGCCTTCATTACCTTTTTCGTCTCCTCTATGTCGATGAGCAGCCATGGTGAATGGAGAATTTCTGTTTGTCTCCCTTTGTCTCTCTGTACCATCTCACTCTCTGTCTGTCAATATCCCTCATTTTTCATTTCTAATCTTGGAAAAGTGTTGTAATCGGAGGCTGTTCCGTGGCTTCTCCGCGCCCCCCGGCCAGAGTGTGTAGAACTGGGCTCACAGTTTCCAAGTAATGTATCTGTTACTTAGGTCTGAGGTCAGGGGACATTTGTTCACTCAAAACGTTATGAGCTTCTACAATTCTAAATAGTATTCATAATCGACCAGAAAAAAAAACAGTTTCACACCAATTATAGGATTTCTATGAAGCCATTGCCGTTTGCCTAAAATCAATGAATAATGACAGCAGACAATGAGAGCCATTATCTCGCAATGGATATCTTATTACCACAACATTGTCCTGCAAGTCTGCAGTGTCTCCTGCGTCTCTTCATTATTCTTAAAAAATAACTTGAAAAGACAGACGGAGAATAATAGTAGAAGAGATGGACAAATCCTTGTCGAACAGAGTAAAAAGAACTCTGCGTTGAATTAGCGAGCTCAAACACAAGAAGCATGCTGAGCCGTCACTTTTGCGATGTTGGATAAACAATCCGGCTTTTACAAGAAGTTTAAGCAATGAACTTAAAATGTACAGAACATTTGACAGCATTTGACACAATTATCGCCTGGTTATGACCACATGCTTTAACTGACAAAACTACAGACACTGTTCTTCAAATCAATAAGAGCATTTAATGAAGAATTTGATCACAGTTACTCGGACCACCTTTCTGTAATAAAGCTGCTCGATGAGAATTTATATCAACGTCCGCTTGTGCAGGAAAGAAGTTCACAACTGGTGACTCTCCACTGAAAATGTACAGAAAGAGACAATCTCTTCTTGCTTTGATTTCAAACTGATGCCTTCACCTCTTTAATCTGACAGGATAAACAGTATGCGTTCATCCTCTCGGGGCCGATTTACCGCGTGAATATGCACAGAGGGAAACTCATACTAAGAGATCAGGGTAATTGTGGTGAATTTACCCGGAGGGATGTGTGACTCGGTGTTAACAGTGGGCAGTAAGGGCTAAACCATTAGCACTGACATTGATCCTTGCACCAACAGCTCCTCACTCACTTCCTGCCTCATTCATCCCAGTCATCATTTACTTTCAGTTGATCCTACTTTCCCTTCGAAACTTTACACTTGTTCGGGACCACTTTCGGGTGTCCACTTGGAAACTGCTGTTTTGAAAACGAAATTCTGGGGAATGCACGTCACTCTTTGGGATAGGCTTCACTGCCCAACCATAATTATTCCAGAGATTGAGATGGTAAGTTACTTTACTTCGTCCTCGAAATCCTCAACACATTGATACAGCCATGATGTCGATAGGGATGGAGTTCCAAGAATTACACCCAGCGACATTGAATGAACAGCGAGATAGTTTCAGCTCAGAAAGGCGAGATCCTTAGAGGGGATTTGCAGTGACAATTGATTCGTGTATGTGCTGCCATGGCTTCCATAGGATTTGGTGGAGGCTCGTACAATTGCAACATTTAAGAGGCATTTGAAATGCTATATGAATAGGAAGGGTTTGGAGGGATATGGGCCGTGTGCTGGCAAGAGGGACCAAATTGGGTTGGGATTTCCGGTCAGCATGGACAGTTTTGACCGAAGGGTCTGTTTCCATGCAGTACATCTCTATGACTCTATGATTCCAGTTGGATGCAATCAATCTCTGGATTCCTTCTGGCAGAACCGGGTCTGTGCTCTCTGTGGAAGCAGAAAATGGTTTTCATTCAGATTAGCCACAAGAAGAGAAATAAATCTTCATTTCCTGACTTGGAATTTTATCCAGGCCTGGGCGATTCAAACCCAGACTCTGAAGCAGGGACTCCACTGATGTTGACAATAACCCTTTCGACCTAACCCGTACAAACTTTTGTGCCTGTCGTTCTTTATCCCCACATTTTGAAGCACCAGTCCTTGCCGTGGGTGGTGAAGGAGCTAATACTGCCTTGCAGAAAAACCGTGGGCTCAGAGACCTGATCGATCTGTCACGCAGCGGGGATTGCATTGCTCAGAACAGACGTGTGGGACTGAAACTGAGCACGATCACACACAGATACGGTGTAACAGGTGTCAGCAGATGTGGAGATGGTTGGGACGGTTTCATTTGCACTCTGGGAAAAAGACTGGATCCTAAATTCAGGAGAGCTAAGTGTCACAGATAGAAGCTTGGAGAATTGGTTTGGGAACGATATGAGTCATGACCGAATGGCGGGCAGACCAGATGGTCGGAAAGCTCTAACTGTCCTCCGATGCCTTCTGCTCTCTGGCCATCCAGTATTTAAGGAAATAGAACCACAGTTAATTGTGTATTTCGAAGTCCTCCTCTCATAATCCGGTGATGTGAGAGATGGAACAGGTCTGCTATTAAATTTTGAGAATGGGAAAATGTTTGGAGACGGAGTAATACAAGAGAAACTGAGTAAAATGTTGAGAGTCAGGAGATTTTCAATAAAAAGGAAGGGTTTGGTAAGGTCGACGGAGATGGACATGGAGAAAGAGGTGTCACTGGTTTTGAAGGAGAAAGTGAGGTCTGCAGACGCTGGAGATCAAAGCTGAAACTTTATAGCTGGAACAGCACAGCAGGTCAGGCAGCATCTAGGGAACAGAAGATTCAGATTCCTGAAGAAGGGCATGTGCCCGAAACGTCGAATCTTCTGTTCCCTAGATGCTGCCTGACCTGCTGTGCTGTTCCAGCAACAAAGTTTCACTGGTTTTGAAGACTTAACTCCATTCCAAGATTCTGCCAGACCTGCTGATATTTTCCCGCAATTTCTTTTGATGGAACTGAAACAGAAGGGAGGAGTGTTATCCTGGACCAATCAGCTATGTCTGCTCTGTGGACTTTAAAATTCCCTGTTCGACCAGGTCACTTCTGACCCACACAGAAACCTCACTATCCTGCCTCACCCCCACCCTTGTTACTGACAATAAGCTGTTCATGGCGTAAACCCATATGGGTACACAACAGCATCACTTACCGAGTGAATTGAGAAAATTTCAGGGAGAGTTCCATTCGGTTTCCATCAGAGCATTCTCAATCAGTCAATTCTATTTCAGCACCATTTGACATGCAGCTGTCACTGTCAGTCCCCCCAGCAAGTTGCCATTCACATTCGACGTCTCTGGACACTTTGGTTGGGGCACGGTTGGAATGGAACCTCACGTTTTGTAAGGGACATCGTTTATAGCATATTCGGCTGAACTGATAACCTTGTCTCTTGCACCTGCCGTACAGTGGAGACAGTTTTCACTCAAAAACCAAGAGATGATCAAAAACGGTAGATAAATGTGTCAACAAAACCTGCGTCAGCGAGCGAATTCGCTCTTGCAACATTAATGGAGAGCAGAAAACCTATTAACAAACAACAGCGCCCAGCGTGGGTCTCGACCCCACACCATTGAGATTAAATATCTCAAGCTCTCCCGACTGAGCGAGCCAGGACAGGATTGGCGTCGGTTATTTTATCATTTCATACTGAGATTAATTCAGCCGACACGGCAATTTTCAAAAATCTAGTTCATTCCTCTCAGTGAAAATAACATTATTCAAGTCTTTCAATTCTCAGATTTATTCCTTCAGACCATTACAATTCATTTAGGCCTTGCCCCGGGATTTACGATTCTCTGTTAATATTTTCATATTTTGACCCTGATCCTTAGGTCGCTGAAGTGATTCCCAGACACTCTGGCAGACTGCAAATCAATCGGGAAAATACCTCAGGACACCGAACCATTTCTGATTAGAATGTAGGGAATCCCATCTGCTGAAGAGACAGAGTCCTCACAATCAACAGTTTCTTTGTTCTACTTGCCTACAAAGTTTATCACTTCCAATATTCGAGACAAGAATTCAGATTATAAAATGTTTTAAAAACAGGAACAATCTTCTGAAGCCATTTCCAATTTGAATTAGAATTTTTTTACCCTTTCACACGGTAACAGCCGATCCTGAGGAAGGAGTTTCCATGAGCTGTATCCCGGGGCTGGGCAGGAAGCCGCTGATTGAAGCCGCAGTGGGCCCTTTCTGTTGGAAGCGGGGGCTTGTGGAGAGTGGGGTCACATTCTGCTGCACGTGACCGTCTCACTCACTGTGGACTCAGGGTCCATCATGGATGAGTTCTCGTGGTTGTATTGTCAGTGCATGGTCGGTCTCAATACTTGATGTGAAATATTTGAGGCTCTGTGCTCTTTTTGGGCTAGGACAACCAGCATTTCATGCTCTGACCATTTGAGACACAGCAACTGGCAGCAAAATTGTGTGTGGACATGTCCAAACGCACAGTGGTCGAGAGGATGTGGACAGCAGTAGTTCTCATTATTTTAAGAATCTGTTGCTCATGTTCCCATGTTTATCGCAGAGAGGGTGAGAGGCCCGAGGAGTAACAAACACACCCATAAAGCAATATCAGAACCTGTGTAGTTATGTCATAAAAAGCTGCCTGTCGTTGTTCTATTGCAAAGTTGGGTTTCAAACCCACGACGCAATAGAGACTGGACCCGAAACCCAGCACATTAAACCTCTCTGGATTAGTGGTGCTGGAAGAGCACAGCAGTTCAGGCAGCATCCGAGGAGCAGTAAAATCGACGTTTCAGGCAAAAGCCCTTCATCAAGAATACAAGGTTTGGCACGAAACGTCGATTTTACTGCTCCTCGGATGCTGCCTGAACTGTTGTGCTCTTCAGCACCACTAATCCAGGATCTGGTCTCCAGCGACTGCATTCATTTATTTTACCCACATTAAATCACTCTGCGACGCTCCCTGACAATAACTAAGCGCCAAACCTGTCAAGAATAATGTTTCAGCATCGCTTCACTTCAAGCAATTTCCCCTGGCGCTTTCTATGAATACCTTCGCATAATTAAAAAAAAAATTACAACGATTTGAAAGGTTTGCACGGTGTGGACATTAGTGAGAAGCTGAATATTCTTCGGCAGTTTTCCACGGAGCTTCAGACCTGAGGGATGTCCTTGGAAAAGTTTACAAAATCATGAGGTAGACGAGAAGAGAACATAGTCAATCTACACTTTTTCGGAAGGCACGTGAGTTTAAAGCGAGATAGCATCGGTTTAATGTGAGAGCAGTACAATTTGAAAGGGGTGTGAGCGACACTTGTTTTTAAAACAGACATTTTTGTGCGTGTGGAATAAATTGCCACATTTAGTGGCAGAGTTTGGTGCACTCACAACACTTCAAGGGCATATAAATGGGTATGCAGACAGGAAGTCTTCGGAGAGATAAGGGACAAATATTGGCAAATATGTTTAGATTATTTGTTCAGCCGGTGCAAGTTGGATAGGAAGGTTTTCTTCCGTGCTCGGCAATTCTGTGACACTCCAGTACCTGACAACAGTTTGAATAGACCACTTGCAAAAAACGCATGCTGTTTGTTACTAAGTCAGCGTGTTTTAATTTTATTTTTTTCTTGAGGCGTAATGTTTTGAAATGACACAGAGAGGAAAGTTTTCCAGATCTTTACAGACAATGACCATTCTCCTTGATACATTCCCAAGTTCTCCGTCAAATGATTTCGTTGACTAAAAAAAACCTCACAAATCGTGTTATCCCCTCAACTCTGCAGTGAATCCAAAAAGTGACAGCTCTTAACGTGGACCAGATGCAAAACTCAAAAGGCAGAGCTCATTACTTCTGTCTGTGATGCAGTGCGAGACGTGTATGTCAAGATCTGCTCACACAAGTAGCACCGAAGCAATTCCAAACGGAGCTTTCCGACATACTGAAGATTTAGAGCATTGCCAGTAACAGAAAGTGCTCAAGTAACATAAACAAAACAGAAAAATGTACCATGCAAAGTGAATATTACAAATTATATTCTCGATTAAATTAGGTCAACAATGCGCTGGTGCCTCCAACTGATCGATCGAGCCAATCTCCAGCCTCCCTCATCAGAACAGTAATGAAGGAAATGAGAGAAATATAACACAGTTTCACGTTGCGATTGCCCACCTTTTAGCCATAACAACAAAAAACGAGCGAGCAGATTCAGGGAAAACTGTGAACAACTCACATTGTCCAGAATATGAATACACAGCGCAGGCTGTTTAGTTCCCATATTCTACTGCTGCCCAGACATTCATACGAAAATGTACCTTTCAAAGAGAGCGTTTGTAGCTGTCGAATGACAGTGGCAGCTGATTCCCTCGCTCTTACTGCCGCCCTTGGTAGTGGAGGGGCTGGTATCCTCATCTTACACGCGGTGGTGGAGCGTGCAATTCTCTGTTGTAGAAAAGCGGAGTGTTTTGGAACAGAAAGATGTGAAGTTCGGATGCTTCTAGAGTTCTTGTTGAAAAGTTCGGTGACGCTTGGAAGATGGATTTCAGACTTTTCCTCACCTGTCTGGGTGACATTTTCAGCGCTGCAGAGGTTCCTGTGAAGCGCTGCTCTCATGTTTTGGGACGAATTCATTTGGTTTCATTCCCGTTGCTTCCACTTGTTGGGATTGCAGATTGAGTACAACGGATGGAATCCGTGGATGAGTGCCCTGCTTCCAGGAATTGTCTGGCTGTCTTTTGCTTGCACTGTCCTATTATTGTTGTGCTATTCTAGTCGAATGTGTGGACCTTGCCGTCTGTACGTATTGCTACTAGGGACTGCTGGACTGACGCCCACACAAATTCTTTGCCAAGAATCAATATCCACACACCTTCATTCGCAGATGCATGGTACACAAAGTTCGCAACGAGGATATGCTATGAGGTAATTTTAAAATCATGCTTCCCTGTATTAAAAACAAATTCTGCAAAACGATATCCAGACTCCTCCGAACATTATGACAGCACAGAAACCGAGAGCCTCACTCAGAAAACAACTCACGAGAAAACAAGACCCAACCACGCCAAACGTGGTTGAAGAGATTCCACACAGGAACTGCATGAAACACCACATCGGAGAAAGGGGCTGACAACTAGAGAGCTGCATTCATAATTTCATCTGAACTGTAAACGCCTCGGACATCTGTTCCTTGCAGTTATGCACATAATATTGAATGTCTCTGATTCCAGGGCTTGGAATTTGGATGATATGACCGTCTGCAGCACTGGTTACTTTCTTGATGGAGGTCACGCCTGATGGAACACATCTAACACTCTATTGCTCATTGAGAAATACATCCAAAATAGGAGCTCAGAGCAGCATTTCTGTCGTCTTTCTGGTGCTGTTCCTGACGTGTCCTGTGGCACTGCACTTATTACGTGTTTCCTGAGGGTTCGGCACATGCTTCCACGATCGTATTGTGGGTAGTAATATGCATTTACGCTTCAATAACGGGTGTATGAAGCGGAGGTCCACCATTCTCTATTCTATTTTTCTCTTCTTATGCGCAACTGCAATACAGGAAAGATCAATTAATATTGTAAGATAATATACAGAGGCGTGTGAAATACCGAAGTTTTAATGACGTTTATGCAATGATTAGACATTCCCTTGATTCAGGAAATAAGGATGTAAAGTCTGTTTGGTTGGACTTGAGCAACAGTGAGGAAAGAAATCACAAGCAGGTGTAGTTTACAAGCCCACTCGCAGTAACCACAAAGCGAAATAAATCGTACAAGGAAAGAAAATTGTGTGTGAGTGACTCTACACATAACTTCCCACTATTATCCTTGATTGTCCCAAATTTAACTCTCGTCATTCTTTTATTTCTGACATACCTATGGAACGCCTTAGGGTTAACCCTGATCCTATCTGCCAACAACTTCTCATGTCTCCTCCTGGCTCTTCTCAGCTCTCTTTTTAGGTCTTTCCTGACATCGTTGTAGCCCTCGAACGCTCTGAGTTTTCAAATTTTGTCCTAACATAAGACTTCTTTTTCTTCTTGACCAGGGATTCCACTTCCTTAGTAAACCACGGCTTACGCGTTCTATATCTTCCTACCTGCCTGACCGGTACATACTTATCTAGGACACACAAGAGCTTTTCCTTCCATCAGCTCCACATTTTTAATGTGCTCGCCCCCTGGAGTTTCCTACCCCATTCTACGCTTTCTAAATCTTACCTCATTGCATCGTAATTTCCCTTCCTCCAGCTCAAACTCTTGCTCCATGGAGTACACCTGTCCCTTTCCGTCACGAAAGTAAACCTGAGAGAATTGTGATCGCTGTCTCCAAAGTGCTGACGTACTTCCAGATGTAAAACCTGGCCAGGCTCGTTACCCAGTACTAAATCTAAAGTGGCTTCGTCCCTTGAAGGCATGTCTACATACAGTGTCAGGAAACCCTCCTGCACACACTGTACCAAAACTGACCCATCTATAATACTCGTATTGTAGTGATCCCAGTCAATATTTGGTTATTGTCTTGAGTGTTCCAGAGTTTTTCATTGTCCCAGAGTCCAGATGAAGTTTGTATTCCTCACGTACGGGGCCGAGAATTCTTTCAATGTCTCAGATCAGTTCCTGTCCCGAGAACATCAGAGTCAATGTCCCGTCCTCTACTCGGTCCGACAGTTCACACTTCTTCATTTTCCACTGATTCCATTTCCCAAAGAGTTTCTCAGAATTTCCAAAGCTGGAGCCTAGATTATATGGTTTGCTTCCTAAACATTTTTCCATCTGCCAACTGACAATATTTTCACAGTATCTCTTCACAATCCTCTGGCTTCCTCCATGTCCAAGGATGAGAAGTCCCGTTTGGTGGAGAGATTCCCGAGGCTGGTGAGTTTCACTTTGGAACAAAGATGGTTAAGTGGCAATTTCCTGCGGTTGTTTGTAAAGATGGGAGAGGGAGCGGTGAGGAATGAGCACTTTGACGAGCAGTAGGAAGTGTTGCCACTGACCAGGGTCAGAGAACAGAGGACAGGGATTAAAGGAATCTAATGAAAACAGCACTTTTGCACAGGACGCTCATTAACAACTGCAGAAACCCGATGTGTCGAACAGTGTATCTGGAAAGAGAAACAGAGATAATGTTTTAAATATGGTACATTTCTGATGAAGAACTCGAGTTTCCCAAGTCTAATCAAATTACCGGCCAGGTTTGCAAAAGCGGTTTTCTGAACTTTGAGCGAAAATTGTTCCAGCAGGAAACCATTCAAAACGCAGTGAGTACGATTCGAACCGACGGGGGGAACCCCAAAGGATTACTAATCCACCGCCTAAACCACTCGGCCATGACTACCGGCCGGTTGGAGTGTGGAGCATTGAAGATATCAGTGGTGATCTCTTTGAAAGCTGTCGCTGTCTTGATGGGTGAAATGCTTCCATCTCCTTTCATTCCTTTGCTGTCATTTGTAAGGTGCGAGACACCAATGTAAAAGAAGAAAGTACAAAGGTTGGAAAAGATATTTGCAGCCAAACTGAGTCAAAATTATTTCTTGAAATGAAAATCACACTTGGCAATTTGCGAGATCTCTTTACGAACATGACCAGCAGAGATAATCAAGGGAGGTATTCATCTGAGTGTTCTTGGACATGAAACAAACAAAGGTTAGTGACATCTTCATTTCTTTTACTGGCGAACGAAATTGTCTTTCCTGGTGGTTACAATGAAAGAGATGGTTCCCAATAAAAGACAGAGATTAAGTCCCATGTAGATATATTTCAATATGATAAAATTCACTTTCAGTCCCTAATTACCCCAGAGATGGAGGGGTGAATTACTTTTCCTCATTCTTCAACTCCTCAGCATGGAGGTACAGACATGAAACCCCGAGAGATGGAGATCTTGAATTGGGAACCAGCGACACTGAAGGAACTAGGCAAAAGTGAGGACTGCATATGCTGGAAACCAGATTTTAGATCAGAGTGATGCTGGAAAAGCACAGCAGGTCAGGCAGCATCCGAGAAGCAGGAAAGTCGACGTTTCTGTTGCCAGGCTTGCTGCGTTCCGCAAACAATTTTCGTTTTTGGCTCAGATTTCCAGCAACTGCAGCTATTTGTTTTATGTTAACCTTCATAATGTTTTGGACAAAACCAATGACCTGCTAGCATCAGAAAATCCGCAGAAGTACTGGTACACCGATATGTTTGCTGAACAATACAACCATTCCATGAGCGGGAATAGGAACGGGCCACGGTGCTTAGAGTACCGAATCCTCTCAAGTAAATAAGACAAGGCGATAGATACCATCGTATTTGGTGTAAATAAAACACCCTTTCTGAACATTTTCGTTGCAGATTATTTTCAACTTGTCTTCGAAGATTTACAAAGTGGGAAAAGGCCATTCTGCCCATTGTGCATTGCAGCTAATCAAAAAGCCATCTATTCGAGTCTCAGTTTCCCAGTTTGGCCCAAAATCTTGTGTTCTAATGTTTCCAGGGCAAAAGTCAAAGAGGTTATCCTGTGTTCTTAAATGGCACAATAATTGGGCAAAAGTACGACACTTCCACAACGAATTGGAACTCTTTTGAGGAACTCATGCTCATTTTAACCCACAGAGGGAGACACACAGGAAGATACCCCAAACTGACAGAGGTGCCCGTTGTGGTGAGCTGGAATTTGAAATGGACAATAGAACTAATGCAAGTTTTCAATGCGAAAACACAGAGGCCACGTCCCAACAAGAGAGCGTCAACCTGGACCACAGTTACAGCTAGGCACTTCGCACGAGCCACTTCGGACTCGAAGCGACAATGCTCTGATCCGAAGTGAGACGCGTTACACATTACACCACCGGCTGACGAGCGATGCCTAACGCTGGCAGCATGTTGGTATGTAATGTCATGGACTTTCACGGAATCAAAATCAAAAAGGTGAACAAGCAGCGAACATAATCACTAACACTGCTTCACTTCGAAGTTTCCAATCTGTGAAGCAGTGCCTTTCACGGGCAAAGGAGAAACATTTGTCTTCAGCTTCCTGCTTCAGGGTCGCCTCCTTCTCTGGTGGAAGTTTCCATCGTTTTATTCACAGTCACGACGCGATTTCATGATCCACTCCAGTGAAAAAGTGTCATGGTGTCGTTCAAGCAAGACCCTGCAGAAACTCAGCGAGAGACGTCTGGTCATTTGGAGCTCAGAATGTGGAATGAGACGAGATACGTGACACCTTTTATTGGCGCCGCCACCTCCCTGCAAATTAGCGGCTCAAAACGAGCCGTTGTTAGCATCAACTTGATTTGTACCTTCCTGCAGTGCATTTGCTAAACAACATCAGATAGATCCCATCCGGCCCAGCTGACTTGTCTATTTTCACACTCTGCAGTATTTCTAATATCGCTTCCTTGTGAACCTCAATCTCTTCTAGTCTAGACGCAAGTATCTCTGTATCTTCCTCGCCAACATTTTCATTTTCTATAGCGAACACTGTCAAAACATATTTATTTCGTGCTTCCCCTATCGCCTCTGACTCTACACACAACTTTCCACTATTATCCTTGATTGTCCCAAATTTAACTCTCGTCATTCTTTTATTCCTGACATACCTATGGAAAGCCCAAGGGTTAACCCTGATCCTATCTGCCGACAACTTCTCATGTCTCCTCCTGGCTCTTCTCAGCTCTCTTTTTAGGTCTTTCCTGACATCGTTGTAACCCTCGAACGCTCTGAGGTTTCAAATTTTGTCCTAACATAAGACTTCTTTTTCTTCTTGACCAGGAATTCCACTTCCTTAGTAAGCTATGCGAACGCGTTCTATATCTTCCTACCTGCCTGACCGGTACATACTTATCTAGGACACACAGGAGCTTTTCCTTGCATCTGCTCCACATTTTTAATGTGCTCGCCCCCTGCAGTTTCCTACCCCATTCTACGCTTCCTAAATCTTAACTCATTGCATCGTAATTTCCCTTCCACCAGCTGAAACCCTTGCTCCGTGGAGTACACCTGTCCCTTTCCATCACGAAAGTAAACCTGAGAGAATTGTGATCGCTGTCTCCAAAGTGCTGACGTACTTCCAAATCTAAAACCTGGCCAGGCTCGCTACCCTGTACTAAATCTAAAGTGGCTTTGTCCCTTGACGGCATGTCTACATACTGTATCAGGAAGTCCTCCTGCACACACTGTACCAAAACAGACCCATCCATAGTACTCGTATTGTAGTGATCCCAGTCAATATTTGGATATTGTCTTGAGTGTTCGAGAGATTTTCGTTGTCCCAGAGTCCAGATGAAGTTTGTATTCCTCACGTACGGGGCCGAGAATTCTTTCAATGTCTCAGATCAGTTCCTGTCCCGAGAACATCAGAGTCAATGTCCCGTCCTCTACTCGGTCCGACAGTTCACACTTCTTCATTCTCCTCTGATTCCATTTCCCAAAGAGTTTCTCAGGATTTCCAAAGCTGGAGCCTAGATTATATGGTTTGCTTCCTAAACATTTTTTCCATCTGCCAACTGACAATATTTTCACAGTATCTCTTCACAATCCTCTGGCTTGCACCATGTCCAAGGACGAGAAGTCCCGTTTGGTGGAGAGATTCCCGAGGCTGATGAGTTTCACTTTGGAACAAATGTGGTTAAGTGGCAATTTCCTGCGGTTGTTTGTAAAGATGGGAGAGGGAGCGGTGAGGAATGAGCACTTTGACGAGCAGTCGGAAGTGTTGCCACTGACCAGGGTCAGAGAACAGAGGACAGGGATTAAAGGAATCTAATGAAAACAGCACTTCTGCACAGGACGCTCAGTAACAACTGCAGAAACCCGATGTGTCGAGCAGTGTATCTGGAAAGAGAAACAGAGATAATGTTTTAAATATGGTACATTTCTGATGAAGAACTCGAGTTTCCAAAGTCTAATCAAATTACCAGCCTGTTTTGCAAAATAGGTTCTTTGAACGTTGAGCGAAAACTCGCCCAGTAGCAAGTCATTCACAGCGGAGTCTGCATGATTCGGACATACGTGGGGAAACCCCAATGGATTTTTAACCTATCGCCTTAACCACTCGGCCATGAGTACTGACGAAAAAGCAGAGTTGAGCATTGACCAAATCAGCGGTGATCTCATTGAAAGCTGTCGCTATCTTGATGGGCGAAATGCTTCCATCTCCTTTCATTCCTTTGCTGTCATTTGTAAGGTGCGAGACACCAATGTAAAAGAAGAAAAGCGCAAAGTTAGGAAAAGATATTTCCAGCCAAACTGAGTCAAAATTATTGATTGAAATGAAAATCACACTTGACAATTTGCGAGATCTCTTTGCAAACATGACCAGCAGAGTTAATCAAGGGAGGTATTGATGTGTGTGTTCTTGGACATGAAACAATCAAAGGTTAGTGACATATTCATTTCTTTTTCTGTCGAACGAAATTGTCTTTCCAGATGATCACAATGAAAGAGATTTTTTCCAATAAAAGACGGCAATTAAGTCCCATCTAACGCTGGCACCATCGTGAGCGCTGCTGTTTCAAAATGCCACAGAGTCAGGTTCAATGCTGTTGCTGTGGTTCTGTTTGCCGAACTGGAAGTTTTTGCTGTCTAGGTGACATCCTCAGTGCTGTGAAGCGCTTCTGTGTGTTTCCTCCGGCATTTATAGTGGCCTGACCCTGCGCTTCCGGTTGTCAGTTTCAGCTGTCCGCTGTAGTTGCCGGTATATTGGGTCCAGGTCTGTGTGTTTGTTGATGGAGTTTGTGGATGAGTGCCAAGCTTCTAGGAATTGCCTGGTTCAATTCCCGCCTCAAACAACTGAATACGTGGAGTTTGCGCATTCTCCCC
Organism: Chiloscyllium plagiosum; assembly: GCF_004010195.1. NCBI lineage: Eukaryota > Metazoa > Chordata > Chondrichthyes > Orectolobiformes > Hemiscylliidae > Chiloscyllium > Chiloscyllium plagiosum. Next base: position 76,049,791 of record NC_057717.1, on the reverse strand, counting down.
GTGTCTGCGTGCGCTTGCTGTGTTTTTTTTTCCCACAGTCCAAAAATGCACCGGTTAGGTGAAATGGCCGTGCTAAATTGGCGAGGTTAATGGAGAGGAATGCATTTGGGCTGGGGCGGGTCGGTGTGGAATTGTTGGGCCGAAGGGCCTGTCTCCACATTGTAAGTGTTGAAATCTACAGTAATCAATGACCAAGGTATGGCGAGCGTTGTTCAATGGGGCATACATGACTTTTCGATTGTTTTTCTCCAAAGTTTCTTTACAATTCAAACGGGAGTGGAAGAAGTGAAATGAATGTCTCCCATAATTCTTGCCTTCTTTTGTCACTCACAGGCAGTATGTTTTTCCTGTACGTTTTATTTTACACTGTGGTTACTGTAAGTGGTCTTGTAAGCTGGTGTCCTCTTTCCTCACTGTTCCTCATCTCTACCCAAACACATTTTACATCCTTATCTCCTGAATCAAAGTAATCTCTAACCATTGCATAATTGTCACGGAAACTGGGCTTTTCACACGCCTGTGTATGTCATTTTCCAATATTAATTGATCGTTTACTGTGTTGCAATTGCGCATGAGAACAGGAAACCAAAATAGAGGCAGGTGGTCCTGGGTTTCAAACGCACGTAATTGCAGCTAAAACGCAGATTACTGCACACAATACGATCACGGAAGCACGCACCGAACCGTCAGGAAGCACACAGTAAGTACAATGCTGGAGGTCATGTCAGGAACAGGACCAGAAATACAACACAAATACTTCTCTTGGGTACTATTTTGGATGTATTTCTCAATGAGCTATTGTGTTTTACATATGTTCCATCGAGAGTTACCTCACACAAGGAATTAACCAGTGCTGCAGACGGTCATATAATCCGAGTTCCAAGTCCCGGAATCCGAGACACTCAGTTCCCTGTGTGTACTTACAAGGAACAGCTGTGCATGGGGTTTACAGGGTAACTGAACTGCATGAATGCAGCTCGATGGTCGTCTGTCTGCTTCTCCTGTATATTTTTCTGTGCAGTCTCTGCGTGCAATCTTGTCAACTACATTTGTCTGGCACAAGATGTACATTGGTCATTTGACTCTGAGAGAGGCTGTTGGTTTATGTGTTGTCATAATTCCGAGTGTACGGAGGAATCTGGCTGTCAGTTCCCAGAAACTTACTTTAATACATGGAAGCGTGCTTTTTAACTTGCCGTGTGGCATATCCTTGTTGCGAAGTGCATGCATTGCGAATCACGTTGTGGGACTATCCATTTTTGGCAAAGAATTTGTGTGGCAGTCACGAGTTGCCACGACTAGCTATCGTTAGTAGTAATACGGACAAATAGCAAGAACTACAAATTCGATTAGAGCAGCACAAGGTTAATGTGACAGGGGAAATAGAAGGCAGCCAGAAAATTTCTGGATGAAGGGCAATCATCCAAGGTACCTTTCCGTATGAAAGTCTGTGCATCAGTAGAACCGGGACCCAAGTAGTCTATGTTGGTTATTCATATTCCAGGCAACTTGTGTTGTTCCCCTTTACTCTCAAAGTGAATAGACATAGTTATTTCACTGTTATTTCGAAAAAAAAATCCTGCTTTGAATCTGTTCGCCGTTTTTTGATGCTGTGGCGAAAAGGTGGGAAATCGCCATGTGAAACGTTGCTATACTTCTTTCCTTTCCTTCATTACTGTCCTGGTGAGGGAGAAAGGTGATTGTCTCTCTCTCGATCAGATGGAGGCACCGGCGCATTGAAGGCCGAATTCAATCACGGATATAATTGGAAATGTTCACTTTTAATGGTCCGTTGTTGTTCTGTTTTGTTTTATGATACTTGAGAACTTTCTGGGACTTGGCAATACACTAAATCTCCAGTAGGTTTGGAATTGCCTTGATGTTATCTGTGCGAGCAGTTCATGTCAGAGATAACTCACAGTGCCTCACAGACAGCAATTAAGCTTCGGTGTGTCTGATCATGGTACTGCCTTTTCAGTTCTGATTCTGTTCCACGTTAAGAGCTGTCAGTTTTTTTGATTCGCTGGAGAGCTGAGTGGGTAATACAATATTTGAGGTATTTTTCTTCAGCCAAAATCTTTGACGGCGAACTTTGGAAAGTGTCAAGAAGAATGGTCATTGGAAGCAAATATCCAGAAAACCTTCATCTCTGGGTCGGTTGGGCCCATCCACCCTCCAAACAAAATAGCCAAACTCGCCGGCTGAGTAACAAACATCATGCGTTTTTTGCAAATGGTGTATTCAAACCGTTGCCGGTGGCTGGAGCATCTCAGAGTTGCCGAGCATGGAAACAAATCCCACGATCCAACTTTCCCTTGCTGAACAGATAACCGAAATTAATCCATACATATCTGCCAATATTTGTGCCTTATCTCTCTGTGGTCTTCCTGTCGAGACACCCATTCAGATGCCTTTGAAATGTTGTGAGTGCACCAGACTCTGCCACTAAATGTGGCAATTCATTCTACACACACAAAAGTTCTGTGTGAAAAACATGTGTCCCTCACATCCCTTTTAAAAATTTCCTCTCTCAAATTAAATGTATGCGATGTACATTTGAACTCACGTGTCTTGTGAAAAAGTTCTCCCTGACTATTTACTCTGTCTGTCTTCCCCATTATTTTATAAGCTTCTGTGAGGCCATCTCTAAGCCCTGAAGCTCCTAGGAATCTGACGAACCCTATTCAGTTTCGTTCTCATGTCCAAGCAGTGCAAACCTTGCAAATCCTTGTAAAGTTTTTCTAAACTTACATTTGCAAGAAGTGTGTGCAGCTGCAGCACTTGTTTGATCGCGTGGCCACTCTGGAGCTGCGGGTGGACTCACTGTGGAGCATCAGCAATTCTGCAGAGTTATGTTGCCTCCCAGGTGCTCAGGCCAGGGATGTCGCCCATCGGCTGAAGATCATTCGAAAAGGGGATCGTGAGCAGCCAGTTGTCTTGGTGCATACAGGCACGAGATGAGGACCTGCAGGGAGAATTCAGGGAGCCAGGAGAGAAATTAAAAAGGAGGACCTCAAAGGTAGTAATCTCGGGATTACTGCCGGTGCCATGTGACTGCCAGCGTAGAAATGAATAAAAAAAGGCACGATGAACACGTGACTTGAGGAATGGTGCTGCAGGGCGCGTTTCAGATTTGTTGGACTGTGCGACCAGTTCTGGACAATGTGGGACTATAAGAAAATTGACGATCTACATCTGAACCAGACGGGAACGAATGTCCTTTCGGGAGTTTTTGCTACTGCTGTTGGGGAGGTTTTATACTAATGTGGCAGGGGGCTGGGAACCACAAGATTAAGCAAGTCGGCAGTGAGGTGGAAACTGGAAACGCTAAGAATCAGGAAGATAACATTAAAAATGGGAAGAGTAGGCAGAGAGCAGATGAATGCAAAAGAACTGGTGGCCTGAAATGCATCTACTTTAATTCGTGGAGTATAGACAGATGAACTTAGGGTTTAGGTTGGTGCCTGGGAATATGACGTTGTTGCGATCACAGAGATTTAGTTGAAGGAAGGGCATGGTTGGCAACCAAATGTTCTAGGATATAGATGAGAGTGGTCCTGAGGAAAGAGTACTAAACTGGGCCAAAGCTAATTATATCAAAATTATGAAAGAGGTCGGAAATGTGGATTGGACACAGCTATTTGTA
>NC_057717.1:76027592-76045645 GCF_004010195.1 Chiloscyllium plagiosum | reverse complement strand
CCCTCGATAATTTATGTTGACAGTCTGGCTTCCTTCTGCTCTTCCCTGGCGAGTTACATTGGTAGACTGGGGTTAATGTTCATTCATTGGATGAGTGACATAGACAGAATGGGATCAGTCTGCTCTTCCCTGAGTGAATTACATTTATAAAGTGGGTTCACTGCTCTTCAGTGAACGACTTATTTTGACCGTGTGGGATCAGTCTGTTGAGTTACACTGAGAGTGTGGGGTCAGTCTGCTCTTCCCTGGGTCGGTAACACTGAATGAGTGGCGTCAGTTTGCTCTTCCCTGAGTGAGTTACATTGACAGAGTGGCGTCAGTCTATTCTTTCCTGTGCGAGTTACATTAACAGAATGGCGTCAGTCTGCTCTTCACGGATTGAGATATTTGGACAGTGTGGGATCAGTCTGCTCTTCCTTGGGTGGGTTGCATTGACAGAGTGGCTTCTGTCTGCTCTTTCCTGAGTGAATTTCATTGACAGAATGCGGTCAGTCTGCAATTTCCTCGTTGTGTCAAAGTGATAGCATGAAGTCAGAGTGCTCTTCCCTGGTCGAGTCACATTGACAGATTGGGCTTCGTCTGCTCTTCCCTGGGAGAGTCATATTAACAGAATGGGGTCAGTCTGCTCTTTTCTGAATGAGTAATATCACAGAGTGCACTCAGTCTGTTCTTTCCTGGGTGAGCTACGTTACGAGAGTGATGTCAGTCTGCTCCTCCACGGGCGTGTTACTTTCTCAGAGTCGTGATAGTCTACTCGTCTCTGTCTGCGTTTAACCGAAAGTATGGTTTCATTACTGTCTTCGCTGGATGATTCAGATAGACAGAATGGAATAGGTCTGCTCTTCTCTGAGTGAGTTACTTTGACAGAGTGGGGTCAAGCTCGTCTCCCTGCTTGTGTTTCATTGACAGAATCAGATCAGCCTGCTCTTTCCTGGATGAGTGACATAGACAGAATGGGTACAGCCTGCTCTTCCCTGAGTGAGTTACGTTGACAGAGTGGCATCAGTCTGCTCTTTCTTGGGTAGATTATACTGACTGAGTGGTGTCAGACTGCCATTTGCTGGGTGAGTTACATATAAAGTGTTGGGTTAGTCTGCTCTTCCCTGGATGACTAACATTGACAGAGTGGCGTCAGTCTACTCTTCCTTGGGTGAGTTTCATTAACAGAGTGCAGTCAGGCCATAATTTCCTGGTTGAGTTAGATTGATCGTGTGATGTCAGACTGCTCTTCCCTGGTTGAGTTACATTCACAGAGTGGGGTCCATCTGCTCTTCTCTGGGTGAGTTACGTTAGCAGATTGGAGTCGGTCTGCGTTTTGCAATGCAGGAAATCCATCTCTAGCGGTTTCTTGTCAGTACCTCGTACAAAGGATTTGAGGAGTTAACAAAAGTAATTCGTCCCCTACATCTTTGGGGTAATTAGGGATAGGCAGTGAATCTTATCGCATTGAAAGACAACTATGTCCCAGAAATGCATTTCTAATAATTGCATGTACAAATTCGACACCTGTAAGCGGTCGGGAATAACTTGAGAAGAGGTGCAGGGTAGAAAAATTAAAGTCAAATGCACTGATGCCGAGGAGACATGACACAAGATGTGGAGCTGGTGGTGCAAGACTCAGTGTCAGTGTTATTCGTTAGCATTTACTGCTCAGTGTTTGCAATTACTCAAACACCGCTGCTGTCAATTCACCAAAATGAGCATGTTCATCTTGGTTTGAAAATCCCTGCGTGTGTATTAACGTGGTTCATGTGACGCGAGAGGAGATGAGCACATTCTCTTTATTCTGTCAGTTTAAACAGATGAAAATATCTGTTGGATGCCAATGCAAGAGGATATTGTCTTTTTCTGTGTCTTTTCAGTGGGGAATGCTCAGCCTTGATTAGATTAGATTACTTACAGTATGGAAACAGGCCCTTCGGCCCAACAAGTCCACACTGCCCTGCCGAAGCGCAACCCACCCATACCCCTTCATCTACCCCTTACCTAACACTACGGGCAATTTAGCATGGCCAATTCACCTAACCTGCACATCCTGGTACTGTGGGAGGAAACCGGAGCACCCGGAGGAAACCCACGCAGACCCGGGGAGAATGTGCAAACTCCACACAGTCAGTCGCCTGAGGCGGGAATTCAACGCGGGTCTCTGGCGCTGTGAGCCAGCAGTGCCAACCACAGTGCCACCGTGCCGCCCACATGTCTGTTTTTGCAAAAGCAGAGTTTGATTGCCATTCATACTGAGCAACACTCATACAGAAAACGCATTTTCGAATTCCTGTGATCAAGTGGTTCAGGAATTGCACATATGGACGAGAAATCTGGCTTTTAACTTGGCGCCGTGGCTCAGCTGGTTAGAATACCTCCCATCACACTGGTGCCTGCTCATTACATTGAAAGCTCATTATTTCTCGCAAGTATTGTGTTGCTGATTGAGAAACTCAGTGTCCTGTTTGAATTGCTGTATGTTCTGATTTCGCGTTCCAGCTTCATTTTCCTGGTTTAAATCCAGTAGTGCATGTTGCTCTTTTTAACTACTATTTTAACCTGGAGATTCTTCCCGCAGTTCCACAAGCACTTCTGCTTCTCATCCTCTTATTCTCATTCCTTCATTCCCAGTTTTGTGGAAAATAAGTGGTGAGGCAGGAGACACTGCAGCATTCCCGGGGAATGTTGTGGTAATGGCACTGACACCACGACATGATCACCCTCATTCTCTGCTGTCTCCATTCATTCGTTGTACACCAACAGTAAATGCATCCTTATTCTTCTTCAGCTAACATGTAATTACTTTCTTTTTTCTGTTGGATAAGGAATTCAACTTTAATTTCGAAAGGGTCTTTAGATTTTGAGGAAGAAATGTCTCCTTTCCTCAGGTCAAAGTTTCAGACGCATTATACAGAGAATGTGAGACTACTTCGACCGATTCCAGCCAGGCGCCAGAAAGCCTCTCAGCAGTTCGAGTCTCAAACTGTCTCTGAATGTCAGAATTTTCAAAGTGCAGAAATGGGAAATGAGAGTTATGGACAGCCAGAGAGTCGGAGAATGTGAAAAAGGCCCAGGAGGATACAGAGACAAATATAGCAAAACAAAGACACACATTGAGGTAGACACTGAAAGAAACAATTCTCCATTTGACGTGACTGCTAAATAACAGAAAGCAAAAGGAAATGTAGCCATTAAAACATAGCCTTCCACCAGCTCAGGAAAATGAAAGTATCATGACAGCTGATTAATTCATTTTAAAATTGTAAATTCGACGTTTGTAAGCTCAAGACTGATTTTGATAAATATCCTGATTCGACAGGTAAGGTTATCATTTTCCCAACAGTATAATCTAGAAATCTATAAATAGCCTGTTTCTTTCCATCTAAAAATAAGTCTGTTTCTCTCCACAGATGTTGCCAGGTGTAACGGGTTTCACTATCAATTCTCGTTTTCAGTTCAGATTTCCAAAACCTGCATCTTTTTGATTTTTGATAACCTGGCACAAAACCAAGCATTACCAGGTTCGGACCAGTGGTCAGAAATACTGGTACCACGATATATTTGCACAATAAAACATTCTGTCCGAAAATAGAACCAATGCCATGGCAGTTCGAGTTCCAAATCCTAACTACGAGATTACACGGAATGAAGACAGACGCTCTTGCATTTATTCTCAATGAAATGGCTTTTCCCTTTTATTTCTGATCCGTTTCACTGCAGATTGGTTTCTACTCGTCTTCAAGGTTTGCAGAATGGAAAAGCCCATTTGGCCCCTGGTTTAAAGACATTCATCTATTCTATTCACAGTTTCCAGCTTTGGTCCATAAACTTATTAGATGAGATTAGATTAGATTAGATTAGATTAGATTAGATTACAGTGTGGAAACAGGCCCTTCGGCCCAACAAGTTCACACCGACCCGCCGAAGCGAAACCCACCCATACCCCTACATTTACCCCTTATCTAACACTACGGGCAATTTAGTATGGCCAATTCACCTGACCCTGCACATCTTTGTGACTGTGGGAGGAAACCGGAGCACCCGGAGGAAACCCACGCAGACACGGGGAGAACGTGCAAACTCCACACAGTCAGTCGCCTGAGGCGGGAATTGAACCCGGGTCTCTGGCGCTGTGAGGCAGCAGTGCTAACCACTGTGCCACCGTGCCGCCCACACCGTGTTCTGATGTTTCCAGTGCAAATGGCAGTGAGGTTCTCACTTTGATCTTAGATGACACAGCAATGGGATTGAAGTTTGACATAGTCACACTGTGTTATTACCCACGTCGTAACTCCCACAGAAACAGACACACAGACACAGACCCCGAGAGTGGCAGAGTTCTCAGGATTTGACCAGCTCCTTGTGCTTCACTTCAGCTGTCCGCTCCAACTTGCAAGTTCAACCGCCAAAAGGCAGCTTTTGGTTAAACCAAAGCCAGTTCTACAGACAATGAGAGACGTCGCTCTGAACTAGAATTTGAAGTGTACGAAAGAAACTGTAAATTCGAAAACCCAATCCCTTCCGTTCCTGACAGACAACAGGAATGGTCTAGCACGCTGCATCCTCACGATTTTAAATGCGAACCGACAATCCCCTAACTCGACATCAGGCGTGTTACCAATTCCGTCACTGACCAAAAGACCAGGTTTGGTTGTGACAGTTAGTCTTTATGTAATGTAAACGTCCACATCAGTGAAACAGCATTCAGAAGGTGAAAAATCAGCAAACATAATCGCCGTCACTGTTTAACTTGGAATTCCCCGCTCTGTAAACCATTACTTTTCAGTGTACTTTCATATTTGAAGTTTTTTTCCTGAACTAATTCAGCGAGAAACCACTGGTCATTTTGAGCCCGTCATTCGGAAGGAGGTGAGTTGAACGATGCCTTTCTTGCTGCCGACACATCAGCATAGCTCAAAACGAGCTCGTGTTAGCATCAGTCTTTACTTAACTTCCTGCAGTATATCTGCTGAACAACATCAGATTATCACAGCATTGCATTTTTCACATTGAAACCCAGGGTGATAATATGAACCGACGTGGAAACTTGGAGAGAGAAACACTGCTGAGAAGACGATTTTGATGTGAAGAACAGGCACAAGAATTTGTACAGGTCATGTCCAAAATGCTACTGCAGTATCAATGGACATCCCTGCATTCGAGTCTGAGCTGACATTGCCCAGAACAGGCTTTACTTCCCAGTCAGGAAGTGAAGATTTAATTCTCTTCTTGTGAATTATCCGAATGAAGACTAAATCCTGGTTGCACACGGAACACACACACGGATCCTGTCAGAACAATTCAGTGATCGATCAGCATCTGTCTAGAAGAAAAATGGCAGCAAATACAAGCGAAAGCTATCACCGCAATTACCCCTCCAAGGATCTTGCGTTTCCCAGTTGAAAATATCTCGCTGTTCCTTCAATGTCACGAAGTCTAAATCCTTGCCTTATGACATCATGCCTGTACCCCGCTACTGAGGACATCCAGGGTTCTACGGAGTAAATCAAAATCTCAATCTCTCGGGTAATTAGGGATTGACGGTGCATCCTATCCCATTGAGTAATGCCTTTATCCCAATAATACGTTTCCTAAAGCTGCGGTTTCTAAGGGAACACTTGCAAGCAGTCGGGAATAAGTTGAGAAGTGGAACGGACGAGGGGAAAATGTGAAAGGCAATGATGTCTGGGAAGCATGAGACAGCAAGTGAGTGAGGAGCTGGTGTTGCAACGTGCAATGTCAGTGTCAGTATTTACTGACCACTATTCACTCTGACTCACACACCACGCCTTAACAATTCACCACAATGAGCCCATTCCTCTTAGTGTGAGTTTCCCTTTGCGGATATTAATACGGTGAAAGGTGCCCAAGAGGATGGTTGGATCTTCGTTATCCTGTCAGTTTAAACAGGCTAAGTTATCAGTTTAAAACAAAAGCATTTTCAGTGGAGAATATTCAGCTTTGAAATCTTCTGCATAACCGGAGGTTGTTTTAAATTTTCACCGACTAACTGTGAAACACATAAAAATGAGTCCGAGATTCTGTGTTCGAATAGTGAAGTAAATGTACGCATGGTTTTGAATCATTGAGCTTGGGCAGTCCCTCTGCCTTAGTTAGTGAAAGTTCCTGTCAAAACACAGCCGAATATAGGATCAAATCCTGACATCTCAATATTTATAGGTCTTTCATGAAAAACAGAGTACCCTACTTCACCTGTGGTTCTGGTCGTGATCGGAATTCAAATCAATGACTGGATCGAGGTTATACTTTAAAGACAGCTCATTCGACACATCTGACACGCTGCCACACAAACCCCCACAACCACGATTTTCATGATTAGTGTTTCAGCATCGCCTCACTTCAGGCACTTACCCACACGCACTTTCCATGGTGAACTTGGTGTAAGTTCGATAATATCTGTAAGTATGTTGCAAGGCTTACAGTGTCTGGACTGTAGCGTAAAGCTGAAAAATTTCCCCGGAGCTTGAGGGCTGAGGGATGGGCTTACAGAGGTTTATATAAATATGAGGGAGACGGGAGAGTAAATGGTCAATGAATATTTCTTCTCAAGGCAGGCAAGTTCAAAAGAAGGGGACACAGGTTTAAGGGGAGTGTGGTAAAATTTAAAAGGGATCTGAAGGACATTTTTTTTCACACAGAAAGTTTTGCGTGTTTGGAATGAATTGTCAGATTTAGTGGTGGAGTCTGGTACACGCTCAACATTTCAAAGGCACATGGATCTGTATACAGACAGGAATGTTGAAAAAGAATAAACGTGAAAATTTGGCAAATAGAGCGGTTGATTACGGGCTCAGCCCCTCTGAGATGCTGCAGTGGCGATCATCAGTTTGGATAGGCACTTATTACTTGGTCAGTGCGTTGGGCTAGTTTTCTGGAAGATGGTTAGATGAGATGCCCTACAGTATGGAAACAGGCTCTTCCGCACAACTGGTCCACACCGACGCGCTAAAGAGTAACCCACCCAGCCCCATTTCCCTCGAACTATTGCACTGATCATTATGGGCAAATTAGCATGACAAATTCACCTGCCCTGCACATCTTTGGAGTGTGGGAAGAAACCCATGCACACGCAGGGAGAATGTGCAAACAACACACAGGAATCAAACGTGGAAAAATGGTGCTGTGAGGCAGCAGTGCTAACCACTGAGCCACGGTGCCACCCTAAAAGGGAATGGAACATACAGGCACCGATCCCGCAACCTATCTCATGCAGAGTTATCTTCCATTTGAGATAACTCCCATCGCTTGGCTTGATTTAAAACAGCAACGAATCAAGTTTTTTCTGGTCTTAGGCTGCCAATGACCATTCTTCGTGACATATTCCCAACTTCTCAGTGGGAGATTTTGGCTGCGGAAAATGCCTAAAAAATCATGTTACCCGCGCAGCTCTCGAGCGAAACCAAAAACTGACAACTCATGAACAGAAGCAGAACTGACAAAGAGAACCTATTTTCAGACACACGGACTCATGAATGCTGTCTGTGAAGCAGAGCGAGTCGTCTGGGTCATGAGCTGCTCACACAAATGGCAGCGAGGCAATTCCAAATGGTGCTTTCAACGTACTGGCGCCTTAGTGCACCAGTACTTCCAGTAAAGTGCTCAAATAACATGAATCAGAACTGACTAACAATGAACCATGAAAAGTGAAGATTACCAATTACAGTCTCGATTAGATGAGGTTAACAATTGAGCTGACGTCTCCACCGGATCGAGAGGACCAATCACCAGCCTCTCTCATCAGGACAGAAAATAAGGAAATTAGAGAAAAGTAACCAAGTTTCATGTCGCAATTTCCCTCCTTTTCGCAACAACAATAGAAAACTGCGAGCAGATTCAATGTAGAACCTAATTTCACATCAACAGGGAAATAAATATCTCCATTCACTTTCAGAGAAAACGGTGAAAAGTGCAAATTGTCTGGAACATGAAAGCTTGGCGCAGCCTGCTTTTGAGTTGCGTATTATGCTGGTGGCCTTTCGAGTTGGAGGGGAACGTGACAACTACAGCAGATGGGGAAAGCAACGTGGGCACTGACATGTTGGTTGTTTTCTGCTGTGCCACATCACAGCCGGGTTAGAAGAAATGACTGTTTTTTTCTGTTCAACTTTAACAAAACTCATCCCTGCAAAACGTTGCCAGCTTAATCCATTAGCACACGTGGCCGCGCAGGGTTGCAAACATAGGCCGTCTTAAGAAGTGGAATCTGAAATCACAGTCTCAGATTGCTCAGCCACGCGAGCACACAGGCCAAAACCGGAAACCAAAGAGCATGTACCTGATGATACACTGCAGCATACTCACAGCAACTGCATCAGTTCTGCAGAATAAGCGGTGGAAATGAATTGCTCTATCTGAGCGGTCGTGCGTGTTGTTCTCATCAGCAAATCTGGCTTTGAATTTGCTGGCTCATCTCTGCTGCCTTGCTGAAGCGGAATGCAATTCCGATTAGTCGCTGTGTGAAACTTTGTTCATTTTCTCTCCGCAGATAAAGTGATCACTGGAGATGATGAATTCTGCTCCTGCCAGAAACGCCGACTCTCCTGCTGCTCGGATGAACTGAAAAACTAGTTTAGCACTGGAATCCGAGAATGGCAGAACACGTAGCGAGATTATTCGAAACCCAGAGCCAATAAGAGTTCCAACTTCTCTTTTCTTTCTCCATAATAGTGCATTTTCCAGCAGAGCCATGAGCAACTGCCACCTGGCTGCAAGCTGAGTTGGAAACCTATGTGGGAATCAAGGACATGTGACTCACTTATTGTCTGCAAAGCAAACAGTTCTCACTTTGAGGTGTACAAAAATTAGTTTCAATACATATTCAGGGAAGGTCAAAGGCGATCTGAGATGTCAAAGAAGTGGTCACTGTTCGTGATTGCTCTTTGTTCGAGGTGTGAAAAGGTTTCCCGCTTTAGTTGGATTCACGTTTCTTGTTGATGACTGAATCAGACAGAAGGTGTTTCACCAGAGCGGCACTTGACTGGCATTCCTCTACCTCGCTGTCATACTTTCCTGGAACTCTGTGAGCACAAGAAAACAAAATACTGTGTCATTCGGCAGCCTGACTGTGATTTCCTCATTTTCAGTTCCAGCATGGCTAAGACATCAGGCCACACGGTAATATTAGTAACAGTATGAGAACAAGAGTCGACAGTTCATCTGTGCCTGTAAATCTTTTCATTCCTGTTGTTGACTGAATGAACTGTACCTGTGTCTGCTGCTTCGAAATTCGAATATGTGAACTGCTCCAAACTATGATTGAGGATTTCTGGTTTTGGTTGACACAGGTTGAGAAACGCCAGACAGCGTTCAAATAAAGCTTTCAGAGCACATTTTCGGATGCATTTGACAGAGACTAACATCATGAATCCAGTGTTCGCTGTGACAGAAGGAAATGAATGCTCTCCTTGTAACTGATCCAGGCCATCATCGCATGTAAAGCAAATGCGGTACTGATGTTACAGAAAGGATCAGTGCCCGGTAACTGTGTCCTTAAAGTGAACATGATTGAAAAAATAAAGAATACCATTTTGAAATATCCAGGAAATATTGGCCGAAAAGGGGCAGACATTTTTCCCTACAGCGCCGAGGCAGAGGAAAATACGTAATGGCACTCTTAAACAGGATGGCCATCAGTGATATAGACATCGCCACATAGGCAGGACCACTGCGAATAGAAAATTGAAAAGAAATTCACGCAGCAGGTCTTCAGAATTATACTGCTTTTCCCCACTAGGGTAGTATTGGGCGAGTAAATTCAAAACAAGGTTTGCTGATGAGAATGCAATAAAGCTCAATCGATCACGATATGAAAGACTGTGGTCCGTAAAGAGGGAACAACAATGTTTCTTCTCAGCTTTGAACTGGGCCACTTCCGCACAAACTGATACTGCTACTCTCCAGAAAAGATTAGGGCCCGCGGCATGCACTCTTAGGAATGGTGATAATCAGTGCTGGAACCATCCATGCATATTCAGAACAAGGAAGAATACATATCGAATAAAAGCGTAGATGGCAATTAATTGGAAATGTATTCCCTTTCACTGGGAATATCCCTGTATATCCCTGGGCGGGGATATACAGAGTGAGGTTTACTGACCAGGTCAGAAAGCAATTACCTCCACATATCTTGACACACAAGCCTATCGTTCTTTCTGTGCATTTTATTCAAGCACCAATCCTTCCCATAGGAGATGAAGATGATTACTGCTCCCCTGCAGGATCACAGTGGTGTCAGAGACCCGACCGAGCTGTCCCCCACCGGGGATTGTTTTGCTCAGAACAGAGATTGATGAGACGTCGACACGGTGTAAGAGCAGCCGACACATGTGGAGGGTTTTGGGACGGATTAGGACCCACTCTGGGAAAAAGACTGGATCCTAAATTCACGGGGAGTAAGTGTTACAGGGAGAGGACTGGAGAATGGGGTAAAGAATGATATTAGCCATGATCGAATGGCGGAGCAGACTAGATATTCTGAAAGCGCTAATCGTCCTCCTATGTCTTCCAATGTCTGACCATCTGGTATCTAAGGAAATAGAAACAGAGTTATTTGTTCAGTTCGAAGTCCTGGGCAAAGTGAGAGATAGAACAAGCAAGATACAATTTTAGAGACTGGGAAAATGGTTGGAGAGGAAGCAATAAAAGCGAAGCTGAATATAAAGTTTGAAGTCAGGACATATTCAATAAAAAGGAAGTTTGCGTTACTGACCATAAACTGTTCATTACATAAACTTACATGAGCACAAAAAAGAACAATTGCAAAACGTTTAGGAAGAGCTCCGTTCCGTTTCCATCAGTACATTCTGAATCAGTTAATTTTTGTTCAGGACTCATGAGACATTGAGCCGTCTGTGTCAGATCACTAACAAATGGCCATTCGCGTTCTGTGTCTTTGAACACTTTGGTTGGTGCACGGATGTAGTGGAATCTCACGTTTTGAAATGGCCATCATTCATAGCATTTTCTACCGCACTGATAAAGTTGGCTCTGGTGCTTCCAGTAAAGATCAGCCAGTTTTCACTCAGAAACCGACATGTAATCAAAGCAGCAAGACAGATTTGTCAACGAAAGCAACAAAAACGCTCCACCAGCGTTGGGTTGCAACACTGCATGTGGAACGAAGAGCTGGAACTCTATTAAACAGTGAAAAAGACTATTATGGGGTTAGGACGCACAACTCTCTGATTAAACACCTCACATTGCACCGAACTGAGATAGCCAGGCCTGGAACACGATGAATTAGTTTGCTATTTCATTCTGAGCATAATTCACCTGGCACAGCAATTTGCTAGGATCCAGCTCATTCCTCCTAATCACAAATAACATCATTCACTTTGGTTATTCCTTCAAAGCATTACAATCTATTCAGCACGTGTCCCGGGATTTAAGGTTCATCCTTAATATCTTCATATTTTTAACCTCACCTTTAGGTCGCTGAAGTGATTTCCAGTCACTCTGGGAGACAGTAAATCAGTCGAGAAATTATCAAAGGAAACCCAATCATTTCTGTTTGCAGTGTTGGGAATTTCCCATCTGCTGACGAGACAGGGTCCTCACAATCAACTTTTTCTTTGTTCTTCCTGCCTAAAACGTTTGCCACTTCTTATTTTCAAAACAGGAGTGTTGTTTATAACACTTTCCAAGAAAAGGAACAGCCTTCCAATCTCCTGAAGCCGTTTCCAATTTAAAATGGAAGTTTTGCTCCGTTACCACGGGAAGAGCAGTTAACGACGAAGGAGCTTCCACGAGCTGTGTCCCAGGGTTTAGCAGGAAGCCGCTAATTGCAGCTGCAGTGGCCACTTTCAGTTGGCATCGGGGGGTGTCGTATTCTGCTCCGTGTAGACGTCTTGCTTCCTGCGGACTCGGGGTGAATCATGGATAGGTTTTCGGTACAACACTGCCTTCCAGTCTCTGGCCATCTGCTATCGAAGGAAATAGAAACAGAGTTATTTGTTCAGTTCGAAATCCTGGTCAATGTGAAAGATGGAACAGTTCTGATACAAAATTGGAGACTGGGAAAATGGCTGGGGAGGAAGTAATAAAAGAGAATCTGAATATAAAGTTGGAAGTCAGGAGACATTCAATAAAAAGGAAGAGTGTGCAAAAGCAGGTGGAGATGGACATGGAAAAGAAGTGTCTCTCGTCCCGAAGTCTTAAATCGTTTTTTATTTCCAAGATGCCACCAGACCTGCTGAGATTTTCCAATAATTTCATTTCTTAGTCCAGAAACAGAAGATGGCAGTGATCCTGGAACAATCAGCTCTCCCATGCTCTGGGAATATTTGACTTACCGTGTCTATGTCCTACACTGAAACCTCACAATCCTGCCGCACCTCCACCCTCGTTACTGATGACATACAGTTCATTACGTTAAACACAAGAAGAACAATTGCATAACGTTAAGGGAGAGTTCCCTTCGGTTTCCATCAGAACGTGGGTGGCACGGTGGTACAGTGGTTATCACTGCTGCCTCATCAGCAGCTGAGACCCGGGTTCAATTCCCACCTCCGGCGACTGACTGCGAGAAGTTTGCACGTTCTGCGTGGGTTTCCTCCGGGTGTGGCGGTTTCCTCCCACAGTCCAAAAATGTACAGGTTAGGTGAATTGGCCATGCTAAATTGCCCGTAGTGTTAGGTAAGGAGTATATGTAAATGTAGGGGTAGGGGTATGCGTGGGTTGCGCTTTGGCGGGTCGGTGTGGACTGTTTCCACACTGTAATGTAATCTAGTCTAAATCTAATCTAAAAAAAACAACATGGTTCAGGAGTTGTTTCCCATGGCTTGGCGAAAACCACTGATTGAAGCTGCAGTGGCCGCTTTCAGTTGGCATCGGGAGCTTGGAGAAAGTGATGTCGTATTCTGCTGAGTGTAAACGTCTCACTCCCTGCGGACTTGGAGTGAATCATGGATGAGTTTTCGCGGTTACAACATCGATACATGGTCGGTGGAAATGCTTGTGCTGAAATATTTGAGTCTTTTTGCCCTCGGTGGGCTCGAACCACCAACATTTCAGCCAACTACGCTGACCATTTGAGACACAGAAACTGGCAACGCAGATATCCAAAAGAAATTTATCGACGTGATATGAGGATACGTGGGACAGCAGGAACTTGTGTGTTGTTTTCAGAGACGGTTGCTGGTTTTATCACCGAGAGGGTAAGCACACTGAGGAGCTGCAAACACTCAAATTAAAAGGCATCCACACATGCGCAGTTCTCACATACATCTCCACATAGTTGCTTACTTACGATGCTGGCATTTGAAGACAAGTTTCGATAGAGACTGAAGTTTAAATTCCAGCATATAAGACCGCTGGACCACGCTACCACACGAAAGCCAAGCCTCGGATTTGTTATGACTTGTCGTTCAGCATCGATTCACTTCAGGCACTTAGACCTCGTAAATGTTGTAATTAACTTGGCGTAATTTAAGAAGAAAGACCAAAGAAAATCTACAGACAAAGAACAGGCCCTTTATTCATTCAAGCCTGAGCCGATCCAAATCTACTGTTTAAACCTGTCCCCCAATTCCTAAGCATCTGTATCCGTCTGCTTCCCACCTACTCATGCATCTGTCCAGACGCATCTTAAATGAATCTACCGTAATTAACTCTCCCGTCACTGCTGGGAATGCGTTCCAGACACCCACCACCCGCTGTGTCAAGTAGTTGTCGCGTGTATCTCTCTTAAACTTTTCACCTCTCACCTTGAAAGCTTGACCTCTCGGTATTTAATCCTTCAACCTGAGAAATAATATTTTTCTCTATCTACCCTGTCTGTACCCTTCATGATTTTGCAAACCTCAAAAAGGTCCCCCTCAAACTCCTTTTTTCTCATGAAAACAAACCTAACCTACTCAACCTCTCTTCCTAGATTGCACCTTCCATACGAGGCAACATCCACTTACAGCTGTTATGCACCCTCTCCAAAGCATCCACATCCTTTTGGTAATGTGGCGACCAGAAATTTACACAGTATTCCAAGTGCGGCCAGACCAATGTCTTGTTAAATTTTAACATGAATTGCCAGCCATTTTATTCAATACACCATCCAATGAAGGCAAGCATCCTATATGCCTGCTTGACCACTCTATTCACCTGTGCATCAACCTTCAGTGTACAATGGACCTGCACTCACAGGTCTCTCTGTCCATCAACTTTTTTTCCCAAAGCTCTTCCTTTCATTGTATAACTCGATCTAGAATTAGACTGGCCGAAATGCGTCACCTCACATTTGTATGTGTTGAACTCCAGCTGCCACTTTTCCACTCAACTTTCCAGCATATCTATATCCTCCTGTATTCTTTAACTGTCCCTTATACTTTCTGCTCGTCCAGAAATCTTCGTGTCATCTGCAAACTTTCTGATCATTACAACAATGCTCTCATCCAGATCATTTATGTATATCACAAACAACAGTGGCCACAACAGTGACCCCTATGGAGCACTACTGGTCATCTTTCTCCATTTCCAGAAACTTCCTTCAACTGCCTCTCTCTGTCTCCTATTGCTCAACCAATTCTTTATCCACCTATCTGGAACACCCTGCACACCATGTTACTTTACGTTCTGTATTCGGTTACCATGGGGAACCTTATCTAACTCCTTACTGCAGTGCAAATATATGACATCAACAGCCTTTCCTTCATCTATCAACTTGGTCAGTTCCCCGAAAAACTCTATTAAATTGGAAAATCACGAACTCCCCCGTACGCAACCATTTTGCCTCTCACTGATATGCCCATTCTTTTCTAAATATGAACAGATCCTATCCCTCAGTACTTTGTCCAGCAACGTTCCCAATACTGATGTCAGACAGATTGGTCTGTCGTTATCCGGAATATCCCTCCTATCCTTCTTGTACACGGGACAATATGAGCAACGTTCCAGTCGGCCAGAACCTCACCTGTGCTTAAGGATGACACGAAGATGTCTGTCAGGGCCCCAGCTATTTCCTCTCTCGCCTCACTCAGGAACCAGGGATAGATCCCATCCGTTCCTGGGAATTTGTCCACATTAATTACCCCTAGTCTGCCCAACACAGCTTCCCTTCTTATGTCAATATGATCCAGACTAATCAAATGTCTTAGTCTAGACTCAACATTCATCATGTTCCTCTCCTCAGTGAACACTGATGCAAAACAATCATTCAGAATCTTACCAACTCTCTCAGATTCGACATACAGCCTTCCTTCATTTTCCTTTAGTTGACCAACCCTTTCTCTAGTTACCCGCTTGCTTCTTATATATGAATAATAGGTTTTAGGATTCCCCTTAATAGATCCCATCCGTTCCTGGGAATTTGTCCACATTAATTACCCCGAGTCTGCCCAACACAGCTTCCCTTCTTATGTCAATATGATCCAGACTAATCAAATGTCTTACTCTAGACTCAACATTCATTATGTTCCTCTCCTCAGTGAACACTGATGCAAAACAATCATTCAGAATCTTACCAACTCTCTCAGATTCGACAAACAGCCTTCCTTCATTTTCCTTTAGTGGACCAACCCTTTCTCTAGTTACCCGCTTGCTTCTTATATATGAATAATAGGTTTTAGGATTCCCCTTAATACTGCGATCGTGAAGTTGTTTCATGACCCCTTTAAAACCCCTTGATTCCTCGTTTAAGACTTGTCCTACTCTTCTTATGTTCCTCCAGGGACCATTCTGTTCTTAGATGTCGAGGAGTTATGTCTGCTTCCCTTTTCCTATTGGCGACTCGTACAATTGTCCTGTCATGAACGGTTCACGAATATTGCCTTTCAAATCCTTTGCCTTCAACTGGGCATGCCTATCCTGCATTATATTTAACCTATCTTTGAATGACTGCCACATATGAACTGTGGACTTTTCTACAAATAGCTGTGAATAATCCACATTTCCGACCTCTTTCATAATTTTGATATAATTAGCTTTGGCCCAGTTTAGTACTCTTTCCTCAGGACCACTCTCATCTTTGTCAATGTGTACAGAAACTTACAGAATATTGGACACTTCCCAAAGAAATCACCCACGGCAAATGTTCTCACCCGCCCTGGCTAATTCCCCAATACCAGTTTCAATATGGCCAATTCCCTCGTCGGACTATTGATATACCGCTCCAGAAAACTCCACTGGAGGCTTCTTACAAATGGTATCCCATCCAGACCTCTGACGCTCAGAGTATCCCGGTCAATGTTGGGAAAACGGAAATCTCCAATCACCACTAAATTATTGCCTCTACGTCTTTCCATGATCTGTTTAACTATTTTTTTCTTACACCTCACGGTCACTGTAATACAGCCCCAAAAATTTTACCTCACCCTTCTTATTTCACTGCTCCATCCATAGTGTCTCACGACCCAAACCCTACATGGTGTCCTCCTTTCGCACATCCATGATATCATGCCTGACCAGCAATGCAACTCCTTCCCCTTTTACTTCCCTCCCTATCGCGTCTGAAGCGTCAATATCCTAGAACATTTGGTTGCCAACCATGCCCTTCCTTCAACTAAATCTCTGTCAGCATAATAACGTCATATTCCCAGGCACCAACCTAAGCCCTAAGTTCATCTGTCTATACTCCATGAATTAAAGTAGATGCATTTCAGGCCACCAGTTCTTTTGCATTCATCTGCTCTCTACCTACTCTTCCCATTATTAATGCTATCTTCCTTATTCTTACAGTTTCCAGTTTCCAGTTTCCACCTCACTGCCGACTTGTTTTCTCTTGTGGTTTCCAGCCCCTTGCCATATTAGCATAAAACCTCCCCAACGGCAGTAGCAAAAACTCCCGAAAGGACATTCGCTCCCGTCTGGTTCAGATGTAGATTGTCAATTTTCTTATAGTCCCACATTCTCCAGAACTGGTCGCAAAGTCCAACAAATCCGAAACCCGCCCTGCAGCACCATTCCTCATGTTCATCGTGCCTTTTTTTAATTCATTTCTACGCTGGCAGTCACGTGGCACCGGCAGTAATCCCGTGATTACTATCTTTGAGGTCCTCCTCTTTAATTTCTCTCCTCGCTCCCTGAATTCTCCCTGCAGGTCGTCATCTCGTTTTTTTTCCGTTGGTGCCTGTATGCACCAAGACAACTGGATGTTCACGATCCCCTTTCCGAACGTTCTTCAGCCGATGGGTGACATCCCTGACCTGAGCACCTGGGAGGCAACATGACTCCTCAGAATTGCTGATGCTCCACAGTGAGTCCACCCGCAGCTCCAGAGTGGCCACGCGATCAAACAAGTGCTGCAACTGGACACACTTCTTGCAAGTGTAAGTTTAGAAAAACTTTACAAGGATTTTCAAGGTTTGCACTGCTTGGACATGAGAACGAAACTGAATAGGGTTCGTCAGATTCCTAGGAGCTTCAGGGCTTAGAGATGGCCTCACAGAAGCTTATAAAATAATGGGGAAGACAGACAGAATAAATAGTCAGGGAGCACTTTTTCACAAGACACGCGAGTTCAAATCTACATCGCATACATTTAATTTGAGAGAGGAAATGTTTAAAAGGGATGTGAGGGACACATGTTTTTCACACAGAACATTTGTGTGTGTAGAATGAATTGCCACATTTAGTGGCAGAGTCTGGTGCACTCACAACATTTCAAAGGCATCTGAATGGGTGTCTCGACAGGAAGACCACGGAGAGATAAGGCACAAATATTAGTAGATATGTATGGATTAATTTCGGTGATCTGTTCAGCAAGGGAAAGTTGGATCGTGGGATTTGTTATCATGCTCGGCAACTCTGAGATGCTCCAGCCACCGGCAGCGGTTTGAATACGCCATTTGCAAAAAACGCATGATGTTTGTTGCTCAGCCGGCGAGTTTGGCTATTTTGTTTGGAGGGTGGATGGGCCCAAACGATCCAGAGATGAAGGTTTTCCGGATATTTGCTGCCAATGACCATTCTTCTTGACACTTTGCCAAGTTCGCCTTCAAAGATTTTGGCTGAAGAAAAATACCTCAAATATCGTATTACCCACTAAGCTCTCCAGCGAATCAAAAAAACTGACAGCTCTTAACGTGGAACAGAATCAAAACTGAAAAGGCAGTACAATG
>NC_057717.1:76018484-76027558 GCF_004010195.1 Chiloscyllium plagiosum | reverse complement strand
CATGGCGATTTCCCACCTTTTCGCCACAGCATCAAAAAACGGCGAACAAATTCAAAGCAGATTTTCTTTCGAAATAACAGTGAAATAACTATTTCTATTCACTTTCAGAGTAAACGGGGAACAACACAAGTTGCCTGGAATATGAATAACCAACATAGACTACTTGGGTCCCGGATTCTACTGATGCACAGACTTTCATACGGAAAGGTACCTTGGATGATTGCACTTCATCCAGAAATTTTCTGGCTGCCTTCTATTTGCCCTGTCACATTAACCTTGTGCTGCTCTAATCGAATTTGTAGTTCTTGCTATTTGTCCGTATTACTACTAGCGATAGCTAGTCGTGGAAACTCGTGACTGCCACACAAATTCTTTGCCAAAAATGGATAGTCCCGCAACGTGATTCGCAATGCACGCACTTCGCAACAAGGATATACCACACGGCAAGTTAAAAAGCACGCTTCCATTTATTAAAGTAAGTTTCTGGGAACTGACAGCCAGATTCCTCCGTACACTCGGAATTATGACAACACATAAACCAACAGCCTCCCTCAGAGACAAATGACCAATGCACATCTTGTGCCAGACAAATGTAGTTGACAAGATTGCACGCAGAGACTGCACAGAAAAATACACAGGAGAAGCAGACAGACGACCATCGAGCTGCATTCATGCAGTTCAGTTACCCTGTAAATCCCATGCAGAGCTGTTCCTTGTAAGTACACACAGGGCACTGAGTGTCTCTGATTCCGGGACTTGGAACTCGGATTATATGACCGTCTGCAGCACTGGTTAATTCCTTGTGTGAGGTAACTCTCGATGGAACATATGTAAAACACAATAGCTCATTGAGAAATACATCCAAAACAGTACCCAAGAGAAGTATTTCTGTTGAATTTCTGGTCCTGTTCCTGACATGACCTCCAGCATTGTACTTACTGTGTGCTTCCTGACGGTTCAGTGCGTGCTTCCGTGATCGTATTGTGTGCAGTAATCTGCGTTTTAGCTGCAATTACGTGCGTTTGAAACCCAGGACAACCTGCCTCTATTTTGGTTTCCTGTTCTCATGCACAATTGCAACACAGTATACGATCAATTAATATTGGAAAATGACATACACAGGCGTGTGAAAAGCCCAGTTTCCGTGACAATTATGCAATGGTTCGAGATTACTTTGATTCAGGACATAAGGATGTAAAATGTGTTTGGGTAGAGATGAGGAACAGTGAGGAAAGAGGACACCAGCCGGTGTAGCTTACAAGACCACTTACAGTAACCACAGTGTAAAATAAAACGTACAGGAAAAACATACTGCCTGTGAGTGACAAAAGAAGGCAAGAATTATGGGAGACATTCATTTCACTTCTTCTACTCCCGTTTGAATTGTAAAGAAACTTTGGAGAAAAACAATCGAAAAGTCATATATGCCCCATTGAACAACGCTCGCCATACCTTGGTCATTGATTACTGTAGATTTCAGTCCTTACAATGTGGAGACAGGCCCTTCGGCCCACGAATTCCACACCGACCCGCCCCAGCCCAAATGCATTCCTCTCCATTAACCCCGCCAATTTCGCACGGCCATTTCACCTAACCGGTGCATTTTTGGACTGTGGGAAAAAAAAACCAGAGCAAGCGCTCGCAGACATGGGGAGAATGCGCAAACTCCACGTATTCAGTTGTTTGAGGCGGGAATAGAACCAGGGAATTCCTAGAAGCTTGGCACTCATCCACAAACTCCATCAACAAACACATAGACCTGGACCCAATATACTGGCCACTACAACGGACAGCTGAAACTGACAACCGGAAGCACAGGGACAGGCCACTATAAATGCCGGAGGAAACACCACAGAAGCGCTTCACAGGAGGCTCACAAGCACGGAGGATGTCACCTAAACAGCAAAAACTTCCAGCTTGGCGAACAGAACCACAGCAACAACATTGAACCTGACTCTGTGGCATTTTGAAACAGCAGCGCTCACGATGGTTACAGCGTTAGATGGGACTTAATTGCCGTCAGCTTTCAATGAGATCACCGCTGATTTGGTCAATGCTCAACTCTGCTTTTTAGTCAGCATTCATGGCCGAGTGGTTAAGGCGATAGGTTAAAAATCCATTGGGGTTTTCCCACGTATGACCGAATCATGCAGACTCCGCTGTGAATGACTTGCTACTGGGCGAGTTTTCGCTCAACGTTCAAAGAACCTATTTTGCAAACCTGGCCGGTAATTTGATTAGACTTGGGAAACTCGAGTTCTTCATCCGAAATGTACCATATTAAAAACATTATTTCTGTTTCTCTTTCCAGATACACTGCTCGACACATCGGGTTTCTGCAGTTGTTATTGAACGTCATGTGCACAAGTGCTGCTTTTCATTAGATTCCTTTAATCCCTGTCCTCTGTTCTCTGACCCTGGTCAATGGCAACACTTCCTACTGCTCGTCAAAGTGCTCAGTCCTCACCGCTCCCTCTCCCATCTTTACAAACAACCGCAGGAAATTGCCACTTAATCATCTTTGTTCCAAAGTGAAACTCACCAGCCTCTGGAATCTCTCCACCAAACGGGACTTCTCGTCCCTGGACATGGTGCAAGCCAGAGGATTGTGAAGAGCTACTGTGAAAATATTGTCAGTTGGCAGATGGAAAAATGTTTAGGAAGCAAACCATATAATCTATGCTCCAGCTTTGGAAATCCTGAGAAACTCTTTGGGAAATGGAATCAGAGGAGAATGAAGAAGTGTGAACTGTCGGACCGAGTAGTGGACGGGACATTGACTCTGATGTTCTTGGGACAGGAACTGATCTGAGACATTGAAAGAATTCTCGCCCACGTACGTGAGGAATACAAACTTCATCTGGACTCTGGGACAATGAAAAACTCTGGAACACTCAAGACAATATCCAAATATTGACTGGGATCACTACAATACGAGTACTATAGATGGGTCAGTTTTGGTAAAGTGTGTGCAGGAGGGCTTCCTGACACAGTATGTAGACATGCCGTCAAGGGACGAAGCCACTTTAGATTTAGTACTGGGTAACGAGCCTGGCCAGGTATTAGATTTGGAAGTAGGTCAGTACTTTGGAGACAGCGATCACAATTCTCTCAGGTATACTTTCGTGATGGAAAGGGACAGGTGTACTCCACGGAGCAAGAGTTTCAGCTGGTGGAAGGGAAATTACGATGCAATGAAGTAAGATTTAGGAAGCGTAGAATGGGGTAGGAAACTGCAGGGGGCGAGCACATTAAAAATGTGGAGCTGATGGAAGGAAAAGCTCCTGTGTGTCCTAGATAAGTATGTACCGGTCAGGCAGGGAGGAAGATATAGAACGTGTAAGCCGTGGTTTACTAAGGAAGTGGAATTCCTGGTCAAGAAGAAAAAGAAGTCGTATGTTAGGACAAAATTTGAAAACTCAGAGCGTTCGAGGGTTACAACGATGTCAGGAAAGGCCTAAAAAGAGAGCTGAGAAGAGCCAGGAGGAGACATGAGAAGTTGTTGGCAGATAGGATCAGGGTTAACCCTAAGGCGTTCCATAGGTATGTCAGGAATAAAAGAATGACGAGAGTTAAATTTGGGACAATCAAGGATAATAGTGGAAAGTTATGTGTAGAGTCACTCACAAACAATTTTCTTTCCTTGTACGATTTATTTCGCTTTGTGGTTACTTCGAGTGGGCTTGTAAACTACACCTGCTTGTGTGTTCTTTCCTCACTGTTGCTCAACTCCAACCAAACAGACTTTACATCCTTATTTCCTGAATCAAGGTAATCTCTAATCATTGCATAAACGTCATTAAAACTTCGGTAGTTCACACGCCTCTGTATATCATCTTACAATATTAATTGATCTTCCCTGTATTGCAGTTGCGCATAAGAAGAGAAATGTAGAATAGAGAATGGTGGACCTCCGCTTCATACACCCGTTATTGAAGCGTAAATGCAGATTACTACCCACAATACGATCTTGGAAGCATGTGCCGAACCCTCAGGAAACACAGAATAAGTGCAGTGCCACAGGGCATGTCAGGAACAGCACCAGAAAGACAACAGAAGTGCTGCTCTGAGCTCCTATTTTGGATGTATTTCTCAATGAGCAATAGAGTGTTAGATGTGTTCCATCAGGTGTGACCTCACACAAGGAAGTAACGAGTGCTGCAGACGGTCATATCATCCAAATTCCAAGCCCTGGAATCACAGACATTCAATATTCTGTGCATAACTGCAAGGAACAGCTGTCCGAGGCGTTTACAGTTCAGATGAAATTATGAATGCAGCTCTCTAGTTGTCAGCCCCTTTCTCCTATGTCGTGTATCATGCAGTCCCTGTGTGGAATCTCTTCAACCACGTTTGGCGTGGTTGGGCCTTGTTTTCTCGTGAGTTGTTTTCTGAGTGAAGCTCTCGGTTTCTGTGCTGTCATAATGTTCGGAGGAGTCTGGATATCGTTTTTAATACAGGGAAGTATGATTTTAAAATCACCTCAAAGCATATCCTCGTTGCGAACTTTGTGTACCATGCATCTGCGAAAGAACTCCAGAAGCATCCGAACTTCACATCTTTCTGTTCCAAAACACTCCGCTTTTCCACAACAGAGAATTGCACGCTCAACCACCGCGTGTAAGATGAGGATACCAGCCCCTCCACTACCAAGGGCGGCAGTAAGAGCGAGGGAAACAGCTGCCATTGTCATTCGACAGCTGCAAACGCTCTCTTTGAAAGGTACATTTTCGTATGAATGTCTGGGCAGCAGTAGAATATGGGAACTAAACAGCCTGCGCTGTGTATTCATATTCTGGACAATGTGAGTTTTTCACAGTTTTCCCTGAATCTGCTCGCTCGTTTTTTGTTGTTGTGGCTAAAAGGTGGGCAATAGCAACGTGAAACTGTGTTCTCTTTCTCTCATTTCCTACATTACTGTCCTGGTGAGAGAAGCTGGAGATTGGCTCGCTCGATCAGTTGGAGGCACCAGCGCATTGTTGACCTAATTTAATCGAGAATATAATTTGTAATATTCACTTTGCATGGTACATTTTTCTGTTTTGTTTATGTTACTTGAGCACTGTCTGTTAATTGGCAATGCTCTAAATCTTCAGTATGTCGGAAAGCTCCGTTTGGAATTGCTTCGGTGCTACTTGTGTGAGCAGATCTTGACATATACGTCTCGCACTGCCTCACAGACAGAAGTAATGAGCTCTGCCTTTTGAGTTTTGCATCTGGTCCACGTTTAGAGCTGTCACTTTTTGGATTCACTGTAGAGTTGAGGGGATAACACGATTTGTGAGGTTTTTATAGTCAACGAAATCATTTGATGGAGAACTTGGGAATGTATCAAGGAGAATGGTCATTGTCTGTAAAGATCTGGAAAACTTTCCTCTCTGTGTCATTTCAAAACATTACGCCTCAAGAAAAAAATAAAATTAAAACACGCTGACTTAGTAACAAACAGCATGCGTTTTTGCAAGTGGTCTATTCAAACTGTTGTCAGGTACTGGAGTGTCACGGAATTGCCGAGCACGGAAGCAAACCTTCCTATCCAACTTGCACCTTCTGAACAAATAATCTAAACATATTTGCCAATATTTGTCCCTTATCTCTCCGAAGACTTCCTGTCTGCATACCCATTTAGATGCCCTTGAAGTGTTGTGAGTGCACTAAACTCTGCCACTAAATGTGGCAATTTATTCCACACGCTCAAAAATGTCTGTTTTAAAAACAAGTGTCGCTCACACCCCTTTCAAATTGTACTGCTCTCACATTAAAGCTATGCTATCTCGCTTTAAACTCACGTGCCTTCTGAAAAAGTGTAGATTGACTATGTTCTCTACTCGTCTACCTCATGATTTTGTAAACTTTTCCAAGGACATCCCTCAGGCCTGAAGCTCCGGGGAAAACTGTCGAAGAATATTCAGCTTCTCACTAATGTCCACACTGTGCAAACCTTTCAAATCGTTGTATTTTTTTTTAATTATGTGAAGATATTCATAGAAAGCGCCAGGGGAAATTGCTTGAAGTGAAGCGATGCTGAAACATTGTTCTTGACAGGTTTGGCGCTTAGTTATTGTCAGGGAGCGTCGCAGAGAGATTTAATGTAGGTAAAATAAATGGATGCATTCGCTGGAGACCAGATTCTGGATTAGTGGTGCTGAAGAGCACAGCAGTTCAGGCAGCATCCGAGGAGAAGTAAAATCGTCGTTTCGTGCCAAACCTTGTATTCTTGATGAAGGGCTTTTGCCTGAAACGTCGATTTTACTGCTCCTCGGATGCTGCCTGAACTGCTGTGCTCTTCCAGCACCACTCATCCAGAGAGGTTTAATGTGCTGGGTTTCGGGTCCAGTCTCTATTGCGTCGTGGGTTTGAAACCCAACTTTGCAATAGAACAACTACAGGCAGCTTTTTATGATATAACTACACAGGTTCTGCTATTGCTTTATGGGTGTGTTTGTTACTCCTCGGGCCTCTCACCCTCTCTGCGATAAACATAGGAACATGAGCAACAGATTCTTAAAATAATGAGAACTACTGCTGTCCACATCCTCTCGACCACTGTGCGTTTGGATGTGTCCACACACAATTTTGCTGCCAGTTGCTGTGTCTCAAATGGTCAGAGCATTGGCTGAAATGCTGGTTGTCCTAGCCCAAAAAGAGCACAGAGCCTCAAATATTTCACATCAAGTATTGAGACCGACCATGTACTGACAATACAACCACGAGAACTCATCCATGATTGACCCTGAGTCCGCAGTGAGTGAGACGGTCACGTGCAGCAGAATGTGACCCCACTCTCTACAAGCCCCCGCTGCCAACAGAAAGGGGCCACTGCGGCTTCAATCAGCAGCTTCCTGCCCAGCCCCGGGACACAGCTCATGGAAACTCCTTCCTCAGGATCGGCTGTTACCGTGTGAAAGGGTAAAAAAATTCTAATTCAAATTGGAAATGGCTTCAGAAGATTGTTCCTGTTTTTAAAACATTTTATAATCTGAATTCTTGTCTCGAATATTGGAAGTGATAAACTTTGTAGGCAAGTAGAACAAAGAAACTGTTGATTGTGAGGACTCTGTCTCTTCAGCAGATGGGATTCCCTACATTCTTATCAGAAATGATTCGGTGTCCTGAGGTATTTTCCGGATGGATTTGCAGTCGGCCAGAGTGTCTGGGAATCACTTCAGCGACGTAAGGATCAGGGTCAAAATATGAAAATATTAACAGAGAATCGTAAATCCCGGGGCAAGGCCAAAATGAATTGTAATGATCTGAAGGAATAAATCTGAGAATTGAAAGACTTGAATAATGTTATTTGCACTGGGAGGAATGAACTAGATTTTTGAAAATTGCCGTGTCGGCTGAATTAATCTCAGTATGAAATGATAAAATAACCCACGCCAATCCTGTCCTGGCTCGCTCAGTTGGTAGAGCTTGAGACCTTTAATCTCAATGGTGTGGGGTCGAGACCCACGCTGGGCGCTTTTGTTTGTTAATAGGTTTGCCGCTCTCCATTAATGTTGCAAGAGCGAATTCGCTCGCTGACGCAGGTTTTGTTGACTCATTTATCTACCGTTTTTGATTATCTCTTGGTTTTTTAGTGAAAACTGTCTCCACTGTACGGCAGGTGCAAGAGACAAGATTTCCAGTTCAGCCGAATATGCTATAAACGATGTCCCTTCTAAAACTTGAGGTTCCATTCCAACCGTGCCCCAACCAAAGTGTCCAGAGACGTCGAATGCGAATGGCCACTTGCTGGGGCGACTGACAGTGACAGCTGCATGTCAAATGGTGCTGAAATAGAATTAACTGATTGAGAATGCTCTGATGGAAACCGAATGGAACTCTCCCTGAAATTTTCTCAATTCACTCGGTTAGTGATGCTGTTGTGTACCCATATGGGTTTACGCAATGAACAGCTTATTGTCAGTAACAAGGGTGGGGGTGAGACAGGATAGTGAGGTTTCCGTGTGGTCAGAAGTGACCTGGTCGAACAGGGAATTTTAAAGTACACAGTGCAGACATAGCTGATTGGTCCAGGATCACACTCCTCCCTTCTGTTTCAGTACCAACAAAAGGAATTGCGGGAAAATATCAGCAGGTCTGGTAGAATCTTGGAATGGAAAACGGAGTTAAGTCTTCAAGACTAGTGACACTTTTTTCTCCATGTACATCTCCGTCGACCTTACCACACCCTTCCTTTTTATTGAATATCTCCTGACTCTCAACATTTTACTCAGTTTCTCTTTTATTACTCCGTCTCCAAACATTTTCCCATTCTCAAAATTTAATAGCAGACCTGTTCCATCTCTCACCTCGAGAAGAAAGTGAGGTCTGCAGATGCTGGAGATCAAAGTTGAAACTTTATTGCTGGAACAGCACAGCAGGTCAGGCAGCATCCAGGGAACAGGAGATTCGACGTTTCGGGCACAGGCCCTTCTTCAGGAATGCCCATCTCTCACCTCACCGAATTATGAGAGGAGGACTTCGAAATACACAATTAACTGTGGTTCTATTTCCTTAAATACTGGATGGCCAGAGACCAGAAGGCATCGGAGGACAGTTAGAGCTTTCCGCCCATCTGGTCTGCCCGCCATTCGGTCATGACTCATATCGTTCCCAACCCAATTCTCCAAGCTTCTATCTGTGACACTTAGCTCTCCTGAATTTAGGATCCAGTCTTTTTCCCAGAGTGCGAATGAAACCGTCCCACCGTCTCCACATCTGCTGACAGCTGTTACACCGTATCTGTGTGTGATCGAGCTCAGTTTCAGTCCCACACAGCAAAAACGTCTGTTCTGAGCAATGCAATCCCCGCTGCGTGACAGATCGATCAGGTCTCTGAGCCCACCATTTTTCTGCAAGGCAGTAGTTAGCTCCTTCACCACCCACGGCAAGGACTGGTGCTTCAAAATGTGGGGACAAAGAACGATAGGCACAAAAGTTTGTACGGGTTAGGTCGAAAGGGTTATTGTCAACATCAGTGGAGTCTCTGCTTCAGAGTCTGGGTTTGAATCGCCCAGGCCCGGATAAAATTCCAAGTCAGGAAATGAAGATTTATTTCTCTTCTTGTGGCTAATCTGAATGAAAAC
>NC_057717.1:76012064-76018438 GCF_004010195.1 Chiloscyllium plagiosum | reverse complement strand
AATTGTCACTGCAAATCCCCTCTAAGGATCTCGCCTTTCTGAGCTGAAACTATCTCGCTGTTCATTCAATGTCGCTGGGTGTAATTCTTGGAACTCCATCCCTATCGACATCCTGGCTGTATCACTGTGTTGAGTACTTCGAGGACGGTGTAAAGTAACTTACCATCTCAATCTCTGGAATAATTATGGTTGGGCAGTGAAGCCTATCCCAAAGAGTGACGTGCATTTCCCAGAATTTCGTTTTAAAAACTGCAGTTTCCAAGTGGACACCCGAAAGTGGTCCCGAACAAGTGTAAAGTTTCGAAGGGAAAGGAGGATCAACTGAAAGTCAATGATGACTGGGATGAATGAGGCAGGAAGTGAGTGAGGAGCTGTTGGTACAAGGATCAATGTCAGTGCTAATGGTTTAGCCCCTACTGCCCACTGTTAACACCGACACACACATCCCTCCTAGTAAATTCACCACAATTACCCTGATCTCTTGGTATGAGTTTTCCTCTGTGCATATTCACGCGGTAAATCGGCCCCGAGAGGATGAACGCATACTGTCTATCCTGTCAGATTAAAGAGGTGAAGGCATCAGTTTGAAATCAAAGCAAGAAGAGGTTGTCTCTTCCTGTACATTTGCAGTGGAGAGTCACCAGTTGTGAACTTCTTTCCTGCACAAGCGGACGTTCATATAAATTCTCATCGACCAGCTTTATTACAGAAAGGTGGTCCGAGTAACTGTGATCAAATACTTCATTAAATGCTCTTATTGATTTGAAGGACAGTGTCTGTAGTTTCGTCAGTTAAAGCATGTGGTCATAACCAGGCGATAATTGTGTCAAATGCTGTCAAATGTTCTGTACATTTTAAGTTCATTGCTTAAACTTCTTGTAAAAGCCGGATTGTTTATCCAACATCGCAAAAGTGACGGCTCAGCATGCTTCTTGTGTTTTAGCTCAGACCGTTGTTATTTCGTGCTACCAAGCCTTACCACCTGCTGTGGACCCATTAATCTATGTTCTGTCATGCTAATTCAACGCAGAGTTCTTTTTACTCTGTTCGACAAGGATTTGTCCATCTCTTCTACTATTATTCTCCGTCTGTCTTTTCAAGTTTTTTTAAAGAATAATGAAGAGACGCAGGAGACACTGCAGACTTGCAGGACAATGTTGTGGTAATAAGGCATCCATTGCGAGATAATGGCTCTCATTGTCTGCTGTCATTATTCATTGATTTTAGGCAAACGGCAATGGCGTCATAGAAATCCTATAATTGGTGTGAAACTGTTTTTTTTCCTGGTCGATTATGAATACTATTTAGAATTGTAGAAGCTCATAACGTTTTGAGTGAACAAATGTCCCCTGACCTCAGACCTAAGTAACAGAGACATTACTTGGAGACTGTGAGCCCAGTTCTACACACTCTGGCCGTGGATGGGGGGAGGGGGGGCGGGGCGGAGAGGCCACGGAACAGCCTCCGATTTTAACACTTTTCCAAGATTAGAAATGAAAAATGAGGGATATTGACAGACAGAGAGTGGGAGAATGTAGAAGAGAGTGAGATGGTACAGAGAGACAAAGGGAGACAAACAGAAATTCTCCATTCACCATGGCTGCTCATCGACATAAAGGAGAAGAAAAAGGTAATGAAGGCCAGCCTTTCACCAACTCAAGGCAACAGCAACAGCAACAGCATTACAGCCGATAAAGGAATTTTGCATTTTTACAGATGACGTCAGTCAGCTAATGAGAGATTCTGGTAAGTATGCTGTTTCGTGAAGTGAAATTGACAATTACCCAGGCAATAAAACAATAAAATGAATAGGTAGCCTGATTCTGAGACATGAAACATTAAATCTCTTTGTCTCTACTGATGCTAACAGGCCCGCTGAGTTTCTCTGTCAATTCCTGTTGTTGATTCATATTTCCAGGATTCGGACTTCTTTGTTTTATGCTAGTCTGAATCCTGTTTGTGACAATACTCGATAAATTGCCAGATCCATACAACATTCCCTGCTTTGGGAAGGTTGTCAACAACATAAACGGTCAGAGGAAATTCCCCATTGCTCCAGCAGTGAGAGCACTGAGTCCTTAACAGTAGACTTCCACGGAAAGTGAAATATGGCGCTGTACCTTTTCTCAATGAATCCACTTTTACTTTTTTCATTTGTGATCATTTTTGCTGCACTTCAGTTTCATTCTTTCTTCCATTTCTGTCAGG
Organism: Chiloscyllium plagiosum; assembly: GCF_004010195.1. NCBI lineage: Eukaryota > Metazoa > Chordata > Chondrichthyes > Orectolobiformes > Hemiscylliidae > Chiloscyllium > Chiloscyllium plagiosum. The sequence continues at coordinate 76,016,230 of NC_057717.1, read as the reverse complement.
TTGGAAAAGGCCTTTCCGCCCATCTGCAGTGCGGGTCATTGGTCATTCATCTTTTCGAGTCCAGGAGCTACTATTTGCTGGAGGGCACTCTGCATTACATCTCGGGTGGGTGGGTGCGAGGCTGTGCCACTATATTCACCTGTGTATAGATATCGGAGAAGGGTCTATCTATTCCACACCACCAGGCTTCCTCATCGCTCTTCTGAATCTTGGTTATTATTACCCTTGCCATTGCACCTCCTTCCTTGATAACAGAAAACCGATATCCCGTGTCAGGTGTACCTGTAGCCGTGGTGGATACTACTAAGTGCCAGTAACTGGGTACACAAGGACCTCTGCATAAATGTCTATGGCCTTATTTATAGTCGATCTGGTAACCAAATGGGCATGGGTGGCATGTAAAGTTCAACTTAACATCCTTGGTTAAGATTACCATCTGTGGTTGTATCCCAGACAGCCCTGCCTTCACGAATCGTCCTGCCATGCAGCCCCATATTTCTATGACTCTTCTAATCACTACTTGCACTTATTTGGATCCGGTGTTGTCCGATGTCTCCTCAAGTACAGCTACACGTTTGCAAAGGCTGGCGTGTATCAACGTGGCTCTTTCGGCGATCTTAACAGCTGTCTGTGTTGTAGGGAGCCCTTGGAACAGTCCCAGCCACCTCTTCGCCTTCCTGCTTTTGCTCCTGAAGTCTTCCACCACTATCCAGTCTTCAGGATGTAGATTGTGCATCTTCCCTTCTGCTGATTGGGGTAGTGCTGCCCTTCGTTTGATTCTGTATTTGAGACAGAAGTGTAGAGAGCCTTATACTGTAACATAACATCTCGCCCTCACAGTGGTCTTTTATTTGTCTTACAATCGGTCTGGGGCCAATTCCTGTTTTGGGCGGCCTTCCAAACAAAATCTCAAACGTCCTAAGATTTGATCTTCCTCTCCTTCATATACATTAGCACAATTGGAAATGCCTTTGTCCATGTCACCTCTAGATCCTCACAACATTTTGCCAATTTATTTTAAGGGTAGGTTTCTCTCTTTCCACTGCCCCACCACTCGCTGGGTTGTAGGCACAATGTTGTCTCACCTTTATTCCCAAGTAATCACTGATCTGCTGTAGGGCACTATTTATACATGGCTTTCCATTGTCGCTGCTTCGCTTTTCAGGGATGCCCCATCTCGGAATTACTTCAGTTAGCAAAGCCTTGGCGACTGCGCTGGCATCCTGTTCAGACGTGGGAGCACTGCCACCCCTTGGGAAAACATCAGCTATTACCAGACAATGCCTTTTCCCTTCGCTGGGTGCTAGTTCAATAAATTCCGTCTGTAAATGTTCAAACGGTCTTTGGGAATGGGGGTGTTCTGCCTGATTCATCTGTAATCCCCTCCTCACATTATTGGGGGCACAGATAACACATTATCCACATTAGTTTTATGAGTAATGAGTAAATCCCTTTCTGGAGCAGCGTGCTGAAATATTGTCGTACATCCCCACGTTTGACACATGGTCCTTACCGTGTGTTACTTTGGCATAGAAAGGGAATAAAGATCGCGGTAGACAGGGTTTACCATTGGGGCCACAACACAACCCATTCCCTCATTCTGCACCTGCCCTTGTCCATTCACGCTTCTCTTTCGATGTGGCCTGCGTCTGTAAATCCCATAAGTCTGCTTTGGATAACAGATATTTGACATACACATGTCAAACTGATCACTTGGCGGCTGCTTGGCTGCCGTCCTTGCCGCTGAGTTTGCATTTTCATTGCCTTGAGAAATTGAATCGTAACTTTTCCTGTGGGCTTCATATTTACATACAGTGATTGATTTCGGCAATCCGACCGCTTTCAGGAGGTCAGAGATCAGGCCATGGTATGTGATTGGCTTTACAGTGGAGGTCAAGAAACCCTTGTTTTTCCACAGGGATCCAAAATTATGTACAACCCCGAATGCAGATCTGCTTTCGATGTAAATATTCACTGTTCTTCCTTCGGCCAATTTACATGCCTCAATCAAGGCAATCAGCTCTGCTGCTTGCGCTGACAGATGAGAAGGGAGTAATCCCGCTTTGACTACCTCGTGGGTAGTTGCTACAGAATACCAAAGACTGGCCTATCTCTTTGCTTCTGAATGCTGACCTATCCACAATAAAATGCCGTATCCAGATTCTAAATTGGTGAATCCTACACGTCTGGTCTCGGGCTTCAAATTTCATTAATTACAGCGACAGTCATGTGGGTCTCCGTCTCCTTCTGTGGGGAGAAGACAAGCAGCATTAAGGACGTTACATCGCTTTATTGTCATGTTAGGCTTCTCCAATAGCATAGCATTGTATGTGAGCCAATGTGCTGCCGACATGTGTGCTGTGTTTTGCATGGAAAGCAGTAAGGATACTGCATGTGGGACCAGTCGGGTTAATTCACCAAAGCCGACTATGTCCCTGGAAGCTGCAATAGCCTTTTCAGCTGCAGCCACGACACGCAGGCATTTATGCAATCCTGCCATTACGGGATCTACGTTGAGGTGCAAAATAAGCTACTGGCCTCAATTTTCACACATAATTCTGCATCAGCACAGATGTCATGCAGGCACACTTCTCATCCACTGTTTGTACAAAAGGCTTGTTTGGATTTGGAATCCCAGTGTCGTTGTAGTTTGGAGTGCCATTTCAATTCAACAAAGGCACTATAGGCCTCAGGGGTCACTGCAACGGACTCGAGCTCTGCAAACCTTAACCATGAGCTACGTCACTTTTGGGCGCCTAAAGGGTTGCTTAATGCAGGTTAAACATTCTACAGTAGGATCGCATGACCAAGAAGGATAGCAATTGTTTCTTCATGTGAGGCTTTGAATTTTGCTGGTTTGTTTGAACTCTGTCTTGACCAATGGCCTTTCCTTGTTCAGATATTAAGTGACCTAAGAACTTCAACAGTTGTTCCACAAGTTGTCGTTTTGTGAGACGAGATGGCAGAGAATCGAAAGCCTATCTTTCTCACATTGTTTCTCTGTTTGTGCTGCGATTAAGCATTAGTTTACATACTGCAGAAGCGCAGACCCAACCCCACCCCCGGTTAAAGCAAGAGTCTCCAGACTCCTGTGTAGAGCCTCGTGAATTATGGTGGGGACTCACAGTAATCTTGAAAATGTCACGTGAAAGTATACTATTTGCCTTTGAATGGAAAAGTGAACCAGAATTGACTTTCGGGGTGTACCGTACACAAAACAAGGCATTTGCGAATTCCACAATAGAAAGCCATTTACTATCCGGTGGAATTTGAGCCAATATGCTATAGGGGTTGGGAAAATTTGGGGTCTGCAGAACAACAGCGTTATTGATAACCTGCAGATCATGAACAAACCTGCATTCCCCCGATTCACCTGGAATGTTTGCCTTTTTGAACGAAAAAAATGGGTGTTCTCACCAGTGATTATTCCTGGGGGATTATCATTCCAGCCTATAGGAGAGATTTAAAGACTGGAGTAATTCCTTGCACAACCTCGGGTTTTAACGGCTCTTTTGCTTTGCAAGGACGATACTCAGACTTCGGGGTTATTCTGAAGTGTTTGTATGAGCCCCACATCTTGTTTGACCTTTGCCCTGAAATCAGTTGGGACCCTTCTTAATCTTGGGTCCGAGACATCTACCATAGGTAAACGCCAGACGGCACTCCTGGCGGAGATTACATGGACTGCCCTGTCTGCCTGAGTTAGCCAATTTACTTTCTTCCTATACGTCCTTATAACTATATTGAAGCAGACACCCACACCGACCCTGGAGATATAAGCTTTCGTTTTTTGTGTTTGTCGTACCCTTGGTCCCATATTCTGACACCTGTCGCTGGATGCCTTCGACAATGATCCGTAAATAAAAGAGACTTCCACATGAAAAAAACAGGACTACTTGCCGTCACAGATACTTAAATAAGTTTAAACTGACAGCACATCTGTGATCATTCCAATAAAATTCGCACAATAACAACTGATCTGGTTTAACCAATCTCCTGAACCAATTCTTCTCTTATGATTTGTCAGGACCATCGCGGTGTATGTGTGCTGTGCAGTGCAGCATATCTCCAGCAAGAAAATTGATGTTAATAGGATTAACATGGCTACTTGCTTCCTGGGAGAGTGAATCGCTCATGGAACCTATCACTCTCTGACATGCATCAGG
>NC_057717.1:76004549-76010157 GCF_004010195.1 Chiloscyllium plagiosum | reverse complement strand
TGAATGCTGACCTATCCACAATAAAACGCGGTATCCAGATTCTAAATTGGTGAATCCTACACGTCTGGTCTCGGGCTTCAAATTTCATTAATTACAGCGACACAGTCATGTAGGTCTCCGGCTCCTTCTGTGGGGAGAAGACAAGGAGCATTAAGGACGTTACATCGCTTTATTGTCATGTTAGGCTTCTCCAATAGCATAGCACTGTATGTGAGCCAATGTGCTGCCGACTTGTGTGCTGTGTTTTGCTCGGAAAGCAGTAAGGATACTGCATGTGGTACCAGTCGGGTTAATTCACCAAAGCCGACTATGTCCCTGGAAGCTACAACAGCCTTTTCAGCTGCAGCCACGACACGCAGGCATTTATGCAATCCTGCCATTACGGGATCTACGTTGAGGTGCAAAATAAGCTACTGGCCTCAATTTTCACACGTAATTCTGCATCAGCACATATGTCATGCAGGCACACTTCTCATCCACTGTTTGTACAAAAGGCTTGTTTGGATTTGGAATCCCAGTGTCGTTGTAGTTTGGAGTGCCATTTCAATACAACAAAGGCACTATAGGCCTCAGGGGTCACTGCAACGGACTCTAGCTCTGCAAACCTTAACCATGAGCTATGTCACTTTTGGGCGCCTAATGGGTTGCGTAATGCAGGTTAAACATTCTACAGTAGGATCGCATGACCAAGAAGGATAGCAATTGTTTCTTCATGTGAGGCTTTGAATTTTGCTGGTTTGTTTGAACTCTGTCTTGACCAATGGCCTTTCCTTGTTCAGATATTAAGTGACCTAAGAACTTCAACTGTTGTTCCACAAGTTGTAGTTTTGTGAGACGAGATGGCAGAGAATCGCAAGCCTACCTTTCTCACATTGTTTCTCTGTTGGTGCTGCGATTAAGCATTAGTTTACATACTGCAGAAGCGCTGACCCCACCCCACCCCCGGTTAAAGCAAGAGTCTCCAGACTCCTGTGTAGAGCCTCGTTAATTATGGTGGGGACTCACAGTAATCTTGAAAATGTCACGTGAAAGTATACTATTTGCCTTTGAATGGAAAAGTGAACCAGAATTGACTTTCGGGGTGTACCGTACACAAAACAAGGCATTTGCTAATTCCACAATAGAAAGCCATTTACTATCCGGTGGAATTTGAGCCAATATACTATAGGGGTTGGGAAAATTTGGGGTCTGCAGAACAACAGCGATATTGATAACCTGCAGATCATGAACAAAGCTGCATTCCCCCGATTCACCTGGAATGTTTGCCTTTTTGAACGAAACAAATGGGTGTTCTCACCAGTGATTATTCCCGGAGGATTATCATTCCAGCCTATAGGAGAGATTTAAAGACTGGAGTAATTCCTTGCACAGCCTCGGGTTTTAACGGCTCTTTTGCTTTGCAAGGACGATACTCAGACTTCGGGGTTATTCTTAAGTGTTTGTATGAGCCCCACATCGTGTTTGACCTTTGCCCTGAAATCAGTTGGGACCCTTCTTAATCTTGGGTCCGAGACATCTACCATAGGTAAACGCCAGACGACACTCCTGGCGGAGATTACATGGACTGCCCTGTCTGCCTGAGTTAGCCAATTTACTTTCTTCCTATACGTCCTTATAACTACATTGAAGCAGACACCCACACCGACCCTGGAGATAAAAGCTTTCGTTTTTTGTGCTTGTCCTACCCCTGCTCCCATATTCTGACACATGTCGCTGAATGCCTTCGACAATGATCCGTAAATAAAAGAGTCTTCCACATCAAAAAAACAGGTCTACTTGCCGTCACAGATACTTAAATAAGTTTAAACTGACAGCACATCTGTGATCATTCCAATAAAATTCGCATAATAACAACTGATCTGGTTTAACCAATCTCCTGAACCAATCCTTCTCTTATGATTTGTCAGGACCATCGCGGTGTATGTGTGCTGTGCAGTGCAGCATATCTCCAGCAAGAAAATCGGTGTTAGTGGGATTAACATGGCTACTTGCTTCCTGGGTGAGTGAATCGCTCACGGAACCTATCGCTCTCTGACATGCATCGGGGTCGTGATTCGTATTTTCCAGCCTGCACTGTTAAATCTTCTTTATGTATTACCTGCAAGCTCGTCGGGGTACTGCGCAAATCCGATCCCAGTCTCACTATGAGATCCCGAGACATCAGATTTAAAGAACAAAATTCCTATAACAGAAATGAGAATTGGAATGTTTCCCCATTACTGGTTTCGCACAATAGGGGTGCGGTAAATCTTTCTCGTGTCACGACTCCGGATGCACTCATTGAGTTCAGGAAGCTTCCGCTCATCTTTATTTGCGTCGACTCTCTGAACTGCCTTGATTTAAGAACTGAATATGTTGCCCTTGTATCTACCAAAAAGGTAGGAGTTGCACCTTCCACATACAACAGAGATGTAAGCATTGACTTATATGAATCATCGTTGTACGGAAAATATAGTACACGCTTCGCAACCTCAGTGCTCAGTAGAGAGGTGGGACATGTTTCAGTGCCCGTAAGGTTCGTAGTAGAGATGAGCATAAGCGAGTATTCTTTGCCAAGCATAAAGCAAAGAGGCTTACCTGTAACTTTGGGGCTGCCCAACTCCACCTCAGCCTTCCTCCATTAGTCACCCTGCTGCCCAGCCTCCAGAGCCGATTGAGGCTGTCTGGGCGTGTACTGCCTCACTCAGTGGTCCATTGCTCTGCAAACGAAGTACCCGCCAGATTTGCCTTTGCCAGCCCCTCTTTTCACGCAGCACCTCCTTCCAACGTCTGGGCGACCATTAGCATCATAGTAAGCTGAGCTTTATCTGTTTGCTGTTTCATCTTTAATTTCCGTTTGTCCTTCTCTTGGGCCAGAACGTTTTCAGCATGTGACGCGTGGAGTTCCATCAAGTTCAGGTTTCCCGTGTCCCAGGTAATACATTGGCAAGACGCCTCATGTAATGGGCGCCTGATAGCTTTCAAATATTCCCTTTAAAGTATAATTCGCTTCTTCTTCTTAAAACTTCAAGGTCAGTGGCCTGAAATATTCGAGTTCCTTTCCAGATATGAAGTTGTTTTTTTCTAATTCCTTGACTGTTGATATGGTAGTTTGCTGGCCTAGTAAATCTGCTATTTGTTCGGTTTAAATATATGCAGTTTTTCTTTCTGTCTGCAACACTTCCCCTCTGCAAAGTCAGGCCCTTACTTCTTTGTTTCTCTGTGCTTTTATTGGTTTCAAAAGAAATGTTGATTTTCCATAGCAATGGACATCAAATTATTTTCACAGGTCGGTGCAACATCGAGGGCCGAAGTGCCTGTACTGCACTGTAACGTTTTATGTTGCAAGATACATTTCCGGCTTATTTCCGATGTCTCTCCTCACTGTGGAAACTTCCAAACACATCTTCCAGTGATTTGTCTGCACGTCATTCAATCCAGAAAACTGCATTTCCTGCTGAGAATGTGATTTCTCTGCAATGGAGAGAGGAAAACAGAGTCGGTGACAAAGCTGAGATCACTTAAGTTCTGTCCAGAATCAATAAAAAATACCCCGGTCTTCCAGTGTCCTGTCACTTCAACATTGCATTGTGTACCAAAGCCATCATACCAGTCTCTGGTCTGCTGCAGTTCTCCTTCAAGGCACAGCGCAAGCTGGAAGTTCGGCAACTCATTTTCTACTGAAAGACCATGCAGCTTTCCGGACCTAACATCGAGTTCAATCATTTTGGATCCTGTCCGCCCTGTTTCACATTTTTCACCCAGCCGCACATCCCATCAGTTCCGAACACGAATCATTGGACTCGAAACGCTAACTGTCCTTTCTCATCGTAGATGGACATGAGCTGCTGATTTTATTCAGACATTTTGAAATTTCCTCAAAGAACATTTCTTTTTCCGTTGTAATCGCAATACTGCAGGAACCGTATGATTGCAGGAGGAGAGGTTCACAGGAGATGAAAATAATTCCAAGGGCTGGACCATTCCCATTGTGAAGGTAGATGAGCTAAGCTGGGGCTGTGTAACTAAGCACAGAGAAGGCTGAGTGAGAAACTGATTAACATGCACATATTATGAAGAGGATAGATATGTATGACAGGAATAAGGCTTTATGGGAAGGAATAATAACCAGTGACATAGATGAAAAGCAGGAGAAAAGCGGTTTAGAAGAGATTTAGAAGAACGCTTTCACCCATAGAGTGTTGTTCATCTGGAATTCCTTATCTGAACGTGTGGTAATGCTAAGTGTTATGAGGACATTTCAGCAGTATGTAGCCAAACACTTGAAGATCCAGAGCACACGTGGATAAGGACCAGATACTGGAAAGTGTGACGAGGCCAGACAGATGTCAGATGGGTGTCCTGAACGAAATGGTTCTAAGGCAAACTTTTGTGCGAAAAACTGGGTGAGGCCGCGACTCTGTGGTGCAATGGAAAGCGCGTTGAATTTCTACGCCTTTGTTAAGACTGCCATTCAAACGTTGTGGGTGCAAATCTCATAAGAGTCGAGTTTTAGTTTATGGTTTGAAAGGTGTTCAGACCAGACTCGGCTGCTCATCTGCAAAACACATAACATTCATGCAGAAACCCAACTGTCTCGAAATGCAAAATTTTCCTCTCAGCGATGAATAACATCGATGTCTATTTATAATAGAGATCGATAAAAATATGTTCGCCACTTGGCAACACGATGATATGGATATGCTGGAAAAAGACATAAAAGTGCTGTGTGAGCTATGATGGTACAGAATGGCGTGGCAGGGCAGGAGCGGTGTTAAGAATCGCCTACTTCTACTCCTTTCTGCTTGCGTCTTTTCTGGCCTAGGTTTTTAAACAATCACAATGAGAACAATCTGAGTCTACACCAATTATTATTTTTTTTTGTTTCACCTCCACTTCGCTACCCTCCAAGCTGGAATAGATAGCTCCTGTTTAAGCTTTAGGTCAGACTGTGGAGGATTCTCACAAGTTCTCTGTCAGGTTGAACATCCCTTCACATAGGTTTCCAAGTAGACACATGGATCAAGCGATTACAGGGATGCTGGGAATTCAGGGACAGATTTCCCTTTTGCTGGGCTGGAATTCTGGCCAAGTTAATGAACGTGAATTTCTGACATTTTGAAACTTACTCTGGATTCTTGCGACTTTACTAATCAAACTAAACTTCAATTTGCCCTTGCATAACATTATTAAATTTTCACTATTTATAAAAAAACCATGCCACGTGCCCTTGGATGTAGTAATGCAGAAGATTGTTGACGTTGTGTACAGTTTGGGACATTGCGCCGTATGAACATTCCAAAGGATGCTATTGAAGTACCAGTGAATCGAATTCTCTGACGAATTGATACCGAGAGACTGAAAATCCCACGACAGTGGCGACATAACATTTCCTGTGATCGACGCAGGAAGCCACGGTAAATGAAAACAGAATTCAATAATGCCTATTTTCACCACGTTTTACTATGTCATTTTCCTGAACGTGATGCTCCATAATCGATGATTCATCATCAGTATAACGCCCTCTGCGCTGTGTTTCATTTCAGATCTTCAGCATAAAAGGAGTAATTGGTTTGAGGGGCCCAGTAGCCATTGGTCATCAGTACACGGCAGCTCCAGTGGTGCAATT
>NC_057717.1:75986202-76004493 GCF_004010195.1 Chiloscyllium plagiosum | reverse complement strand
TACACCGCAATAAAGTTCATTTTGGCCCTAACGTTGCACCGACCTGTGATACTAATCTGACTAGTATTTTACCATCATAAGCCGCAAGTTTATACAACGACTATTTCATTTCCCTGAAAGTTGTGCGTCTACGAGTGTTGAAGGCAAGGCGTTCAGCACCCTAACCACTCACGGATAAAGGTACCTACCTCAGTATCTATCACCCTCAATTTACATCGATGTGCCATTGTGCCAAAATTAACATTTGAAGAAAAATGTCTTCACTGTCCACCTTATGGAAACCTCTGAACATCTTCTATGTCTCTCTAAATTCACCCCTCAAACTTCTTATCACTATCAAAAACCGCCTCAAGTCCCTCAATCTTTCCTCGTAAGACCATCTCTCCATAGAAGGCAACATCCGAGAAAATGTCCTTTGCACCCTTTCCGATGCTTTCACATGCATTGTATAATGTGGCGACCAGAAATGCACGCAACTCTACGAGTGCGGCCACACCAGTTAATTTCTGGAGCTGCAAAGTGATAATTTCGCTCTGAAACTGAATCCCTCTCCCAAGAAAAGCTAACACACCGTGCTCCTTGCAAACAAACCTGTCAACGTGGATTGTAGCTTTCCGAGATTTATATCCATGGGCACCGAGATCGCTCTGCACATCTAAACTTCCTAGAATATTACATTTAGCCAAGAACTCTTTTTTCTTGTTGCTCCTTCCGAAGTAAATTATCTCACACTTTTCCAGATTAAACTCCATTTGCCACTTCTGAGGTCAGCTCTGAAGATTATCCATGTCCCTCTGTAACCGTCAGCAGATATTCGCACTATTGACAACATCGTCGAGCTTAATGTCATCTGCAAACGTACGAATCCATCATTCCATGCCCTAATCCAGGTAATTTACAAAAATGACAAACAACAATGGACACAAAAAGGAACCTTGTGGTACACCAACTGTAACTGAACTCCAGGATTATCATTTCCCATGAACTGCCACGCTCTGTCTTCTTTCAGCGAGCCAATTTCTGAACCAAACTGCAAAACCATCCTCAAACCCATGACTCTTTATTTCATGCAACAGACGACAGTGCCTTACTGAAAACTATATCCACCACATCAACCACTTTACTCTCATCCACCTGTTACTTACCTTTTCAAAGACCTCAATAAGGTTTGTGAGGCACAATCTGCTATTCACAAAATCGTATTCACTATTCCGAATCAACTTCTTCCTTTTTCGATGATCATAAATTTTATCTCTCACAATCTGTTCCAAAAAGTTAGCTGCAAGGAAGCTAAGGATCACTGTTCTATAATTACCAGCATTGCCTCTACTCCCCTTCGTGAAGAAGGGGACAATATTTGCTTAACGCGGGTCTTCTAGCACTAATGACACAAACACTGATGAAATAAAGCTTATAGTCAAACGTTCTGCAATCTCCTCCCACGATTCGCAGTGAATCCTCGGATACATCCCATCAAGTCCACGGGACAAACCTATTTTTAGACTTTCAAGAATTGCTAACAACTCCTCTTTATGAATGTCAATTTCATTTATTCTATTAGGTTGCATCTCAATATCCTCTTCGACAATATTGTCTTTTTCATTTTTGATATGATAAAAAAATACATTCAGCGTCTCTGCTATCCTTGGACTCCGCGAACAACTTCGTCCTTTTGTTCTTGACAGACCATAATCATATGCAAGACATTATTTTATTCTTGAATTACCGATTAAAAGCTTCAGGATTTTCATTGTTCCTGCCAGACAAAGACTTCTCATGCCTCCTCCTAGCTCGAAGTAGCTCTCTGTTCTGGCCCTTCCTGGTTAGCTTTTAATTCCCAAGCTTCCTACCTCAGCCTTCATATCTCATGTTTACATACTCCTCCTTCTCCTTCTTGTCATAGATTCAACTTCTTCAGGAAACCCAACTCCCTGTGTCGACCTCATATTCCCTGCATGACGCATACATACTTACCAAGGACATGCAGTCGCGTATCCCTGAACAAGCTCCATATTTCAGGTGTGCTCAACCCCTGAAGTTACATTCCACATGCGGTGCATTTTAACTCTTGCCTAATCACATCATAATGGCCTTTCTCCCCGCGATACCTCATGCTCTGCAATAAATAAATATTCCTATCCATCACTAATTAAACATAACCGAATTGTGGTCACGAATAACAAAGTGCTCACTTCCCTCCAAATAGAACAGCTGGCTGAGTTCAATACCCTGAAGCAAATCCAATGTGGCTTTGCGTCTTGTTGGCCTGTCTACATGCTGCGTCAGGAAACCCTACTGCACGCATTGGACAAAAACTGACCGATCCGATGTACTGAACCGATAACATTTCCAATCAATATTTTGAAAGTTAAGCTCCCCATAACAGCTACCCTCTCACTTTCGATCCTATCCAGAATCATCTTTGCAATCTTTTCCTCCATATATCTAGAACATTTTTGTGGTGACCTCTCCATTCCTGATTCTAATATCAGTCCATTCTACCTCAGCAGATTCAGTCGCGTCCTCACCAATATCCTTTTTGCTACCATAGTAATGTCCTTGACGAATAATGCTACATCTCCCTCTCTGAAACGACCCTCCTGTTCTGACTGAAAAGTCGAAACTGAGGTACCAGGAACAACCATTCCCTTCAGTCCTCCGTTCATGTCTCTGAAATGGCCACAACATTGAAGTCCCAGATAACAACCCATGGCACCTACCTTATCTCAGATGCTTCTGGCGTTAAAGTAAACACACTTCAAGCCACCTTCAGCCTTGCCAGTACACTCTTGTAGACATGAAAAGCTATTTGTGACATAACCACTTTTAACCACCTGCAACCTGGAGCCACAATTCAGCTTCCCACTCCGCTGCTGAATTCGTTCAAACCCTCAAACAATAAAGAAACACATTTGTCGTTCCTCACTGGATAGGTTTTCCGATTGGGAGCATATTCCCGAACCTACTAAAAACACGAAACTGCAGAGCAAAGGATTTGGATGGATAAGAACAGCGACCGCTCCATGCGTGGGTACACCTTATCGGTTAACAGCCGAACGAGGGAATTAATTGCTCCACAGAGACTGTGGAGTTCCTTGTAGCAAGCCCCTTGCAGGATCTCATAAAGAAGACTGTCAGCGAATTCAAGAATTCACCTGCCCTTCGTAGAATGACAACTGCCCTCGATTAGTTTGACGTTTCCAAAATGAATCCTGGGGCATTCGTTGTGGAAAATGGGAACAATCTGATCCCACGCCTTGCCGACACATTCATGTCACCGGGAACCAGCTCTCCTAAAACTGGGACCTGCTCCCTTCGTGCCTCATGACGAACATATTCCTGACCATGGTAAAACCCCGGAACTGTGCAGCTGAAGAAAAAAAGAATGGTGTGATTGTCGCTCCCTTCTTGGGTCGTGGGAGAACAGCACCTGTCATTGAAGAGCCGAACGCACTGACTAACATCGCCACAGAGACTGATGAGCCAACGGTGTCAATGATCTCTGAATGCTCCTCCCCCAATGGAAAATGCTCCTTAATTAGCTTTATCTTTCGGAAATAAATCCTTGAAAATTCATTCTGAAGACATGGGAATAGTCTGCTCCCACCCTCTCAAGACACAACCATGACACCAGGAACCAATTCTCCACCCACTGGGACAGTCTCTCTTCCAGCCTTTCAGTGTCTTGTCCGTGACCGTGTTTTCTCATTGTCCCGAAGCTGAAATGAAATTTGACGTCCTGACGTGCAGGAACGAGAATCTTTTCAATGTCACAGGTCAGTTCATGTCCGGACAGCATCAGAGTCAAACTGATGGCCTCCGCAAGCACGGAAAGATTTCTAACCTGTCTCTGCTCAGTCGAACAGTTCCTCTTTCATTCGCCTCTGGATACGCTTCCCAAGGAATATATAAAGATTCAGAAAACTCGAGATTAGGATTTCTGCTTTTCTTCTTGACAGTTTTCCCACCTGCCAATTGGCAAAATTTCCCAAGAATCTCTTCACAACCCTCTGCTTTGCATTATGTCCAGAGATAAATAAATCTCACTTTGTGGAGAGAGTCCCGACTCTAGGAATCTTTTGTTTGCAGCAAAGAAGTTTAATGGGAGATTTCTTGGGAATGTTTACAATGATGTGGGCGAAAGCGGTGTGGATGGGCGCGTTGATGGTCAGGAGGAACTGCTGCTCCTGTCCAGGGCAACTGACTAGAGGACGATGAGTGAAGACCTTTAATGGAAAACACAACTTGTATCAAATAAACTCAGTGAAACCTGCATATACCCCATGTGTTTGTTATTTTCTGTGGACAGAGGAACAGAACTAACGTTTTGAGTCAGGTCCATTTTTCGTTCAGAACACAAGTTTCCTGAATGTCAACAATTGAGCAGACCTGAGAAAATGTCGAGTTGTTGAGACGGGTATCCTAGAGTTGCAGTGATAACTCATCCAACAGGAAATCATTTAAAATCAACATGTTCTGTATTGATGAGAGGTAGAGTGGATGGGAAGGATCCGTTTCCATGAGCAGAGAGATTAACAATACGGCAATGGTCGAGTATCAAAGATGTTCTTGTATTTTTACAATGCCTTTCAGCTCCACTTCAGTCACAGGCACTGAAGTAACGTTGAAGCAAATGTGTCATTGTCAAAACTAAAGTGTTAATCAGGGCAGTTTGTTCAACCAGAGGTCAAAAAAGAGCACTCAGAACTGGCCCTAGAGACGCCAGTGAGATTATGCTTTACTTTAAGCGTTTGTTCCTCTCTGGTTTATATCCAGAATAGTGCAGGACCGGAGGTTCTAATCTCAGGGGAAGGTATTACACACTAAGACACAGATGAGGAGGATGTTCTCACGTTCAGAGGGTAGCAAGTATGTACAAGTATTTACAGCAGAAGTCTGGCCAGACTCAGTATATTTAAGCCTTCAATTATCTCTCTATTAATAGCATGGAGCAAGTAGCAGAGTGAAATGTACACAAATGTGCTGACAATTTAAACTCGTGGGAGTGCATATTATGTTGAGAACGTGGCATTTCGCACAGCCATATAGATAGGCTGAATGAGTGGGGAATAACTTGCCAGATGCAGGTTCATGGCGACATTATGAGGTCATGCACTTTGGTCGGAGAAGTCAAAAGACAGAACACTATTAAAATCGAGAGAAAGTAGATGAAACGTGTGACACAGAGGAATCTCATGCCTGACACAAACATGTTTAGTATCATATTCTTTCCCCGACAAAAAGGATGGCTTCTTTTCCGAATGCTCACAATGAAAGAGATGGTTTCCAAGGAAAAAAAGAACCCTGAAACAAATAGCCGAATCGAAAACAAAGGAAAGAATTGAGTCGTTCCAATTGACAACTTTGATGCTTATGGCTCTCTAAAATTTTTTATAATGGAGCTGGAAGTGGGAATTGGGGGTGCTGGGGAGTGAAAGTCAGGTCACCCATGATTACTGTCATCCTTCATCTGTCTTCCTCATTTTTGTGTAAGTTATATTTCACATTGTGGTTACTGTGAATGCGCTTATAAACTACACCGACTTCTTTCCCAGACAATTCTTCAACACGACTTGTAAGAATTCAACATTATTTTCTCCTGAATCTCGGTAATCTCTAAACACTGTGCAAATATCACCAGAACCTCGACATTTTCCACACCTGTTTGCCTTCTTGCAACACCATTTGATTCATCACTGTGCTACTGTTGCAAAAATCAAGAACGAAACAAACCGCATCAATTGCATCTAGGCTGCGAACGCAGATAACTGCAGCCGCTCCCGAGTGTACTAGCAACTGTGTGATCACAGAAGCACACGTTGAACAGCCAGGAAACTCAAAATAATTACAGTGCCAGAGGCCGTGCCAGGAACAGAACCTGAGAAACAACAGAAACACTCTTTGGAGCTATGGACCTGGTTATATTTCTCAATCACGGATTTTACATTGGTTATATCAATTGACCCCTCACTCAAGGAACCAACAACTGCTGCAGACGGAGGAGAAAGTGAGGACTTTAGATGCTGGAGATCAGAGTCTAGAGTGTGGTGCTGGAAAATACAGCAGGTCAGACAGCATCCGAGGAGCAGGAGAATCGATGTTTTGGACATGTGCCTGATGACTTGCTCATGCCAGAAACGTCCATTCTCTTGCTTCTTGGATGCTGCCTAACCTGCTGTACTTTTCCAGCAACACCGTCTCCATTGCTGCAGACTGTCATACAATTCAAGCTTCCAGCCGCAGAATCAGCGACACTCAGTGTGGACATTGTGGACACCTGGCAGTGGTGTTTAGTGTCAAGTAGATCTTCATGAATGCGTGTCATGAATCGTCTGTCCTGTATAATGTTCCCTACTCTCACTGCGTGCAACATTGTTTGACCATATTTGTATTGTACATGATGGGTATTGGGTCCATTGTTCTGGTGAGTTGTGGTCTACATGTGGCTTTCGGTTTATATTCTCTCATAAATCCAGTAGTCAAAGGCTGTCCGTTTCGAGACATGTTTGCTTGATGTGTTGGATCTTGGCATGCCCGCCTTACGTTGTTTGTCTGCAAGGAATTTGGGGAATATTCTATTGTTGCAAAGCATTTCTGGATCCAGTAAACACCACAAACAGTTGTTCAGAGTGGCAATGCACGTACATGACGATGTCAAAAAATTCGACCTGAACGACACAACAATAATTGGACAATAGTGGGCAGCCAGAGATTTTCTAGAATGACGAGACTCATCCAATGCCTCCATCAAACAATATGTTGACCTGGATGCAACATACCGGGACCTGTAATGAACGACAAGAACAGCAAATGAAAGCAGTGGGAAGGAAATCACATAAATTCGAAACGCTACAGGACAGCAGCGCTGCATAAGAGTCTCATCAGTCTTGAGGATGTCACCGAGAAAGGGCAGGAAACTGCTGCAAACCAACTTCCCAACACCAACGAACATCCCCACACCATCTGCATACTTCACTGCAACTACAAATCTTTACACAAACCCTGAAACCCTGAAACAGTCAGGGCCGCCCCAGCGGGAAAATGAACCCTTGCATCCCACATGACAGCTGAGTATAAGAAACGCCATCCTCCAGTGGACGTCAGAGCTACTTGTGCATGCTCTTGTCAAAATAACTGCTTGATTATCCTCATCCAATTTTTCATAGTTTGACGTTGTGTCCCTTGAGCATTACAAATTTACATCTGAATATCTCTGAATTTTCTGAGAATTTCTGACTTCCAACACTTAGAGACAATGAGTTCCAGATTCCAACCACTCGTGGTCTGATAAAGTTTTTTATGTGCAGCTACCCAAACCATTTGACTCCTATCTTAAATCTATGGCTCCTTGGTGATTGATCCCTCCATCAAATGTTTCGTTAAGTGTACACAATCCATACCGCTCATCATTTCGTATATCTCAATACTGTTTGACCTCAATTTCCCCTGCTTTCAGAAAAACAACGCCAGTCTCTAAACTTTTAAATAGTTGAAGTTGTTCAATCCAGATCAATTGGCAAATCACTTCTGCATCGTTTCCACAGATGTCATATCACTGCTATAATGTGAATTGCAAAATTGTACACAATACTCTAGCGAGACACGAATGATAACATAGAACATAGAACATAGAACATAGAACATAGAACAATACAGCACAGAACAGGCCCTTCGGCCCACGATGTTGTGCCGAACTTCTAACCTAGATTAAGTACCCATCCATGTACCTATCCAAATGCCGCTTAAAGGTCGCCAATGATTCCGACTCTACCACTCCCACGGGCAGCGCATTCCATGCCCCCACCACTCTCTGGGTAAAGAACCCACCCCTGACATCTCCCATTTTCTTTTATTTTTTGCCTCAGTCATAGTCGCACCCTCCCCTCCCTGACCATTAGCTGAATTTGAGTTAACTAGTCTAAGGGGTGTGACAGTCTCCTGAAACACAATATCCAGGTAACTCTCCCCTCTCCCTGATGTGTCACAATGTTTGCAGCTCGGACTTGAATAAATGCGGGGAGAACAGAGACATTGGACTTTTCCAATAAAGTCATTCCCTCGATACTGTTCTGTGCCCTTTTCATGAACCCAAATGCTCCAATGCTCCAATGATCTCTGATCGTTGCAAATAAAACACTTTCCGTGAGGATTCAAAACACAACCACATTGTCTGATAGCATTAAGTGGCGAAATGGTCCTGATGGTGACAGTGGGGCACGTTCACCTAACAAGAGTGACAGCTGCAGCACAGACGTAATGGTGTCAATGTGAAAGTGAATGTTAATTTTTCCAATGCACCAGTGACATGGGAGGAGGGATGGAAAGGGGGAATAGTGATTGTTGAAGGGAGAAACATCTCCGAGATTGGGTGCTGGTAGTGGCGGCTTGAAGCACTAAAACCAACACTTGAGTGAGTATTTTCATCGTAAAATTCATTATGTCCTTTCTGCGTTTGTTTTGCTCAGGTTATGTGGAGTAACATGGAATAAATGTGCATTACTGATACTCGGATTTGAATGGAGGTTGCTTGACCACAACGCAGACACGAAGATTCTATTACATGAAAAAGCACAATAAAAAAAGCAATTAATGCAATGGCAGAGATAGTCGAGGAACAGCATCACATGCACAACAGGAAAGCCCACTGAGATAGGATTGAATCGTCACATTCGATGTCCCCCGTGACTGTGGAGATTCCATCATTGAGAATGTTGAAGACTGAATTCGATAGATCTCAATAAAAGATTAAATGTACAGGCGAGAGTGCACAAATATTGTTGAAATATCGGTTTCAATAAACACGAAGTTTCACATCGTAACTCTACCCGTGCCGTGAGACAAGGAAGATACTATTATTGCACACTCATATCACACCGGTTCCAAGGTCTGAACTCAGTGAAACTGTGTACACAGTGGCGAAGATCCGATTGGAAATTGAGAGTGGAATGAACGAATGGATATCTACTTTATCTGCCAGTGACAAATCCGTGAGCATGGAGTCCTCCTATGAAGGTAGAGAGGCGCGCGAAACGCCGAGGCTGGGAGCTCCAAACTCGCTTGGGGAAACTTCTGTTGAGTTGGCGCAGAGGGCATTGGGTTGTGGGAAAGGATCCTGAGCTATTTTAATCTGAATTGAAATGATTAGATTAGATCCGCTGCAGGATGTAAACAGGCCCTTCGGACCAACATGTTCATAGCAACCCTTCGAAGAACAACCTTTCCCAACCCTATGTATACGCCTGCCTATTGAACCTAAACTTATGGACAATTTAGCATGGCCAATTCATGTGATGTGCATATCTTTTAGATTGTGGGGGGTACCGGAGTACACGGAGGAAACACACACAGACACACGGAGAACGTGTAAACTCCACACAGACAGTCGCCCGAGGCTGGGCTCGGACCTGGGACTCGGCTGCTATGAGGCAGCCGTGTTAACCAATGAGCCACCGTACCACACATTTGCTCATTAAATTGGCGCCCGCAGCCGCCTATAGCAACTATCTCCAAAGAATCACCATTCTCTGACTGAAGATATTCCTCCACGTCTCATTTCCAAATTGTTATCACTTCACTTTGTCTCTGTGCCCTCGCGTTCTCGTGTGTCATAGTGGTTGAAACATCTTTGCCACATTGGCTCTGCACAGGCCTCTCAGCACTCTGTAAATTTCAGATAAATCGAGTCATTGACCCAGACATCATTGAAACAGACCGCTGTTCCAAACAGTCCATGCTACCATTTACCGAAACTGACATAGTACCAACTACGTGTACTGTCCCATATCTCTCTTAACATATCCTATTCATGCACTTATCTAAGTGTCTTTTAAATGTTGAAACTTTATCCACATTCCTACTTCCTCTCGAACTTTGCACAGGAACCATACCATGTAAACTAAAACAAAGTGAACCTCTTGTCTTTTTATAACCTTTGTCCTCACACATTAAAAATCCGCCCACTGGTCCTGAAATACCCCAAAGAAGGAAAGCACCGTTGCAGTTGAACTAATCTGTACCCCTCAGGATTGTAAAAACATTTATACGGTAAACGTGAACCTCCTATGCTCCTTTGAAAGAAGTCCCAGCCTATCCATCCTCCCCTTACAGGTCTCTTCATTCCTAATAACATACTCTTAAATCTCTTCTTAACTCTGTCCAGCTTAATATTCTTCTTTGTCTGACTTGGAAACCAGAACATAGGCACAATACTACAGAAGATGCCTCGCCAACATCCTGTACAACCTCAGGATAACGTCCCAACTTCAACACTAAAAGCTGATCAAAACTTGTAAGCGTTCTAATGGCATTTTAACGAAACTGACGATATGTGACACGACTTCCAAAGTCCATTCCGTGACCTATTCAAGTGTCTATTGTGCAGGACTATGCAAAGCAGTACTTGTAATTGTCCAAGTGCTACATCCATTTATAACTCAAACTGCAGTACCTTATATTTATCCAAGGTAATTTCTCTTTACCATTCATTTAATCATATACCCGAATGATCAATATCTCTTTTAATCTTCTTTAACCGCAGATAACCTTCTTCTGTCTACTGTAACACCATGGAGAGTGGTAGAGTCCCTCAGCACAGAAACAGGTCATTTGGCGCAAACTGGTACATACTGATCATAATGCCGGTCCACATTAACCGCATTTCTCTGCACTTGGACCATATCATTCTAATCCTTTGCTATCCATGTACTTGTCCAAACGCCTTTTAAATATTCTTCATGTACAAACAAAGACTTCTGCTGTCATCTCGTTATATGCATGTCGCTCATGTTGGTCTCAACCGCAAACTGATGATCCCTGCGTTCCATATTGTCATCTAAAACATTTGCATAAGTCACAAACAAAGGAGCCATCACTTATCACTGTGGAACACTGCTGGTCACAAGCCTCCAGTCTGACAAACAACACACCAAAACCTCAACCTTTCTCTTGTTGTTAATTAAATTTTGTATCCAATTTGCAAACTCACTGTGAACCACATCTGATCTAACTTCACTCGTTAGTCTTCCATGTTGAATCCAGTTAAACGCTTTCCTAAAGCCTAAGAAAACAAAGATATTTGTTCTTGCCTCATCAATCCTCTTGCCTACTTGATCAAAACTCTCACAAATTTGTGAGACCCAGTTTCCACATCACTAAACAATTCTGACTCTGAAAATGCTATCTTTCAAAATCACCTCAAAAAATTTGCGAACCACAATTTCAAACTCACAAGTCTGGAGATTCCAGTCTTTTCTCTGTATCCATTCTTCAACAATGTTCGACTCTGTCCAGTCATTTTAATTCACACCCATATTTAGAGATGACAGAATTATTTCAGCAAGGTGTCTTGCAATTTCCGCGCTTACCTCCCATAATGCTTTGGGATTCAGTACAAACACAAGGTAAACCTCGAGACTAATTGAAACCAGAAACAGAGAAAAATATTTACCCCATGCTGTAATCTGTAAAAATTCGATAGTCAAAACGTTTCCCAAACGTCACGATTTGAAGGAAAAATTGTCAACTTATTTCTTTATGTCTAACAGAGTATGAAAACTAACAACTATTTACAACCAGTTTCTCTTAAACCCATCTTACCTTCAACTTCGCAATAATATTCCGATTCTAAAAGCTTCCCAATGATGAATTAAAAAATAATCACTGTTCAAAACCACTCAGCTTTTTCAAGTCTCCTTATGTGGATTTTTCTGTGTAGATTCTCTCCAGGTTTTCCTCGATGTTCTGCCATGCAAACCCATTCCCAGGAAGGTACATTTGTAGGATCTCTTGAGCTGGACGTCTCTGACGCAGTCCTAGCTGTTGAAAATGTCTTGATTTATACCCCAAAACATCAGATTATTTCATTGGCTTCAATATTATCAAAATGTGAAGTTCACACCTGATTTTGATTTCGTATCTTGATTCATAATTTAAGGTGATGGCAATCCAGCTCTGCTGGCTTTTTCGAACAAATGTAACATTGTTCCCTTGGTCAGAGCAGGTTGTTCTGTGTCCTTGCAAACTTTTCAACTCATTTTTTCACACCACGTTCACAACAATACAATCGCCCAGGGTCTGGAGTTTTATATGCCTTTTACATTTTCTGAGATGTCCAGCAATTATTTTCCTGTAATATGAAATGTTTACCAGTATATACTTCCATGATTTCTGTAGCCTCCTTAAGTCTAACATATCCTTGGTGAACAGACTTCCCAAACTGAGCTGTGCCACATTGCTTGAATCCCTCTCAACACCTTGTTTAGTCGAAACATCTAAATATCTAATAAAATAATGTAACAGTACCTCTACGTACCCGTTGCACTAGCGGTTGATTCCACGTGCAAACCATCCTCTCTGTGAAAGGATGTCTTGTCATTCGGTGTAAATCTTAAGAGATCTGGACTCCCGTATTCAAGGGAAAACGAACTTTTCTGTTCGCCCTATCGAGAGCAATCTTGATTTTATGAATCTCTATAAAGTCATCTTCGACGTCCGGTGCTGCATTACGACAAGGCAAAGCCTACAGAGTCTCTCCTCGTTATATTAAAAATCCAGTCCTGAGAACATGGAGACTCACTGTTGCATGAGGCCACACACAGTCGAATGCAATCCAGCCGCTAGAAACATCACCGAATCTCAAATTATTGATGCTTGGTCAAATAGTTTCGGAAAAGGTGTCGTCCTCTTCACACATGGAGACTGAACATTTGGTCTCCCTATCTCCACAATAAAAATTGACGTGAAAAATTCGTTTAATGCCTCGTCCATCTGCTGAGCTCAAAAGCAATGTCAACCTCCTTGATCTTTCCGGTCATATTTCTCGCGTTGTTCTCTTGCCAGATATGTACTTGTAGACCCTCTTTGGATGATCTTCAGCCCTGGCAGATTAAATTATTTCATGTCCCCTCTTTCCTTCCTGGTCTGCACTTTATTGAAGTTTCTACAAGAAATTCACTTGAACCCTGTTGTCTGTCTGATATAGGATACTCTTTCGTTTTGATTAGTTCCTCAAAACCTTTATTTAACCATGGTCACGTCTTGTGAGTGCCCAGCCTGACAAATTCAGCTCAGATTGACAGCATATCTGTCATTTGGAAAGTGTTAGCCTGTTATTAAATTTGGAATAATAGAGCATTAGAATTGCATTACAGAATAAAATGGATTCTGCACAGCTTTGTGAAGACGAAATCAGACCTAACACGTTTACAAGTATTTTCAGATCGTAACAAGCACAATCCTTAAAGGGGAATGCAGTAAATGAGGGTGGCACAGCAACATTGTGGACGGACAGAATCAGGATAAACAAGTGGACAAAAACGTAGCAGCCTATAACATGCAAAAAAAAGAGATTTTTGCGTTTTGGCAAATATAATTATTAAGCGGGGAAATACACTGCACAAAGCATCAGCATACAGAGTGCTTCGCTTCCTTGTACATGAAATATGAAAAGCTAGCATCCAGTTTCAGCAGGTAATCGGGAAGTCAAATAATTTGTTTCACTTTATTTGAACGGAATAGGGACATATGTTTTTTTTTTCAAAATACACATGGCATTACTCAGATCAAAGCCGGATGAATATGAACAAATTTAGTCCCACTATATTAGGAATAGCAGTTCAGGGAAATTTAACACAAATCATTCTGGATATGGGAGGATATTCTCGGGAGATGAAACTGAGAATATTGCTCCTGTACTCATTGGAGTGTAGAATAATGTAACAAGACTTTACTGAGATACATTAGATTATGAGGGACATGATAGGATAATTTAGGAGAGAATGTTTCGCCTTGTTTGAGAATCGAAGACCAGAGAATATAATCTTAGAGTAAGTAGTAACCTATTTAAGTAAGATGTGGAGGAATTTGCTTCTCTTCGAGCCGACTGAATATGTGAAAGTATTTACTGCAGGCAGCTCTAGAAATTGGCAGCTCAGTGTATCCAAGACTGTGAGAAACAGATTTTAATTAGCTAGGTATTCAAAGGCTAGGTGCTATTGCAGGAACGTGAATCTGAGGATTATCAGATCAGCTGTAATCTCACTGAATGGTGAGAGCAGACTGCACAGGTTGAATTGACGACTGCTGCTCTTGCATCTTATTATCTCTCCTTTCTGGACTTTCAATTGCTTCTGTTTTTCTTTTATCAAGGAATTTACCGGGCATTCGAAGTAGAAGATTTACAGTGCGAAACCTTAAAACAAAATATCACTTCAGCATCTGATGGTGTTGTCCAGTTGATTGTTGCCTGAATATGATTCACTTTTGAACATGAAAGGGAAAAGCACCATTCACAGTGTGGAGAACCTGTACACGTGTTGTACGTGTGGGCAGGGCTTCACCAGATAATCTGCCTTGTCAGAACATAAATACAGTCAGAGGAGGGAGAGGCCATTCATCTGTTTCGAATGTGGGACAGAATTCACTTGATCCATTACGCTATTGTAACAACAGCAACTCCGCATAGTGGAAATGTCTTTTAAATTCCCTGAACGTGGGAAGCGTCTTAAAATCTCGGACAATCTGTTGACCCATCAAAATGTTGACACTGATGAGAAACGTCATTTGCTCCCAAAATGGGCCTGGATTAAAGTGGTTAATTGGACTCTCTGTGCACCCACAATCTCACTGTGGGGAGAGGCTGATCACTGCACTAGTGTGGGAGGAGATTTCATGTGAAATACAACCTACTGAAACAACAGCAAGTTCACAAGTGAACAAAGTGCCTGATTTTTACTGTGCTTCATCGTGTGTCAAAGTCTCAACCAAAAGTTTTGGTTTGAATTCCAGCTTACTGTGGAGCTGTTCCAAAGAGTTTAACTGTTTCTTAATTGATCGAATGATACCCATTCTGACTTCCTTCCGATGAAGTTAATAAATTCCAGCAGAAACGAAATGTGTTCCATGTTTTTCCTGATCTACACCAGCTAATACATGCAAAACAAATACTTCAAACTTCAAAGAAGTGCCTGATTTTCTCGACATTGTCCGGACAGGAATGCTTGTGTGACTCAGAAGTCTCAAATGATGCTAAATAATATGCAGTCAGGTGTGGCATGTTGGCGCAATGATCACCAATGCTTTCTCACAGGCCAGGGCCTTTGCTTCAATTGCAGCCTTGGGTGATAGTGTGTGTGGCGTTTGAACAATCTCTCCATATCCGTAAGGGTTTAATTCCACGGCGCAAAGACGTGCAATTTACGTGGATTTATCATTGCTACATTCTTCAGGGAAGACTGGGTACGACAGTGAGCCTCGGGAAATGAAGTGTTACAGGAAGAGGGTGAGGGATTATTCCAGGTAGGATGGCATTTAGAACGTAGGTGTGGAATTGTTCGGTAGATTCACCCGTTTCCATACTTCAGGGATTCCATGATTCTGTGCGACAAAAATCCCACTCTGATTTTATGACTGAATAACAGTAATTGAAACATGTCAGAATGGTTGGGATTAAGGCAATGACCAGCGAAATCCATGCAATGATGTGTTTGCTTGGAGTGATTGACATTCAAAATTTGTAAGCATTTGTGCTGAATGATTACATCCAGTGGAGAGTGTTACATTGTTGAAAGCACACATGTTCACTTTCAAATAGTGTATTTTCTGAATATTGAAGGAACAATCAGTGCACGCATTGCTCCCTGAATGAAAAGACTGGGGGACAGGCTGTTCCAAATCAGATACATGTAACATTTGATGGTGAACACGTGAATTTTGCTTGCTGTTTCAACAACAACTCAAATTTTACCAATTACATTAAGTTATATCCAGGATCGCAGAAGCTAATGAAATTTCAATTTTTGTTTTGCTTTAGCATCTGGAATCTAATCAAATCATACAAATTGAATGCGTCATTGGTGTGTATGTAAACCAGCATTTGAAAACTAGAGTGAGAGCTATTCCTGGAAAGCTAACACTTTCCTCTCTAAGAAATTAGAAGTCACTCTCTATCAAAAGGTACCTTTTTCTGCAAAACATACATGTTAAATATGAAAGAAGTTGAAACAATTGAGATGAACAGATATAAGTTGAAGTCACGGGAGCACATGCAAACTGGGTGGACTTGAGATTACGTTGATATGATGTGAAACAACTGTATTATTGAAACAGCATGTTAATATGATTGTGTTCAGTTAAAGGAAAGAATGTTTAGTTTGTTCGTTGTATTGTTTAATTGTTGCAATAGAGTCAAATAAAATGTCGTTTTTCTTTATGTAATGGAAATTAGAAATTCTTTGTCACTCACCCATGTTTAAATAGATTCGGAGATGAGGAGAGGTTTTCCGAGTGTTTGCTTTTAATTAACGAGGGGTTCGACGTTCTCGTTGCAACAAGGGTTTCCTTTGATTCCTATTGACTCCAGTTTTGCATAAGCTCTTCAATGTCTTAGTCAGCCTTAATGCCACGGGCAGTCAGTCTCACCTTGCCTTTTGATTGCAGCATTTTATCCATGTTGGTTCAATACTGCAATGAGGACAAATGCTAAGTGCATCTGATGGAACACACAGCATCAGAGAGCTGCTTATTGTTGACTGAGTACAGCCACAAAGCACAGTTATTATTCGCTTCCATCATATTGCTGATGGTTTAGCCTTGATTGACTGGAGTAAAGGTTGCTTTTGTAGACTCGACACAACTGGACATTTTTAAAACACCTGTATCAGCATGAATGTCGTGGTTACACTTCGCTGCTGTGAACGCGGGAGTAGGGCATTGAGTATGATGATCATCAATCATTGTATCAAAAGGAAAACACAGGCTTAAAGGCCCAAATGGCCGCCCGTTTTTCCGATATATCAATGCTGTGGATCTTCGGGGGATGGAGAATTTATATAGAATCTTCCAGAGTCTACATCATTTCATACTACTGCCTGGAGATTATTGACAATGTTTCAGATTTACCTTGTATACGTATTGTGCTGGACGCCACCGTCTGCCCCATGCCAGAGACACTCTTTGAGAAGAGTAGTTCATTTCTAGTCTGGGTTGTTTTGAGTGAGGACAGTGTGAACTTTCTCCAAAACCTGTCTGCCTGAACACCTGTGACCGCACACATGTGCACTCAATTCTCACAACTGGGAGGAAATCAGATACGAATCCAATCCATCTCATTTGAGTGTTTTTTTTTATCTGAATGGGTTGCATTTGATTCATGTAACATTTTGACCATTCTAATTCTGTGATTGAGTCACTTATTGGTGTCAGGATGTGATTATAAGTGTTCAAATTTAAAGTGCCCCCGGTCAGTCAACATTAAGCCACATCTACAAACTAACCTCTCATTCACTCCTGTTTGAACTTTGAACCAGCAACGGAGGCATTAGTAAGCAGAACAGTATTCAAGCTCACTTCGAATAGGATGACACTGCCAATGGAATAAAAAGCCAATTTTCAGCTCAAAACAGAGATTTTCAATGGAACACTATGCAATGAGGGTGTCAAACTTACGACCTGAGACTAAAACTCTCTTATTCTCCTGACACTGGCAAGAGGACAACACAGACAAGATACAATTTCATCTCTTATCAAGGCCAGGTTACCTTTTAAAAACCATGCACTGAATTTAATTCAGAGGCATCAGAGGCCAACGGCATAAATGCTTCCTCATCAAAAGGTCAGTGGAATCTTTGAGATATATGATAACGAAACAGTAAAGTTTGAGGAACTTTGAGCCCTTCGATGCCGTTCCAACATTTAAAGAAATTACGGCTGATCGGAGGCCAAAATCCATTTACCTGCCTTTGGCCCATATCCCTTAAAAAGTCAGCTGAAGAAGATAAAATCTCAGGTTTAATGTGAACAAATCGTGCTGTATCCGCTGCCACTTGTAAAAGGGAGTTCCAAACATCAGACGAATTCTGTGGGTGAAAGTGCTTCTGAGCATGCACCTTGTATGGCCAGGCCCTAATTTTATCAGACGAATCTGTGGGTGAAAGTGCTTCTGAGCATGCACCTTGTATGGCCAGGCCCTAATTTTAGATTATGAACCGTATCAACTCAGAAATATCTTTGTGAACAGCCAAAGATGCTGTCGAAATGCAAAGACACTCTGAGCTTTAAAAAAGAGGAGGATTCCAAAAACTTGGTGTCAGCGATTTCCAGCTTCAGACTGCATTTCGTGTAATAGCAGTTATCCTCGATTAGGGTTCCACTTCCAAAGTATAGGCTGGGACTTTCATTGTCGAAAGGTGGGGGCATTCTTATCCCAGCAATTGCATACCCATCTATGTCACCAATAATGAGCCCTGTGTGCGGATACATGCAAAATAAATCTGCAGTTTGTCTGCCGTTGTCTTC
>NC_057717.1:75979645-75984693 GCF_004010195.1 Chiloscyllium plagiosum | reverse complement strand
AGTTTGTGGATGAGTGCCGTGCTTCTAGGAATTCCCTGGCTGTTCTTTGTTTGGCTTGCCCTATAATGGTAGTGTTGTCCCAGTCAAATTCATGTTGCTTGTCGTCTGCGTGTGTGGCTACTAGGGATAGCTGGTCGTGTCGTTTCGTGGCTAGTTGATGTTCGTGGATGCGGATCACAAACTTTGAAAACATACACGCTCTTTGAAGATTTACCTTCTTCCATGCAGAAAGTTTGGTTCTCTTCTTGGACAGCCTAGGAACAGAGTGCCTTATATCAGAATGGGATTCGCATATTTAAGACAGGCATGAGAAAGAATTTCAGAGCAAATTACTGCAGATGCTGGAATCTGTGCCGAAAACAATGTAAAATAAAATCTGGAAATCTCAGCGGAACAAGAAGCCACGCAGAGATGGGAAGTCAATGTTTCCAGTTTCAGAGCTGATGGGAAGGGTGGAGCTGGCAGTATTTAAGCAATAGTTGGGAGCGAGGGTGGCCTGCTCTGTGAGAAAGGATATTACTCGTTCGGGTTAAGCGATTGCCAACTGAGAATAACAAAACGATGGTGTGATTGTGAACCCACTCCAACTCCTTCCCTTTCTTTTAGGTTTCCCTGTTACAGTCTCTCTCACCATGACTTCGCCCTTCCCCGACTCCAATGGGACTGTTCTTTCCAATCTGGCAAGTATACACACTATTGCTCTGTCATTCTCGCGTGCCAGCCGAATTATGTACAGCAGGTGCTGTCGTGTCTGGCTCATTAGGTATATCTGAGGCTAAGAGAGACACGGTTTTAATCAAAAAAGTTATGAAGAAGGCCAGTTGTGCAGTTCAGAATTATCCAATCAGACATGAGCTCATTGAATGACGGAACAGACTCGGGTTGAATGGCCTCTTTCTGCTACTAAAATTAATTCTGTTTGTATGAATCTACAAAGATGATCTGGGTGAAGATTGCCAAGTTAAAAGTGTGTCGAACCACTCGGGGCAGTGAACCGACGTGTGACGTGCAAAGGTCAACACACAAAGAAGAGTCAATTGGGTGATTGATCTGGAGTGGTCAGTATACCAGAGTAAACAGGATAACTGGCCTTCAGGGTTCACATCCATCCAGGCTCCAGTTAGCCCACGGTCGCTTCTCACAAACCACCATCGGCTTTCCACATTACTGTTCTCTCCTCTGTTCTTGTTTTGAGCCAAATACACGACAGGCAAAACCTGCTGATTTGCGTCTGTAACATGTGGGGAAGTGATTCTGAATGTTTCACAGCATCATGCTACTTCTAAAGATCAGTAAGTATTTACCATTGATTACTATAAATGGTAACAATTAACAGACCATTACAGTGAAAGCCATGAATCCTAATGACCCACTAAGATGGAAGATAATAATTTATATAACCCACGACACAGTGTGATTTAGCATTACAGCCTCCCATCTTTTCAGACATGATCCCTTCTTCGGTCTCTGTTTTGTTACACTGACTTGCTTTATGTTATACAGGCTGACAGTTCATCTATTGGCTGGCAGTTTCTCATGCATGAGACCTTCTCTCTCACATGGTAATGTACTGGCTCCGTAGCTCAGTGGTGAGAATATTGGTCTTGTCAAGTATAAATGCGCTGAAAATAGCACATTCCTGTCTGTCTTTCTAGGAATTTGAAAAAGACCATTGACAAGGACAATAAACAGTTGGCTTTGCAATGTTCCAGTGACGCAGAAAGAGCCAGGTCAGTCAGCATAAACTGCAGAGTGACAGGGAATTAATAGGGGAGGTAAACGGACAGGGAAGTGACCAGTTGCTTCCTTTTGCCACGGTAGACAGACTCTGCTTTTGAAATCTGACATGGGGCAATATAAGCCAAGTGGGTGTTGTCCTAATCTCAGGTGGTTGGTCTCTCATCGTGCATTGGTTACACTCAGTAGAATGAGTTTTCACGTTTTGCTCTGTGGGTGAAAATGCGGTTCAAATCCTCGAGGTGGCGTTAACGCAACTTGCCCGTCACAAACTTCACCCCATTATTTGTGTTGTTTAGATTAAAGTGTTCGGGGAAAAATGTAATTAAGATGAAGATTTGGAAAGTGAGAGCATATAAGGGGACAGGCCAAGGTTGGAAAACTGGGACGACGTGCTTGTTTCCGTGCTGTTAACACTCGACAACTCAATCATTTTGGAGGAGAAACTTATCTCCAGTGAAATCACGCCAAAAACAGTTGTCATTATGAAACGATGCGACGATGACTGTAGTCAGCCATACTGACGCATTGATTGCAACTGAGTGGTTACAGCACCATGGTCCGAGTTCAATTCCCTGGGCGATATTTGATCCTGACTTGCAGGAAATATCCAGAAATAATTTAGTAACAATCGGGTGTTTGAATCTGGAACGCACTGACATGGTCGGCAGAGGCAGGAACCCACATACCCCTCGAAAGTATTGAGATGTGAACTTGCGATGTAAAGGCATAAAAGGCCAAGTGATGGAAAATGCGATGACGATCGTCAAACGGTTGTTTTTGACAAGACCACGTGGAGGGACTTGAGGGCTTTCGACCCACCATTACATCCCTGCTCGACAGGCAACATTGATAGTCTATTGGCTCGGATTTGGCGCTTTCACGACCGCGTCGCAGCTTTGATTCCTTGCCAGTGAATCACCGTCCACTGCTGTGGTGAACCTGGGATTGATCCTGATATTTTCAGGGACAATTATGTAAAGTATCCTTGCTCTTGCCTATCAGATATAAAATCCTCATCTCAGTTTCCGAGTAACTCTGCATAGGTTTGTGAAAGCCCACATGCCTTGCAGTCGAGCGAGGAAGGATTTGAATCTTCAAACTCTTGATTCGTAGTTAGGTGTGTTATCCAGTTGCTTTGTGCATGCAGTCTGAAAAATTAAGAATGTTAGCACGGATATGAACAACAGCGTTCATGTTCACAAGTTGAACAATCAGCAAAGATAATCACCGTTACTGCTTCACGACAATGGTCCCCACTTTTTGACGCATCGAGTTTCGGAAAGGAAACACGAAACTCATGAAACTGACATTCACTCTCTGTCTGTTCCACCATTCAATGGGATCACTGCTAATCTGATAAATTTCAACTTCAGTTCCCTGTGTTTTCGCCCATAACTAGAGGTAAACTCAAGTGTAATCACAACAATGGATGTTCCCGTTAATAGTCAGAGAACAGTGGGAGTTTGCACAAAATTGAATAATATGAAACGAGCTAAAATCGCATTTGTAAAGTTCACTCAGTGCAGAGTCCACCATATGAGAAAGGTCCCAGAGAGAAGACATTGCCTCCGTTTCTCTCTGCACAGATGAGATCACCTACAGAGTGGAAACAGACCATTTAGTCCATCAAGTGCACATCGAACGTTCAAACAGTTACCCAGAAGACCCATTAACCTCCAACTAATGCACTTAATACTATTGGCAATTTAGCATGGCCAATACAACTGACAATATTGGAATTGTGAGAGGAAACAAGAGCAAACGGAGCAAATCCACGCATATTCAACGAGAATGTTCGAACTCCACAGAGACAGTCACCCGACACTGGAATCGAACTCGATCCATGGCGCTGTGAGGTGTAATGAGAACCACTGAACACTTCCACGAGTTGAACCTTTGCAGGATTTATCTTTATAACTGAGACATTTACCTTGGGAAACACATTCCCTCAATCTTCAAATATGTGTCATGCGAAAAAGTTTTCACTTCAGATTAAATAGCTGAGTAACCTTTCCCTCAGCCAGATGTCCCCGTGTTCCCTGTCCCTGAAGCTGCTTCAGGTGAGTTTGAATCTCCAAGCCTGATTTCCAAATGCTCCCTGCTCCATACCAATGTAAGCTGCCAAGGTGACGTTGGAGATCAGAGCCTGGTATTCCAATAATCCCTGCTACTACATGTCAACGGAAGTTGTTCCACATGAGGTTCAAACTCTCAACTTGATGTTACAATGCTCACTGCTCCACAACAATAGAAGGTGCTCCAGGTGAGGTTGGTGCTCCCAACGTTGGCATTTCACGCGCCTCTGTATCGTTGGAGCAGCAATTCTCCCTCATCAATTACATCACTGGTGCCATATCCGCGTGGTCTTCCCCGTTCCATTTACAGTTTGATTTTTAGCTGCACCACTAAGTTTCTCTGATTCTGGGCTTCTGGACTGGAATTACATGACATTACGAAGCTGTGGTTACTTGCTCTTTTGAGCAAATTTCAGATATAACCGATGTGAAACTATATTCTTATTGGGAAATACATTTCAACAATGCCCTGCAGTATTCACGAAACCTTTGAAGATTTGTAGAAATCTATCGAACTTAGCCTTCAACAAACTCTAACTTAAACATTCAGTCCACTCGGAGTACCCACATCTCAGTCACTGTTTGGCAACTATTTCTGTTGTGCCTGTTGCTGACATATACTGGTGCCTAGGGTGAGAGGAATGGGCGTTTTTATTACACTTGCAAACCAATCGTCCTCTTTGTTCTGAAGCCGGGTAGACGTTTGAATTCCTGATCTACAGGAACCTTCAATTTAGGTTCCCAATTTAGGTCCCCAATTTAGGTCCCCAACTTCATCACAGAAGCAGAAGCTGAAATATTCCCTCAAGCTGTCCTTGAGCACATTTCCAATTCCATAACTCACTGAGCCAATCAATGTGGCTCCTGGCAATGACAGAGAGATAGAATGAATTGACAAGTCGCAGCTTTGATGATCTTTAGAAACACTTTAGGAAGCAGTATCAGAGAAAATGAAGAGTAAACTCTTCGACTGAGCAGAGTTATCGAGGTACATTCCCCTTCTTTAAGATGATATAAGATTGTCTCCGATATTCTCAAGGGCATAAGTTGATCCGAGGCATTGAAAGGACTTCATGACGGATATTCTGCTTTCGTTGCTGCCGCTGTTCTGAAAAAGGATTTCGTGATTCCCTAGCTAGGAAACGAATCCGGTCATAGCGGTGAAAGTGTTGAATCCGGACCAATAGCTCATAAAGAATGATTGCAAGGGTAGGGCGCACGAGTGAAGTGACA
>NC_057717.1:75973739-75979145 GCF_004010195.1 Chiloscyllium plagiosum | reverse complement strand
CTGTGGAATTAGACGAGATGCGTGACACCTTTTATTGGCGCCGCCACTTCCCTGCAAATTAGCGGCTCAAAACGAGCCGTTGTTAGCATCAGCTTGATTTGTACCTTCCGGCAGTGCATTTGCTAAACAACATCAGATAGATCCCATCCGCCCCAGCTGACTTGTCTATTTTCACACTCTGCAGTATTTCTAATATCGCTTCCTTGTGAACCTCAATCTCTTCTCGTCTAGACGCAAGTATCTCTGTATCTTCCTCGCCAACATTTTCATTTTCTATGGCAAACACTGTCAAAACATATTTATTTAGTGCTTCCCCTATCTCCTCTTACTTTACACACAATTTCCCACTATTATCCTTGATTGTCCCAAATTTAACTCTCGTCATTCTTTTATTCCTGACATACCTATGGAAAGCCTTAGGGTTAACCCTGATCCTATCTGCCAACAACTTCTCATGTCTCCTCCTGGCTCTTCTCAGCTCTTTTTTTTAGGTCTTTCCTGACATCGTTGTAACCCTCGAACGCTCGAACTGAGTTTTCAAATTTTGTCCTAACATAAGACTTCTTTTTCTTCTTGACCAGGGATTCCACTTCCTTAGTAAACCACGGCTTACGCGTTCTATATCTTCCTCCCTGCCTGACAAGTACATACTTATCTAGGAGACACAGGTGCTTTTCCTTGAATCAGCTCCACATTTTTAATGTGCTCGCCCCCTGCAGTTTCCTACCCCATTCTACGCTTCCTAAATCTTACGTCATTGCATCGTAATTTCCCTTCCACCAACTGAAACTCTTGCTCCGTGGAGTACACCTATCCCTTTCCATCACGAAAGTAAACCTGAGAGAATTGTGATCGCTGTCTCCAAAGTGCTGACCTACTTCCAAATCTAAAACCTGGCCAGGCTCGTTACCCAGTACTAAATCTAAAGTGGCTTCGTCCTTTGAAGGCATGTCTACATACTGTGTCAGGAAGCCCTCCTGCACACACTGTACCAAAACTGACCCATCTATAGTACTCGTACTTCGTGATCCCAGTCAATATTTGGATATTGTCTTGAGTGTTCCAGAGTTTTTCATTGTCCCAGAGTCCAGATGAAGTTTGTATTCCTCACGTACGGGAGCGAGAATTCTTTCAATGTCTCAGTTCAGTTCCTGTCCCGAGAACATCAGAGTCAATGTCCGTTCCTCCACTCGGTCCGACAGTTACACTTCTTCATTCTCCTCTGATTCCATTTCCCAAAGAGTTTCTCAGGATTTCCAAAGCTGGAGCCTAGATTATATGGTTTGCTTCCTAAACATTTTTCCAACTGCCAACTGACAATATTTTCACAGTATCTCTTCACAATCCTCTGGCTTGCACCATGTCCAGGGACGATAAGTCCCGTTTGGTGGAGAGATTCCCGAGGCTGGTGAGTTTCACTTTGGAACAAAGATGGTTAAGTGGCAATTTCTTGCGGTTGTTTGTAATGATGGGAGAGGGAGCGGTGAGGAATGAGCACTTTGACGCGCAGGAGGAAGTGTTGCCACTGACCAGAGTCAGAGAACAGAGGACAGGGATTAAAGGAATCTAATGAAAATCAGCACTTCTGCTCAGGACGTTCAATAGCAACTGCAGAAACCTGTTGTGTCGAGCAGTGTATCTGGAAAGAGAAACAGAGATCATGTTTTAAATATGGAACATTTCTGATGAAGAACTCGAGTTTCCCAAGTCTAATCAAATTACCGGCCAGGTTTGCAAAAGCGGTTTTCTGAACTTTGAGCGAAAATTGTTCCAGCCGAAAGCATTCAAAACGTAGTCAGAAGGAGTCCAACCTACGTGGGGAAACTCCAATGGATTTCTAATCTATCGCCTTGACCACTTGGCCATGACTACAAACACGGTAACCCGTTGAGCATTGACCAAATCAGCGGTGATCTCATTGAAAGCTGTCGATGTCTTGATGGGCGAAATGCTTCCATCTCCTTTCATTCCTTTGCTGTCATTTGTAAGGTGCGAGACACCAATGTAAAAGAAGAAAAGCACAAAGTTAGGAAAAGATATTTGCAGCCAAACTGAGTCAAAATTATTGATTGAAATGAAAATCACACTTGTCAATTTGCGAGATCTCTTTGCATACATGACCAGCAGAGCTGACAAGGGAGGTATTGATCTGAGCGTTTTTGGACATGAAACAATCAAAGGTTAGTGACATATTCATTTCTTTTTCTGGCGAACGAAATGGTCTTTCCAGATGATCACAATGAAAGAGATTTTTCCCAATAAAAGACGGCAATTAGGTCCCATCTAACGCTGACACCATCGTGAGAGCTGCTGTTTCACAATGCCACAGAGTCTGGTTCAATTCCCGCCTCAAACAACTGAATGTGTGGAGTTTGTGCATTCTCCCCGTGGCTGTGTGCGCTTGCTCTGTATATTTTCCCACAGTCCAAAAATGTACCGGTTAGGTGAAATGGCCGTGCTAAATTTGCGGGGTTAATGGAGAGGAATGTGTTTGGGCTGGGGCGTGTCGGTGTGAAATTGGTGGGCCGAAGGGCATGTTTCCACATTGTAAGTATTGTAATCTACAGTAATCAATTACCAAGTTATGGCGAGTGTTGTTCGATGAGGCATATATGACATTTCAATTGTTTTTCTCCAAAGTTTCTTTACAATTCAAACGGGAGTGGAAGAAGGGAAATGAATGTTTCCCATAATTCTTGCCTTCTTTTATCACTCACAGGCAGTATTTTTTTCCTGTACGTTTTATTTTACACTGTTGTTACTGCAAGTGGTCCTGTAAGCTACACCGGCTGGTGTCCTCTTTCCTTCTTGTTCCTTATCTCTGCCCAAACACATTTTACATCCTTATCTCCTGAATCAAAGTAATCTCTAGCCATTGCATAATTGTCACGGAAACTGGGCTTTTCACACGCCTGTGTATGTCATTTTCCAATATTAATTGATCGTTTACTGTGTTGCAATTGCGCATGAGAAGAGGAAAACAAAATAGAGGCAGGTGGTCCTGGGTTTCAAACGCACGATTTCTCAATGAGCTATCGTCTTTTACATATGTTCCATCGAGAGTTACCTCACACAAGGAAGTAACCAGTGCGGCAGACGGTCATATAATCCGAGTTTCAAGTCCCGGAATCACAGACACTCAGTGCCCTGTGTGTACCTACAAGTAACAGCTGTGCATGGGGTTTACAGGGTAACTGAACTCTATGAATGCAGCTCGATGGTCGTCTGTCTGCTTCTCCTGTATATTTTTCTGTGCAGTCTCTGCGTGCAATCTTGTCAACTACGTTTGTCCGGCACAAGATGGGCATTGGTCATTTGTCTCTGAGAGATGCTGTTGGTTTATGTGTTGTCATAATTCCGAGTGTACGGAGGAATCTGGTTGTCAGTTCCCAGAAAAATACTTTAATAAATAGAAGCATGCTTTTTAACTTAAGGCGTGGATCGGTACCTGGGACTACGATGTTGTGGCCATCACGGAAACGTGGATAGAACAGGGACAGGAATGGTTGTTGGAGGTTCCTGGTTACAGATGTTTCAGTAAGAGTGGGGAGGGTGGTAACAAAGGAGGGGGGGTGGCGTTGCTAATTAGAAATGGTAAAACGGCTGCTGAAAGGCAGTTCGAGGGGGATCTGACTTTGGAGGGAGTATGAGCTAAAGTCAGAAATAGGAAAGGTGCAGTCACCTTGTTGGGTGTTTACTATAGGCCCCCCCAATAGCAGCAGAGATGTGGAGAAACAGATTGGGAAACAGATTTTGGATAGGTGCAGAAGCCACAGGTAGTAGTCATGGGCGATTTCAACTTCCCAAATATTGATTGGAAGCTCTTTAGATCAAGTAGATTGGATGGGGCGGTGTTTGTGCAGTGTGTCCAGGAAGGTTTTCTAACTCAGTATGTAGATTGTCCGACCAGAGGGGAGGCCATATTGGATTTGGTACTTGGTAAACAACCGGGACAAGTGATGGGCTTGTTAGTGGGTGAACATTTTGGTGATGGTGACCACAATTCTGTGACTTTCACCTTGGTTATGGAGAGAGATAGGTGCGTGCAACAGGGTAGGTTTTACAATTGTGGGAAGGGTAAATATGATGCTGTAAGACAGGATCTGAGGAGCATAAGTTGGAGCATAGGCTGTCAGGGAAGGATGTCGTGGTAATGTAAAACTTTTTCAAGGAACAGATGCGACGTGTCCTTGATATGTATGTACCTGTCAGGCGGGAAAGAGATGGTCGTGTGAGGGAAGCTTGGTTGACAAGGGAGGTTGAATGTCTTGGAAAGAGGAAGAAGGAGGCTTACATAAGGTTGAGGAAACAGGGTTCTGACACAGCAGTGGAGGGATGCAGGATAGCCAGAAGGGACCTGCAGAAAGGGATTAGGTGAGCTAAGAGAGGGCATGAAAAATCTTTGGCGGATAGGATCAAGGATAACCCCAAGGCATTTTATGCGGATGTGAGAAACATGAGATGACGAGAATGAGGGTTGGTCCGATCAAGGACAGTAGTGGGAGACTGTGTATTGAGTCGGAAGAAATAGGAGAGGCCTTGAATGAGTACTTTTCTTCAGTATCTACGAACGAGAGGGACCGTGTTGTTGAAGAGGAGAGTGTGAATCGGATTGGTAAGCTAGAGGAAATACTCGTTAGGAATGAAGATGCGTTGGACATTTTGAAAAACTTGAGGATAGACAAGTCCCCCGGGCCTGACGGGATATATCCTAGGATTATGTGGGAAGCAAGAGAGGAAATGGCAGAACCTTTGGCAAAGATCTTTTCGTCTTCACTGTCAACGGGGGTGGTACCAGGGGACTGGAGAGTGGCGAATGTTGTGCCCCTGTTCAAAAAAGGGAATAGGGATAACCCCGGGAATTACAGGCCAGTTAGTCTTACTTCGGTGGTCGGCAAAGTAATGGAAAGGGCACTGAGGGATAGGATTTATGAGTATCTGGAAAGACACTGTTTGATTAGGGACAACCAGCACGGATTTGGGAAGGGTAGGTCTTGCCTTACAAGTCTGATTGAATTCTTTGAGGAGGTGACTAAGCATGTGAATGAGGGTAGAGGAGTGGATGTAGTATACATGGATTTTAGTAAGGCATTTGATAAGGTACCCCATGGTAGGCTTATGCGGAAAGTCAGGAGGCATGGGATAGAGGGAAATTTGGCCAATTGGATAGAAAACTGGCTAACCAGTCGAAGTCAGAGAGTGGTGGTAGATGGCAAATATTCAGCCTGGAGCCCAGTTACAAGTAGAGTTCCGCAGGGATCAGTTCTGGGTCCTCTGCTGTTCGTAATTTTTATTAATGACTTGGATGAGGGAGTCAAAGGGTGGGTCAGTAAATTTGCAGATGATACAAAGATTGGTGGAGTTGTGGATAGTGAGGAGGGCTGTTGTCAGCTGCAAAGAGACTTA
>NC_057717.1:75970732-75973323 GCF_004010195.1 Chiloscyllium plagiosum | reverse complement strand
ATGCGCTGCCTGTGGGAGTGGTAGAGTCAGAATCATTGGTGACCTTTAAGCGGCAATTGGATAGGTACATGGATGGGTGCTTAATCTAGTAAAAATGTTCGGAACAATATCGTGGGCCGAAGGGCCGGTTCTGTGCTGTATTGTTCTATGTTCTATGTTCTATTAACATGCTGCGTGGCATATCCTTGTTGCGAAGTTCGTGCACTGCGAATCACGTTGCGGGACTATCCATTTTTGGCAAAGAATTTATGTGGGAGGCACGAGTTGCCACGACTAGCTATCCCTTGTAGCAATACGGACAAATGGTAAGAACTACAAATTCGATGAGAGCAGCACAAGGTTAATGTGACAGGGGAAATAGAAGGCAACCAGAAAATTTCTGGATGAAGAGCAATCATCCAAGGTACCTTTTCATATGAAAGTCTGTGCATCAGTAGAATCCGGGACCCAAGTAGTCTATGTTGGTTATTCATATTCCAGGCAACTTGTGTTGTTCCCCGTTTACTCTGAAAGTGAATAGACATAGTTATTTCACCGTTATTTCGGAAGAAAATCCTGCATTGAATCTGTTCGCCATTTTTTGATGCTGTGGCGAAAAGGTGGGAAATCGCCATGTGAAACGTTGCTATACTTCTTTTCTTTCCTTCATTTCTGTCCTGGTGAGGGAGAAAGGTGATTGGCTCTCTCGCTCAGATGGAGGCACCGGCGCATTCATGGCCTAATTCAATCACAGATATAATTGGAAATGTTCACTTTTAATGGTCCATTGTTGTTCTGTTTTGTTTTATGATACTTGAGAACTTTCTGGGACTTGGCAATACACTAAATCTCCAGTAGTTTGGAATTGCCTCGCTGTTATTTGTGCGAGCAGTTCATGTCAGATATAACTCACAGTGCTTCACAGACAGCACTTAAGATTTGGTGTGTCTGATCATGGTACTGCCTTTTCAGTTTTGATTCTGTTCCACGTTAAGAGCTGTCAGTTTTTGGATTCGCTGGAGAGCTGAGTAGGTAATATGATATAAGAGGTATTTTTCTTCAGCCAAAATCTTTGATAGCGAACTTGGGAAAGTGTCAAGAAGAATGGTCATTGGCAGCAACTATCTGGAAAACCTTCATCTCTGGATCGGTTGGACCCATCCTCCCCCCAAACAAAATAGCCAAACTCGCTGGCTGAGTAACAATCATCATGCGGTTTTTGCAAATGGTGTACTCAAACCGTTGCTGGTGGCTGGAGCATCTGAGTTGTCGAGCATGGAAACAAATCCCACGATCCAACTCCCCCTTGCTGAACAAATAACCGAAATTAATCCATACATATCTGCCAATATTTGTGCCTGATCTCTCCGAGGTCTTCCTGTCGAGACACCCATTCAGATGCCTTTGAAATGTTATGAGTGCACAAGATTCTGCCACTAAATGTGGCAATTAATTCTACACACATAAAGGTTCTGTGTGAAAAAAAATTTGTCCCTCACATCCATTTTCATTTTTTCCTCTCTCAAATTAAACTGAGGCTGTGTAGATTTGCACTCGCGTGTCTTGTGTAAAAGTGCTCCCTGACTGTTTACTCTGTCTGTCTTCCTTATTATTTTATAAGCTTCTGTGAGGCCATCTTTAAGCCCTGAAGCTCCTAGGAATCTGACGAACCCTATTCAGTTTCGTTTTCATGTACAAGCAGTGCAAACCTTGCAAATCCTTGTGAAGTTTGTCTAAACTTGCAATTGCAAGAAGTGTGTCCAGCTGCAGCACTTGTTTGACCGTGTGGCCACTCTGGAGCTGCGGGTAGACTCACTGTGGAGCATCAGCAATTCTGAGGAGATATGTTGCCTCCCAGGTGCTCAGGTCAGGGATGTCACCCATCGGCTGAAGAACATTCGGAAAGGGGATCGTGAACAGCCAGTTGCCTTGGTGCATACAGGCACCAACGGAATAAAAAACGAGATGAGGACCTGCAGGGAGAATTCAGGGATCTAGGAGAGAAATTAAAGAGGAGGACCTCAAAAGTAGTAATCACGGGATTACTGCCTGTGCCACGTGACTGTCAGCGTAGAAATGAATAAGAAAAGGCACGATGAACACGTGACTTGAGGAATGGTGCTGCAGGGCGGGTTTCAGATTTGTTGGACTTTGCGACCAGTTCTGGGGAATGTGGGACGATAAGAAAATTGACGATCTACGTCTGAATCCGACGGGAACGAATGCCCTTTCGAAAGTTTTTGCTACTGCTTTTGGGGAGATTTTATGCTAATGTGGCAGGGGGCTGGGAACCACAAGAGAAAACAAGTCGGCAGTGAGGTGGAAACTGGAAACTGTAAGAATCAGGAAGATAGTATTAATAATGGGAAGAGTAGGCAGAGAGCAGATGAATGCAAAAGAACTGGTGGCCTGAAATGCATCTACTTTAATGCATGTGGTATAGACAGATGAACTTAGGGCTTAGGTTGGTGCCTGGGAATATTGCGTTATTGCGATCACAGAGATTTAGTTGAAGGAAGGGCATGGTTAGCAACCAAATATTCTTCGATATAGACGCTTCAGAAGGGACAGGGAGGGAAGTAAAAGGGGAAGGAGTTGCATTGCTGGTCAGG